>NW_020664436.1:16743091-16855976 GCF_002925995.2 Terrapene triunguis
AAAAAAAAAAAAAAAAAAGCTCTGTGGAGCTTGTAAGCGTCTCTTTCATTAGCTGAAGTTCGTCTAATAAAAGATATTACCTCACCCACCTTGTCTCTGTCCACCCTAATAATACACTATTTAATTTATCTGTGATATAAGAAACCAAGCTTTATGAAAGATTTACGTGTCCCTGGAACTTTTGTAAAATCAAGGTTTTCCTTCCATTATAAGGGTCTCTGGCATTTTAAAAGATTCTTGTTTTGAAAGGTCTGACACCTTCATTGTAGGGTAAAATAGAATGTGAGTGTGTAATTACAAGTCTGTACCATAACGCACACTTACAAAGGGGCTGAATTCAGGGTGCACAGGCAACTTTAATTCTGGCTTTTCCTAACATTTGAGTGCTTGATTTTTACAACCTAAATAACTTAGGTTTTTAAAATACATAATTATGTATATAATGCAGGATTTTTATATCAAAATGTGTGGGTCAGTAGACCATAATTAGATCAGGGAAACCCTTTTGTTTGAAGTGAAACAAACATTTCCCTGTGTGACGTAAGGAACCCAACCACATATAATTTTGTATTACTCAACCAAGCTCTAAAATTAGCACAGGCTATGTGACTTATACATTTGGACATAGCATTTTGTAGATGTTCAGTATTTTTATTTTTAAACACTTCTGCAAACTTGCAAGGGGTAGGCAATATCTTTCTGAATCCTAGAAAAAAATAAGTTTAAATGATGCTAAATCGGTCCATTTACATTTCAATGTTGTGGAAGGAAATCTGTATTGGGGCTGAAGATGGACCAATCTATAATCTCATTCATTAATATTGCTATCTATCATATGGTACCATTGTGCTGGAAGATTTTTCTACCTGTCTCCATTAAAATACTATATATTGGCATTGTAATATTCAAGATCATAAAATTCAATTCTGAATGAGAATCATTGCTTAAAAGGGAATTATTTCCATAGTCCATGCAAAGAATTAACACAATTGCTGTGTTAAGGTGAGAAATCCAGTCCTCAATTCAGGAAATACAAAATTAAGATTGGAAGTTCCATATTAACTTGGTTACTTATGCTTCTATCTTAAAATTAGGTCTCTTAACATCACTGTGTAATTTCTCCAGTAACGCTATACATAATGCAAACTTGAATTTCTTACATTCAGTAAGTTGAAATTAGAGAGACAGATGGGGAAACATAAAAAGCTGTCAACATCTGCCACTCTGCAGTGATTGCAGTACAGTAATAATATATGCCTAGTACAGAGAGACGCTGTGCTTATTGCAGGTGCTTGCAGTGGGAACTTAAAGGTTTTAAAATGAATCCCAATGTGCTTATTTGGGATGTCCTGCATAAATCACTCATGAATAATGTGGTCATTCCATATTCATGCCAAACCTCCTTTATCCTGCACCATCTTGTGTGGAAGATGCCAAATTTGTATACACACGTACACTGAATACAATCAAGTAAAAGGTGCCATGAAAAGAACATAAAAACATGTTGCATAATAAAAAAGATGCAATGCTTGCCCCACTCTACATAATGGAACTTGTCCTATAAGAAAGGTTTCTTCCTATCTGGATCCTTTTCTGTGTTTTCAGAGGAATCTCACTCACTCTTTCTCCCTGTTATAACGTTGTGGTTGTTGTGCTGTAGCTGTACAATGTTCTGTGGAGTCATGTTTTTGTTTTGCTTTTAATTAAAAGAAACAATCAACCCATAACTGTTAAATTTTAGGTTACCACTGGAATTTCAAAGGTCACTTTGTCTCTTAAACACTTGGCATTGTATTTTCTCCCTGACACAAGCACATAATAGAACACACAATGATATGCTAAATTAGCCTAATTAGAGTGGGCCCAATGAACTGAAGACATTTTAGAGTCAAAACAAATTGGTAAAATGAGAGAGTACTAAATGTAAATATTGTTAATGGTTTTTGGAATATTTGCAAATAACGCCGTCTTTAGCTGTATCAATGAGTCTATAGAATTGGTATGCAAGTCATGTTAAATCAAAATGTGTCCATGAATATTTTTGACAATTCAATGTTTAAAAGCTTTATTTTCCTTTCAGTTAACTAGCGGTGCTGTTTTCATCTGTCAGTCAGATTTCATACTATACTGACCTTCCTGTTTTTCTCCCATATAAATAATAAAGATGCAAGTGCTGCTGCTGCTGCTACTCTCTGAAGGGTTCAGTTCATAAGGCATTTGCACACTGAATGCTATGTGATCTGTCATCCAAACTCCACAGGTTTGCTTGACAAATCAGGTCACATAGAGCCCAGGTCTCTAAGGAAAACATCTGACCCTAAAAATAGGGAGCAAGAATGGGTGAGGGGAGTGGGCAGGAGGAAATGTTTTGAAATCTAGCTCTGTGTTTTGCAGTTCAAGCCTGTCTTTAGTAGAAAATGCTGTAGTAGGTGTTGAAATGTGTTCCTGCTTTTTCTGCCCCTTGGAGAGGGGGGTGTCAGGTTGCTTCTTGGCTTCCCCAAGGCTCTTTAGGTTCTGACAGTAGTCCTTACCTTTGTCCTCCACCATCTGTGGAAAATGGGCCAAGTAGATATTCATCATAGCTGGAGGTGGGGCAACTGACCTCCATAAAAAGCCAGGAGCATAGTGATGTCAGCAGCCCACTAAAAGACTTTAATAGCAATGTTGTGGGGGCTGGGGAAGTGTGTTCTAGGGGGCATGGGGTAGGTGATGGCATAGGAGGGTTAGTGGTACATTCATAGGATGCAGTGGTAGACATATGTAGTCACTCTAACAAGAATACAATATTTGTGGAAAAAGAGAACCTCAGATGCTGTGATTTAAATAGTGACATTTTGTGGGAGGTTTTGTATAAGCCTGCCATTGGTTTTAGCAGTAAACCATCTGCCTTAATCTGGAAATGATTTAATAGTTTCCAGAAAGGGCATTTTTTACTTGAGTTTCTTGTGCCTTTTGAAATGTTCTAATCTATGTGAGTCAGGACTTCAAAATGTTTCATCAGCAGGCCAAGCTAGAGTGTCACCAAAACTGCAGATCTAGGGTAGCTCGTGCTTCCAAATTGTTTTTAATCTTCCCAGCATGTAAAAGAAAATCAGAGTCCCAAATTGTACTTTCTCATCCTTTTGGGCATTCTCCTTCTGCAGGTTGTGACTATAGCCTGACGTGATCTGCTGTACTTATTCTAGTTTAGTTTACTGACAACTTCTCAAAATGAAGCATAAGCTTGCCCTGGATAAATACCTCTTTATATTTTAGTGGGATTTTATTTTAATGAGATTTCACTTTCCCCAGACTGTGATTTGTTGAGTCCCTGTGTTGGCATTGTTCCACTCTTGGAACTTCCATTGATATCAGTGGGAGTTCTACACAAACATCAGTAGCAAAAGATAGATTTGAGAGGACCAGATTGAAATGCTTTGGACAACAACTGAAAGCCATCATTCTGAGGACTTTCAATAGGCTTTTTCCTACTTGATGAAGCACTTGATGAAACACCTTATTTTTCTACAGCATTTAACTTAGCATCAAAAGTATCAATGGATGCTAACAAATCTGAAAGAAACAAAAAGCCAACTAATATATTGCTAGAAACCATAGAAAATAGTAAATCTTTTCCCCAACTCTTTTATTCCTTTGAGAGAAGAAATGGTCTGAGCTTAAGAGGAACTGAGTACTCAGAACACCTATTGACTTTAATGGGAGTTGCAAGTGTTCAGGGTGTCAGTGTTTCAACCTTGCATAGTGATGCAGTCCTGGTTTGATTTACCCTGTCAGCTGGACTCAGGTGGGTCTTGCCAGCACCAACTCAGTAGCACCAAAAGGTTACCACTCACTAAAGCAGAGGGAACTAGGGATAAGGAAGGAAAAAGGGATATTGTGGGCAGAACCGCTACAAACAGCGTAGTTGAGGAGGAACCTTGGGTTGAGGTTCGCCTTTGACAATAAAGGAAACCCCAAGAAGCACCTGTTGGGGTGGGTCCCAAGATTTAGGGCTAGATAACTTACTAAGGCTTTGATCCCCCCCCCCAAGACTTATGCATGTGCATAATTGTATGCACAGTAAGTAGCTCCATTGTAGTCCATAGGGCTACATGTAAAGTTAAGCAAGTCCTTAAGCCTTGTCAGGATTGGAGCTTAAGGAGATCTGGAGAACTCAAGTTATGGGAATCAAGCAGAGACAAATGTGACTAGTGATAGTGATATTAACAGTTCTAACCAAATTGACCAACAGTATTTTAGAGTTTTCTGCCCCCACCCCTCCTTGATTTTCAATTTGTGATAGAAACCCAATATTTTCCAGTCCTAAACGGGTCAATTTTCACTCTGAGAAGCAGCAAATCAAGTGAAATAATGTTTCTTGCACTACTAGGAATACCAGAAACTCTTAAACCTGCTTGTGGTCATAAAGTTTTATCAGTATAAAAACACATGGTAACAAATTATCTGATTGCTCTGTGACTTCCGATATAGCTCTTAATTTACCTTGGACAAGATGCAATATACTGGCCAACCAAAGAGGGGACAAAAGCCCGGGATGAAGAGAGAGAGAGAGAGAGAGAGAGAGAAGTAGAATATACTCTAAGAGTAAAATACCAATGATAGTGAGATGATATCCCTAAAATAAGTTATTTAATCCATAACTTAATTTTCATGTTTTGAGATCAGTAGTACACAACAGGATAATTGTGGACTTGCAGTTTGTCAGTTAGCAGTGTGTTTTATGCAATAAATACAGGCTGTTCCAGTGGCAATTTTCTGTTAAAATGCACTTTCTTTTCAAGCAATTCCTCCCATCTCTTCACCTCACCCCAATAAAATCTGAACAATTCACCCTTTCAAAGCACTGGATTATACAATGTTAATATAAACAGGTGTTATAATGACTGTCCAAAACCTTGATTTATGGAAATCAAACTGACAGCCAGGGCTGTGTTTTCTGGAACGGAGAGTGCTTCTGGAGGCTTGTATTGTGTATATAGATTGCTGACAAGGACTGTAATTGCATTGAAACATAAAAACAATGTAGCCTTTAAAGAACACAGCGTAATCAACAGCATATGGGTAACATCTTCTGTAGCAACTAACAGAAAGTGATAACTTTTATTGCTGTTTTTGGAACGTCTGATAGAATGTAAGAGATAATTGTATCCTTGTTATACAACTTTTCTTTAAGAGTCAGATCTAAATCTGGATTTTGAAACTTTCACATTCTGGGGTGCAATTCAGACCAGTGACAGGTTGTGTTACTGCTTGAAATTTAAACTGGAGTGCCCCAAAATGCTTCTGCTGCTTGTGGCTCCCTGCCTGGGACATGCACACAGCCAGCTGCACGCTATCTCCGGAGTGCTGAACAGCTCTGATTCAACCACTTTGAGTCCAATAGAAGTTATCACAGAGACACTCTTGTCTTTACCAGACATTGGTTAATGGTAGCAGGTGACTCCAACACAACCCCAGTTTCAAACCTTCCCAAATCAGACAGCTCTGTAATGTGCAGCACTCTTGCAACATTTAGAGCAGTGGTGCTCAAACTCTTGAAGCCCCCCCCCACCATTAACAATCTGTCTGCGTCCCCCTCCCCTCCATTACTGCACAGCCATGGCTTCCTCAGCAGTGGAGCTGGGCCTGGGGGCTGAACGGATTGGAAGCATGGTGCTCCCTTCCTGCCCGCCCTGGGGACTGGCCAGGGCCTGGAGAGAGAGCAGGACTGGGGGTTGAATGGGGTTGCAGGAGGAGCAAGGCTGGAGGCAGAGCTGATTTGGGGGTGGAGTGGGGCTGGAAGCATGGTGCTCCCTCCCTACCCCCCATGGGGGCTGGTTTGGGACCCACCAGACCGTGTGCCTCCCTGAACATTCCTCCATGCCCCCCTAGGGGGGCACACAGCACAGTTTGGGGACCACTGATTTAGAGGAATAATCTGGTCTGTCTGCTCCTTTTAAAGAGAAAAACCCAACAACTTGCCCCAGTTAACCAGCATTAACATTCACTTTAAATCAAACATTACACTGGGTTGGGTTAGATTAAAGGTAAAACAAGTTTATGAACTAAAGGAGATAGGATTTAAGTGAGTTCCAATATAAGAGATAAAGCTAGAAATAGTTATAAGCAAAGAAAAGTGAAAATTATTTCTATGTCTACGACATAACAAAATAAGCTACAGCCTTTGTTCAAGATGTCTTCTCTGACACACAGTCTTCCAGTAAGATGCCCTCCTCCTTGATTAGCATCTCTATCAGAGGCCCAGAGGTGCTGGTTCCTTTGTCTTGGGTGAAAGAGAACTTGTGGTTTTCCGCCCTTTTCTTTTATAGTCCAGTGAACCTTTGAAATTGATTCTCCTGAAGGATACACCTCAAAGTAAACGTCATTCAAGCTGCGAGGAAGGTGGCATAGAATCTGATGGTGAAGAAAGCTGTGTTTTCTTTTACCACTGGTGTTTTGCTGTCTTGATGGTCCTGTTTACTGCTTATATGTATTTTGAGGTAAGCACACTTCCTTGCTTTAGGATAGACAAGTTTAACAACTCCCCCTGACCTGCCTGGCTTACAAACACTTTAGTCACGATTCCACCATATACTCATAACTCTAAATACACAATACACATCACATACATACATCACAAAAGAATATTAATGATCAGTGAGTTATTACAATACTGTGTATGGTATGAATATAGGTTGCTTAGGATCACAGAAACCACTTCTGCTCTGAAGTTTTGGAGGGTTCAAATGGGGAATCTATACAATGATTCCCTCTCTAACACAATCCTTGTTATAATACGTACATTAGTTGGCTCTCATGCATAAAGCAACATTAAAAAAAGGGTGAGTGAATTTTTCCATCAAAATGCAAGTCCTTTTATCATTTTTATTGCATTGTTTGCATGACCCACTGAGAGCCTTGAAAAATAACACTTCCTAACTTATTGATTTTATTCTCTACTATTTGACAGAGACTGATGACTCATTTATCTGGGGTCTAAACCACCACAGCGATCTAACTTAAAAAGAACTCCTGTAAATTAGCCTTCAATTATTACAGATGCACTAGGATGGTAGTAATGTGCTAATAGAACAATAAACGAGAGAGATTTGCAAGCAGGTTCACAAGCCACTATCATTAAAATAACCTGTCAAAGAGTATTTCCAAGTCCAATTTTTTAATGCATCTTTGTTTCTAGTAACCTCATAAAACCTGAAAATAATGGGCTAAGTTTTTAGAGTGAGGCCCAAGAGTGGCACACACAAATGCATGCAGAAATACACTTATACCTATTATCATGGCTAGTTTAGTGTGCAAATAACTACTTACACATGCAGTCACTTGATCTGCACAGACAATACCATAACTTTGACCAAAAATTCAAGCACACGAATGGACATGCATCTCTGTATGGTGAATTTGAGTCTTTTATATTCTAAAAATATTGACCCAATACATGTCTTCCCAGCTGGTACTATCCCTTCCATCAGACACTTGATAATCTGTAGCAGTGTTTCTCCTTTGGTGGGTCATTACCTCTCAGGCAGGTCACAAAAGGATATCAAGGGGGCCGTGAGCCATGGAAAATTTAATTACAATCTAAAGCAAAGAAAACAAAGTTTTTCAAGTTCACATGCAGCCCAGCTTCACCCCCTTTCATTTCCCTCTCATAATATCTTATTTCTCCACTCCCCGTATACCATAACCCTTCAAGGTCAATTATTCTGTTCGCCTCTCAAACATACACAAATAAATTATTTAAGCTTATCATTGTGATCATCATTAATATCTTTTCCACTCTTATAGTAAATGTAAGGGGTGTGTGAAAATTTTTGACCTTGAATAAGTTATCACCAACTGAAACCATCTGTAGCAATATCTGTACCATCAGTATATACTGTGGATAGAGCACATAGTGGTTCCTATAGTTAAAGTTTCACAAGCATTTCCACTCCAAGGAGTCATTTTCAGCAGCTTATAACTTTTTCAAATGCTTTATATTTTGGGCTGAAATTTGGCAGGTTTGGTTTCAATCAAGGTGTGATTTTGTTTGTTTATGTTAAAGCAAAAAAAAAATCAGCCCTTTTAAAAGAATGAAGAGTTGGGGTGGTGTGTGGAAATGCATGTTCTGCATTATGTTAAAAAAGCTTCATCTTTTTCTTAGCACCTTGGCAGCCCGTGGTAGAAGTTAGTCTGTAGGTATCAGATATGCCTTTCAGTGGTCTGGTGAAAATAGGCCGTTGTTTGTGAATATTATAAGGATATTTTTAAATTAACTTTGTGTGTGATATTTTAATGGTTCTGGCATCATTCTATTTCATATGCAGCTGTAGTTTAAGAAAATTCAAAGGGGGCTCTGCTTTCATTCTACTAATGAGCAATGACTCACAGGAAGGAATTCTGTCGTGTCATATGGAGTGTGGAAAGAACTCCTACTTTATTGATTGCACAGTACAGCTGAATGTAGTAGAATTTTTGTCATTGTGTTACTCTTTCTTACATTTAAAAAAAACCTGTACAAAAACTGACTTAAAACAACATTAAGGTTGTAAATTGAAACTCTCAAAAGTGAGGAAATGACAAAGTGAAGGTTTCCTGTGCAATCCTCATATGTAAATCACAGTATGAAAGACCGGTATCATAATGCATAAAGTACTCTTCCCCTCCCCCCAAGTATTTGTCTCATTCAGTGCACAAGGTGGAGGGAGAATGAAACACATTTGTGTAAGGCACTTCTATGCACTATGTACTTTGGATTAGCATTTAATCAGAATGTGAAATGTTCTTAACAAGAAAATTATATTCTACTTTGATGTCAGGTGTCTATTTTTGCTCTAGCCAAGGCTGAAATAAACACGGGCTAGTATGCATTTTTGTTTAATTTTTTAAATGTTATGTTATTTATACAAGTTTCTTCATGAGGTTGATAGATTTCCATTCCATACGGCTAAATGCAGTGCCTTGCATGGTGTCAAGTATCAGAGGGGTAGCCGTGTTAGTCTGGATCTGTAAAAAGCAACAGAGAGTCCTGTGGCACCTAACAGATGTATTGGAGCATAAGCTTTCGTGGGTGAATGCCCACTTCGTCGGATGCTTTTTACAGATCCAGACTAACATGGCTACCCCTCTGATAAATGTTATTTATAGTTATTTATACTGTTATTTATAGTAGTATCCAAAGAAGTACCAGAATCTGTTTATAATTGTCTATCAATACACACTTGTGACAAAACAGCAGGAGACATGATATTTTTAAATTTATAGCTGAAATTAAGATCAGGTTCTGGGGGAGAAGAAAGATACATTGGTAGTGCAAAATCAGTGGGCTGCTTTTCAGAGCAACAGAGCACCTGCGGCTGTTACTGGTTACAATAATTGCTATAGGAGCCAATAGGAACTGAAGATGATTGTCTGGAAGGACCCATAGGTCTTGAACATAGGCACATAGGTTGCCCAGCAGACCACACACCCTGGCCACCAGTGGGCAGTTCATCCAAAGCTACTTAAAGGTGAGGGGTTAGCAGAACTTTGAGGCACCACACATGAGGATCCTGATTGTGGACTATGAATGGCCCCACTGATTGGCCCAGGCATACTATTTAATCCAGAAGGAGGCACAGGAAGTTGTCCAAGCAACTGAGACTTTCTGACTGGCTGCTCATATACTTTAAGGTCAGAAGGGACCATCGTGGTCATCTAGTCTGACCTCCTGCACATTGAAGGCCACAGAACCTCATCCACCCCCTTCTGCAATAGACCCATAATCTCTGGCTGAGTTACTGAAGTTCTCAAATCATGGTTTAAAGACTTCAAGTTACAGAGAATTCACCATTTACACTAGTTTAAACCTGCAAGTGACCCGTGCTGCAGAGGAAGGTGAAAAATCCTCAGGGTCTCTGCCAATCTGACCTGGGGAAAAATTCCTTCCCAACCCCAAATAAGGCAGTTAATTAGACCATGATCATGTGGACAAGACCCACCAGGCAGATGCTGGGAAATATTTCTTTGTAGTAATTCAGATCCCTCCCCATCTAGTCTCCTGTCTTTGGCTGTTGGGGATTTTTACTACTGGCAGTCACTGATGGCCACATGCCATTGTAGGTGCTCCCATCATACCATCCCCTCCATAAACTTATCAAACTCAATCTTGAAGCCAGTTAAGTATTTTCTCCCCATTGCTCCCCTTGGAAGCCTGTTCCAGAACTTCAGTCCCCTGATAGTTAGAAACCTTCACCTAATTTCGAGCCTAAAGTTGTTGATGGCCAGTTTATATCCATCTTGTGTCCACATTGATGCTTAACTTAAATAAATTCTCTTCCTTCTTGGTATTTATCCCTCTGATGTATTTATAGAGAGCAACCCTATCTCCCCTCAGCCTTCTTTTGGTTAAGCTAAACAAACCAAACTCTTTGAGTCTCCTCTCATGAGGCAGGTTTTCCATTCCTCGAGTCATCCTAGTAGCCCTTCTCTGCACCTGTTCCAGTTTGAATTAATTCATCTTTCTTAAACATGGGACATCAGAATTGCACACAGTGTTCCAGATGAGGTCTCATCAGTGCCTTGTATAATGGTACTAACACTTTCCTATCTCTACTAGAAATCTCTCCTGATAGATTCTAGGATTGCATTAGCTTTTTTCATGACCTCATCACACTTGTAGTCATCACATGGCTTGTTGTCATCCTGTGATCAACCAAGACACCCAGGTCTTTCTCCTCCTCTGTTGCTTCCAACTGATAAGTCTCCAGTTTATAGCACAAATTCTTGTTGTTAGTCCTTAAGTACCTTGACCTTGCACTTTGCACTATTAATTTTCATCCCATTTCTATTACTCCAGTTTATAAGGTCATCCAAATCTTCTCGTATGATATTCCGGTCCTCGTCCATATTGGCAATACCTCCCAACTTTGTGTCATCCACAAATTTTATTAGCTCACGCTCACTTTTTGTGCCAAGGTTAGTGATAAAAATGTTAAATAAGATTGGTTCCAAAACCGATCTCTGAGGAACTCCACTAGTAACCTCTGTCCAGCCTGACAAATCAGCTTTCAGTATGATCCATCATAGTCTGCCCTTTAATCAGTTCCTTATCCACTTTTCAATTCTCATATTAATCCCCATCTTCTCCAATTTAACTAATAATTGTCTGAAATGTCTTACTGATTAGATTAGATCTACTGCATTTCCTTTGTGTAAGAAATCCGATGTCGTCTTAAAGATGATCAGGTTGGTCTGGCATAATCTGCCTTTTGTAAAACTATGTTGTATTTTATCCAAATTACTGTTCACCTCTTAAAAATTTGTTATATACAATTTGCGGTCAAACTAACAAGGCTGTAGTTTCCTGGAACACTTTTTTTCTTTTTCTTAAAAATAGGAACTATATTAGCAATTTTCCAGTCATAGGGTACAATCCCTAAATTTACATATTCATTAAAAATCCTTGCTATGGAGCTTGCAATTTCATGTGCCAATTCCTTTAATATTCTTGAATGGAGATTACCTAGGACCCCTGATTTAGTTCCATTAAACTGTTTGAGTTTAACTTCCACCTCAGGTGTGGTAATTTCTACCTCCATATCCTCATTCTGGTTAGCTACCTTGCCACTTTCCCCTTAGCTCTTCATTACCTTCATTAAAAACCGAAGCAAAGTATTTGTTTCGGTGTTGGGCCATGGCTACATAGTCTTTAACCTCCACCCCATCCTCAGTGCTCCCACTTCTTTCCATGTTTTCTTCTTAGTAAAAGTTTCTATAGCTATATAAATATTTTAATTCCAGGTCCAACTCTGCTTGGCTTTTGGCAGTTCTCACTTTATCCCTATACTTTCTGACCTCCAAGAGGTAGCTTTCCTTGCTGATCCCTCCCATCTTACATCCCTTGTAGGCTTGCTGCTTTCACTTTATCGCCTGTTTGAGATGCTTCATCATCCAGCTTGGTCTGCAACCCTTCCTTATGATTCCCCCCCCCTTGCTTGGGATGCAGGCTTCAGTTAGCTGTTGCACCAGTTCTGTCTCTTGTTTGATCCCTGGGTTCCTGGACTCTGATTCTGGCTCTGACCTCTGGCCTGGTTCCAGCTCTGAACTCTAGCTTGGACTTTGGCTCTGAATAGGCCTGACCACCCATGTCCCAGTCCTGACACTTTCTCTTTGAAAATCAAGACATTACAAAGAACTGAATCTCTATAAGTGTGTGAACCAAGATTTCAAAACAAGTTATTCTGATGCACATAAACAATGCAAGGAGAAAGAAGATGGTCTGGTGATTAGTGCTTTAGCCTGCAACTTGACAGCAATAGATTCAATTTTCTCCTCTGCCATGAACTCCATGTGTGAGCTGGGACTGGACACTTAGTCTCTCTATACCTCAGTTCTTTCTCTGTAAACTGGGGATAATAACACTTACCTACCTCACATGGGTGTCATGAGGATAAATACATTACAAATTCTGAGGTGCTTAGGTTCTGTGGTAATGGAGGCCATATAAAGTACCTTAGCTAGTTCAGTTATTAGTGTAAAAGTATGTAATCTAACACTAGTTTACACAATTTTACAATTTCTGAGAACTGTATTGCTATTCAGATATATTTCCTGAAGCATCTAAGCTGTGCATGTGTAAATTGAAGAATATCATCAGATTTAATGGTAAGATCTTTGAAGTGCCAAATAAATAACAATAATACACCACTGCCATTGGTTTACACCATAAATTATGACTCAAACAAAACTCTTTAATTCAGTGGAAGTTCTGCTTGCATAAAGATTACTGGATTTAATT
Organism: Terrapene triunguis; assembly: GCF_002925995.2. Lineage (NCBI taxonomy): Eukaryota > Metazoa > Chordata > Testudines > Emydidae > Terrapene > Terrapene triunguis. The sequence continues at coordinate 16,755,849 of NW_020664436.1, forward strand.
TTTCATGCCAGGGAATTACCACAAGCGGAACATGCATCTTCTTCGGTAATAATAAACTATGAAACCCCTTGAAAACCCATTTACTGAGCGAGCCTTTTCAAACTAAGTGTAGGTTGTATATTCTTCTTAGAAAAGGTAAGTGATACTAATGAAGTACTTGCTGGTGAGTAAATGCAAGATTCCAGGAAACCCTATATTACTATTTAACATGATACTTCATAGCATTCTTAGCAAGTTGCTATGTACTACTACCAGTTCCTTTGGAAGTTTGTAATTTGGAGGACGTATCATTCTTCAAAGCACAAATGGCTTAACATAAGCACATAACAACAGCCATACTGGGTCAGACCAAAGGTCCATCTAGCCCAGTACTCTGTCTTCTGACAGTGGCCAATGCCAGGTGCCCCAGAGGGAATGAACAGAACAGGTCATCATCAAGTGATCTATTCCCTGTCGCTCAACCCCAGCTTCTGGCAAACAGAGGATAGGGACACCGTCCCTGCCCATCCTAGCTAATAGCCATTGATGGACCTATCATCCATGAACTTACCTAGTTCTTTTTTGAACCCTGTTATAGTCTTGGCCTTCACAACATCCAAAGCTTTATGCTTTCAATTTGCTTTGGCTATTCATGAAAAGAATGATATTGATGTAGATATAACTGCCCACTACTAAATCAACTGTTTCCTTTGATTCCTTTGATCCATGTTGATTCTGCTTGTGACCTGTTAATTGAGGACCTGCTCCTGCTCCCACTGAAGCTGATAATTTTGCAATGGACTGCAATAGGAATGGAATAGATCCTGAATCTTTTTGGCCAGTTAAATGGATAAAGGAAAACTCTTGTAGTTTAGAAATATGACTAAAGAAGAAATAACAAAGAAGGACAAATGTGTCACTGAGTCTTATTTTTGTTGTTGGATTCTTCCTTTATTATAGGAAAACTTCTGGTTTAGAATTATAGGCTTATAGGTCTAAATGCTAGTTTCTTGCACAAACTTATGAGTAAACAGGAATATACACGAGCACTGGGAACTCAGTGATGGGTAACCCCACCCCAGGTCCAGGGAATGTACATCACACCACCTTCCCTCCAGCCCTCTGGGTAACTGTAGAAAACATAATATTAAACTGGCTGTATTACCTTTTTCACAGGCCCCTTCATGTTGTGAAGCCTCCCTTTACTGAAAGTCCTGGGGCAGCCAAAGCCACAGTTAGGCATTGGGGAGGAGGAAGATGGCTCTGGTTCCCGCCCTGACTGGAGATGAGAAAAACTGGGGGTGACATGTAATGTTCTGTGCCCTTGAACTAGAGAGGAGGGATTTAGGAAGACCATAAAAAAGAGAATTGCAGTGTAGTCAGTCTTTCAGGGGTGCAGAGCAGCTGGCAGTGTTCATTGCTTTTTCCTAACAATAGTTCTTTTCTCTTTTTTGGAGACTGAGATTGATTATCCATATCTTGATGTATAAAGGCTACATTGTGCCCTTGTTACATGCCTCAACAGCATGCAGTAGTATCGGTAAAACAGGATGTGGAAACAGTAGCTTGTGAAGCTTCAGAAATGACATAAGTTTAGACCTGATCCAAAGCCCATTGAAGTCAGTGGGAGGTTTTCCTTTGACTTCAGTGGGCTTTGGATCAGGTGCTATTAGCACTAGAATGAATAGCATGAGTTGAAGATCTGGATGTTTCCCAAAATTCACGGAGTGAGGGCCAGATTATGAGATAAAAGATTGGGTTCGTATCTAGTGGAGGCAGTTCAGCTGCATTGTTGTGGCAGACTGGTGTGTGCAATAGACATGCTAGGGCAATGTGAAAATTATTCACTTATACAGTAATGAAAAGAAAATCCAAATTACATTATTTTTAAAATGTGTATGTCACTAACAGCTTGCTCACATGTCAATATTAGTTTACACATTTTCTTTGTCTACTTTTTTTCCTGCTGGGGGCAAAGAATGTGTGGTGAAATAGGCTACACTTCCACAGAAGATTGCTTGAATTACCTGTCTGGCACACATAGTGTAACTCCATTTTACTCAGTAGAAATATTGGGTGATATATCCCAGCCAGAACCTTGGTAGTTTGGAAGCTAGCATATGAATTGCTAGTATAACTATAAATTCATCCCCGGTGTAAGCCCATTGCAATCAGATTAAAGTCCCAGAACTTTAGATACCATTTGATGAGCAAAAATATGACATACCTTTTTGTTTTAAAAAAAGAAAAAAAGTTGCTAGGTTATATGCTGGTCAGCCTGAGACTCCTCTGCCAAACCTGAAACATTCGTTCATAGGTTCACAAACATCTGGATTTACAAATCATAATAGACATTTATCTTGGGCTAGAAGAAGGTTTAATCCTAGGACTTGGTAAATGTCTTCCATTTTTTCACTTGAAAATACCATCCACCCCTTCCATTCCATCCTGTTAGTAGGATCATGCATCTGTATTTGAATGCATGCAATCTCGGAAGGCTCTTGTACTAAATATGTGAAATGTGTTAAAAGAATGTGGTTGGAGCTAGTCAGGAATTTTTTGATGAAATTTTTTTGTCAGAAAATGCTGATTCATTGAAAGTAGGAAGTTAAGTTATTTATATATATAATTACAATTTTCAATATTTTGACTTTTTTCGTCCAAAATTGGGATAGGAAATTTTCAAAATCTCAGATTTTCATGGGACAGGAAAACCATTGTCAGCCCAGTTCTAAATGAGGTTTTGTCCCTCTCTCTAGCAGTTCCACATAAGATGGGCGTGTATTACAACTTGCAGCTACAACCGTTTTTCTTCTAGCTTCAGCAGCAGAGGCATGCAATTTTAAAAAGAAACTGAAGGTCCTGAGTTCAAACCCTGATGATACCCCGAGCAAGAGTTCCTTTATATGTGCATGCAGCTCTTTTGGATCACTATCTCCAATCCTCAAAGTAACTGTTGAGGACTATTGGAGCTGTGGTGCAAAGACCTAGGATTGAGCCTTTGGGATGGTTTTGCATATGTGACTGCATGATGTGTTATGGTGTGTGTAGTTGCAGCATTGCACATTCCATTATACTTCCCTTTTCATGTTGCTTCATCACTAGCGTGCCAAGCCTTATTCGTCTTTTTTTTTTACTTAAGAATCTGAACAGTAGAATGATTCAGCCAGAAAAGAATTGCAGTCAGCGATGTCTTTTCTTCAATTTTTGGGGTACATAGAGTGAGAGTAACTGAAAGTAAACAGAAACTACTGCCCAACTTGAGGGTGGAACCCATTCTTATGGCCTTGGGTGTGTCAGTCTCTCCTGTCCACCTACCCTACAGCAGTGCTTACAGTCCTTTATTGGGTACCTGTAGGCAAAGAAAGGGAGTTTGAGTTATAGTTAATCCCTCTTTACAAACACTTTTTTATCATAATATTTTAACCAGGATGAGCTTCTTATTTTTTTATTATTCTACAGCAGTGCTTTTTGAGCCTGGAAACCCCTCAGTGTTCATTAGCTGACTCATGACCTATCAATAACAGCCCTCCTTACAGACATCTAAAAGAAGCTGCAGAAATCAATCCACATAACTCAGTTACAAATTCACAAATAGCAGGGCCACTATAGACCATTTGGTTCTTCTAGCCTGACCACCTGTGCTTTTCAGCATTCTTGATCCCAAATTGTTGGAAGATACTTATGCCAAACAAATTTAAAAATATAGAAGACTAGCTCCTGTAGCCAAATGATATGGTTGTACAAATAATTCATCATAATGTCTAATCAAGGACTGTCAATCATATTAATTGAGAGACCAATAGCATGGGAGATATTCATTACAACTGTTGTGCTGGCACAGTCTTCTACGAATGTCACCACATAGGTACTGAAGTTCAGGGCTGAACTTTATTCCCTATTTGTTGGCCAAAGACTTCTGAGTGCATTGCTAAGGTCAGCAGTACACATCAGGTCCTGAGGGGAGGGGGACATATGCCTCATTTGCTCTAGTGACCAACTCCACTTTACCCAGAAGGGGCACATTGTCTCCGGGGGAGCTGCTTCCAGCCCAGCTTGACTGGTTGTGGTTCCCCATACGTTCCTGACGTATATGCCTAAGGCCAGCCTGAAGAGAGAGATGGACAGAATTTAAACAATGGATTTAGCTTCTTCAAGCTAGGACAGTAGTGACCCAAATGCCCTCTGCCTTCAGTGCCTGTTACAGAAAGAGAAGCTGACACACTCCTCTCTTTGGCACCATAGAAATCACCCAATATGAATGACTAGGCCTCTGCTTGTTGGGTGAGAGAGATGAGCCTGTGGAGTTGGCAGACCACAGAACATCAACAGTTTCTACTGACGTGAGTGCATTTGGATTGGGAGGTGGAAGAGAGGTCTGGACAAAAGCACGTGTGAGGAAGTGTGCCACCCAAGGCAGCCATACTAAAATACGGATAAGGGAAGCCTGGGCAGTAACGTGGAAGGGCTGACCCTCCAGGCAAATGCTCTAGCCCTTCTAGAGTCTCAAGAGGTATCTGGGAATTCTTCCACTGGTATTATTATATTCATGAGGCTAGAAAACTGCATCTCCAGATCACCCCACAGGGATGCAAATCACACCCTCTCTAACCAATGGCATAATACCTTTGGATCTCTATGGCAACTCGTTCTACAGGAGTGTATGATTTAGGATTACATTTTTTTAGTGCTTTAAATACAATAAAACAAGATATTTGCTTAGGAAGTTTTGTTTTCTTTAATATTTTGGATCATTTAATAGTGGGTGGTGTTAGCTGCATCATTTCTCGTCTGAAGAGAACTGAAATCAGCAAACACGTCTAAACACATTGGTCACTTTTTATTAAAGTTTTCAAGTTAATTCTCTTTTGCTCCAGTCCTCTAAAGGTGAGAGGGAAATATACTGTACAGATTGATTGGGTTATTGTAGCTGTCTGCTATACCCAGTACCTGAGGAAGAACTGTTTGTATGGATTTTCTCTGAACTGGAAGAATTGACTTGAATATTAACTACATCATGGAAAAACTTTCCAGTTGACTCCATCTGCTCTTCTAATCAAAGTTAGCTGACAAACACTGTAAGATATAGAACCTATGGACCAGCAAGCTGCTGTCGCCATGTAGTTCGTAGGACGACGGTGACAATAAATCAATCCATTTGAAATCAAAGTTGTCCCAGATTAGAAGCTCATATTGGAATACAAATGCCTTTTTGAATTTAATAACTGCCTCCCAAACTAAAGAAATACATAGGCAAAGTATATATTTTCTAAATGAGTTCTGAAGGAACTCAAATGTGGAATTGCAGAACTATTAACTGTGGTATGTAACTTATCATTTAAATCAGCTCTAGTCATCTGGTACAGAAGGATAACTAATGTGAGGCACATTTTTTAAAAAAAGGCTCCAGAGGCAATTCCAGCAATTACAGGCCTATACACTTAACTTCAGTACCAGACAAATTGGTTGAAATTATAGTAAAGAATAGAATTATCAGACACATAGATAAACACGATTGGTTGAGGAAGAGTCAACATGGCTTTTGTAAAGAAAATTATGCCTCACCAATCTAGTAGCATTCTCTGAGGGTGTCAACAAGCATGTGGACAAGGGAGATCCAGTGGATACAGTGTACTTAGATTTTCAGAAACCCTTTGACAAGGTCCTTCACTAAAAGCTCTTAAGCAAATAAGCAGTCATGGGATAAGAGGGAAGGTCTTCTCGTGGATCTGTAACTGATTAAAAGATAGGAAACAAAGGGTAAGAGTAAATCGTCAGTTTCCAGACTGGAGAAAGGAAAATATGTGTGTCCTCCAGGGGTCTGTACTGGGACCAGTACTTTTCAACATATTCATAAATGATCTGGGAAAAGGAGTAAACAATGAGGTGGCAAAATTAGCAGATGATGCATAATTACTCAAGATACTTAAGTCCAAAACAGACTGCAAAAAGTTACAAAGGGATCTCACAAAACTGGATGACTGGGCAACAAAATGTGAGACAAAATTCAATGTTGATAAATGCAAAGTAATGCACATTGGAAAACATAATCCAAACCTATACATACAACATGATGGGATCTAAATTAGCTGTTACCACTCAAGAAAGAGATCTTGGGGTCATTGTGAATAGTTTTCTGAAAACATTCACACAAGGTGCAGCGGCATTCAAAAAAGCTAACGGAATGTTGGGAATCATTAGGAAAGGGATAGAAAATAAGACAGAAAATATCAGATTGCCTGTATATAAATCCATGATATGCCCCCATCTTGAATACTGCGTGCAGATCTGGTCACCCGATCTCAAAAAAGATGCATTAAAATTGGAAAAGGTTCAGAAAAGAGCAACAAAAATTATTAGGGGTATGGAACAGCTTCTATATAAGGAGAGATTAGTAAGACTGGGACTTTTCAGCTTGGAAAAGAGACATCTAAGGGGGGATATGATAGGACTATAAAATCATGACTGGTGTGGAGAAAGTAAATAAGAAAGTGTTATTTACTCCTTTTCACAACACAAGAACTAGGGGTCACTAAATGAAATTTATAGCATCAGGTTTAAAACAAACAAAAGGAAGTATTTCTTCACACAATGCACAGTCAATCTGTGGAACTCGTTGCCAGAGGATGTTATGAAGGCCAAGACTATAACAGGATTAAAAAAAGAACTAGATAAGTTCATGGAAGATAGGTCCATCAATGGCTATTAGCCAGGATAGGCAGAGATGCAAAACCGTGCTCTGAAATGTCTCTGGCCTCTGTTTACCAGAAGCTGGGAATGAGCGACAGGAAATGGATCACTTTATGATTACCTGTTCTGTTCATTCCTTCTGAAGTACCTGGCATTGGCCACTGTTGGAAGACAGGATACTGGGCTAGATGGACCTTTGGTCTGATCCAGTATGGCTGTTCTTATTTTCTAAATGGGAAGCCTAAGAATGTCATCTGTCTAAAGGAACGTTTGACTGGACACACATTTCTAACAGTGTTGCAACAACAAATGTGGTTCTTCACTAAATGTTCACAGTGTTTTTCCCTCTGCCTTTTATTTTGGCAGTATTATCTCTATGTAGTGGACAAATGTACATTCAAATAGGTGATTATCTAACCTGTTCTGAGCAATCACATAAAGAAATGGCAAAAAGTTGCCTGGGAATTGTTTGTCTTTAACTAGAGTTTGGGGGGGGAGGGGGGGGTTATGAAATCCTTGGAGGATACATCAAAGAATTCACTTAAGATTTAAAGAGGGTATGGAGTCTGGCTGCCCATAAGAAGCAGTCTTTAGTGCCAGTTTCACTGCGTAGTTAGAAAGTTTGCATATTAAATAAAAAAGAGACTCTAGTTTCTGGTATCAAATTCGGTTTCATGTCTGTAAAAATCCTATGTTAATTCCATATGTTCAGAAGATATAGGCATTGGTTTGGTGGTCATTCTTCAAAGATCTATAGAGGTCTGTAGGAAAACAGCAGCTCTGATACCTGTTTTAAAAATAGACCCTGCAGTGAATGGTGTTGAAAATCCTGCTGTGCCAGTCATACTAGCACTTTCTTTATGTAACTTAACTTCCTGAAAGATTGTGATACATAGAAAGAAGTCTGATAAACCAGAGTTATAAAACCTGCAATAAAAAAAACCCAGTAAGTCTTGCCAGAATATTTTGACAGGAATTGATCATCTCAGTTAACTTTCCAACTCAACAATCATTCCTTTTCTGCTATCACATTCATACATTCTTTGATTCATTTATACTTAATTGATTAAAACGCTTTTTTATAAAAACCCAGATTAAATTCAAAAGGCAATATGCATACTATTGGATGACTTCAGGTGAGTAACTCTGAAGCCAAATTGCAATGTATGTACTAAAGAATCCATGCATATTCTTAAGCACTTACACCATGCCCATCACCTTGGTATTTAAGTGCTTAAATAGAAGATAAATTCTATAGTAGAGTGCGGTACAGTATAAGGAAGCAGTGTATATGTGGGCTGTTAGTGTATTCTGTATTCTTAGTCATTTCAATTATTTATTTATTTATGTGTTGGACTAGGCAGAAAATATTTCAGGTGGTTTGGGGAGAAAATCTAAAAGCCCAGTGGCTGGGATTTATAGATAGGCCTTGTGGAACTATGTTTTGGCCATTGCTATGCCTATGTGACCTTGGGTTATCTGCTGCATACTTGCCAGACACATACATCCAAGTGGCTTTGAAGGCAGCCAGCTGGTATTTGCTAACACTCTCTGATGCACCTTGAGCTCAAACTGCGTGGGATTTTTGGATGCTGTCTGTACAGGTGCACAATGATGAGAAATGCTCCCAGTGCCTACAGTTTCTAGAGACAGCTAGAAACTGGCCTTTGAATGTGACCTTTAGCAGTATTTTGTAAGGTACTATTCTTGTATTAACACCTCACCCTACATGGTAATGTAGTTACTTGTGTATTTCAAATATATTAGGAATTTTGGACATCCCAAAAGAATCTAATAATTCAAAAATGACTTTGCAAATTAATTTGTTCAACATCTAGTATAGTCATGAGAACAATATGTAAAGAGGGTACCGCACCAATAAGCTTTTCAACTGCAAATCTTCAAATACAGTGTAGTGTGGAAGCAGTGCCCATGTATTTATAAGTTAAAGAAAAACAAATGTTTTCATGATAGAAATTCAAAACTGAAGATGCAAGGGCAAGCCCAGCTGGAAGACATTGGATTACTGATTTGTTCACAGAAGTAGAAAAGCACCCACATCATGTCTTAGCTTCAAGTGCTTAATAATAAGGAATTAGCAAGGGGCAGGGCAGAAAAAACGTGCAGGACTAAATACTGCCACTGGGTGTGTCCAGCAAGTCCCATTGTTTTCAGAGAAAACAATACTTTTTTAATAAATACTTTTTTATGGTTTTTAAAGGAATTTGGGAAATGATTGGAATGCTAGTATAGACAAGCTGGTAATGGACAAAAGCATCTTGGGAGGAGAACATAAGTAAATCCTCAAATTATACTCCAAGAGGCAAACAAATGTAGAACAAATATTAAAGCAAGCAAGCTTTGAAATTCTGATGGGACTGTTTTTAGTAATATAAAGGCTTTCTGTCTTTTTTGTTAGAGAATATTCCATATAGTATATTCTGCTATGACTTTTTTACCTAACATATTCTGGGGGAATGAAATGGTCAACTGTGTGGAAGGAAATAGTTTAAATAGGAAATCACAGGTGGCCACTTGGTACTGAGCTTTCCAGGGCTATAATCAGCATCTTATTAGCATTACAGCTGAAATGACCTTCATTAATCCTGCAAAATGGTTCAGGCCTGGTGTTACCCATGGGCTCAATCAAATCAACACTGCAGCAAAAACTGACAAATAAATCTGCTGTAGTTTGTTACCTTGGCCCAGAAGTGTCATACTCCCAACTGAGGTTTCAAACTCATGATTAAACAGCTGAACATTTACCAACTTAGGGCATTTTAGCCTTGAAAATGAGGTTGACAGCTGGACTCCCAAGTGCAATTTGTGCCCTTTCACATACAGTACTCGTGTGAGAGTTGGGAGTAGGGCTATTAAGTGAATGGAAGCCTACTATTCTAGTACTTCAGCAAATGTGGCGGCATTAAAGATACCTGTAGCCAAATCAGGGACAGAAGAACCATAAAAATTGCAAAGGATTGTGGCGTGATCTTTCTTGGTATTTTGAAATCAGCAACACTCATTTTTTGGCCGTCATTTTAGCACTGAAATGCAATTTCTTTGCCTTCAGTGATCTATGTCTAATAACTGAAAAAATGTACATGTACAGTGGCAGGCTTCTTGAGATAAGCTCCTTGACATTGGACAGTCACTTGCCTTGCTAAGCCTTAGTTTTCTTACTTAGCCCTCTAGAGAGGAGGGAGGGTACAGTGGTTAGAGTGCTAGCCTGAGACTTAGGCGACATGGATTCAATTTGCTCCAGCACAGATTTCCTATGTGACCTTGATTAAGTCACTGGAAATTAAAATCGATGGAAGTTAGGAGACCAAATACCTCTGTACTCCCTTTTCTGTCATCCTGTATCATGATACAAATTTGCACAGTAATCTCTCCACCTGCATTTGATATAATCATTCTCAGTAAGGACTCTGTCATCATGACATTTTATTGTATTTGATCATGGGGAAAACCTTTTGGTAAGAAGTCTGATCACTCTGAATGTAACTTTCTGTATTATTACTCTCTTTCTAAATCTCAAGTTCCATACATTTTGCACTTTATATATTTACTCTTGTCTTATCTAGTCTGCCTTTGAATCCTGTCTGCTCAGTTCCTTATATTCTCTCCCGTATTTTTCCATCTCCTTCACTCTGCATAAGTTTTCTATCAGCTCAAACTCCTTCTCAGTTAAGCATGGTGTAGTCTGACACTACTATTCAGAATGTGTGCTTCGTTAGTTTCAAGTATAATAGTTCTCATTTTATTCCAAAGTTTGCTTGGGTGGTTCTCCTCTTTCACCTGTGCCAATGCCTCACACCCATTTTGGGCAGAAGTTATATATTTTTTGCTGATTCTGGATAAGTCCAAATGCAGGGACCTTTTGAACATCATACCTTTTTAAGCTTTAATTTTATGTTTGAGGTTAGCAGCTGATGATCTGACCCACAGCCTGCACTCAGGAAGGTCTTTGTCCACTGGGAACTCAATCCCCGGCTTTGGTGTTTGATAAGATAATTGATTTGATTCTTTGTTATACCATCAGGTGTCCACAACCTGTATAAACATCTAGGAAGTTGTGTGAAGGTGATGTTTGTAATGACCAGGTGATTAGAGAAGCACAATTGACTAACCCCCTTCCTCTCCCATTTGTGAACCCAGACCATTGTTTCCCATTACTACTTTGAGACCTTACAGTTCCAATTTTTGCATTCAAGTCCCCAGTTACAAGGGTGATATCTTAACTTGGTGTTTTAGTGTCTTTTTAAGTCATTCATAGAACTCATTGATCACATCATCAGCTACTACTGTATATTCTATATTGACTGGCTTCGCTCAAAGGTGAATGTAATGATTCTGACTGGATTATATCCAAATACTCACTTTGTCTCCTTGGATAAGATAAATGCAGCTTCATTTTCTCAGATCCTGAATAGTACACTGCTGATGCCTACCCTTCCAACACAGATCTGAGATTCCGCATGTCTCTATCTTACATCTTTCCAATTCTTTGGTCACAATGGCGAGCTTTCTTGTGTACATAGTGCTCATATTCCATGTTCCTACTCTGGTTATTTGTTTACAAAGGTTCAGGTCATTCTTTTCCTTAGTGCAAACATCAGGCACTGTACTTCCCAAAGGATCTGGTACATCACCATCTGTAACCAGAGCCTGAAATCACCTCCTCAGTACAATTTGTCATGTCTGCTGGCTTGGGAGTCTCACCATCCAGCGTCACAGGTGGATTGGGTAAATTGGAGTAATTTCAAATAAGATCTTAATTAGAATGTAAATTCTTTGGGGCAGGGGATGACATTTTATGTCATGTCTATGTGGTGCCTGAGGCTTTGGACTGCCGGTGTTCCTGCAATACTAATAATAATCTAAACTTTTTATATCCAAGTCATCTTAATGTATGAGTTAAGTGTAGTAGAGAGTGGTGTAATGTACGTTGGTATAGTAAATGAGATACTGAAACTAGTTTGTCTCCTTTGGATCTCTGTACCTTGTGCTGATGTTAGGCATACCTCCTACCTGCTATACATCTATTTGTTTAAGGGTTGGAGGGTTTTCTATGAGGCTGTACAATAGGACGGCATACTGTTGTGAATAACTGCAGAAAAATCCTACTGACTGAGATGCTACTGTAAATCAGGTATTTAGTACTATGCTCAAATTACTAGAGTTGGATAAAATCTTAGCCTGGTGGACAGAAAAGGAACAAAGCAAAAACAAAACTACACGATGGGGCAAACAATCATCATGATGCCCAATTGCCACAATCTCCTTGTATAACACATTACAGCACTTTGGCTGTAGTTGTGGAATAAAGTTTGGCAAAGTTTGTTTGACAAACTTTCAGAATGTGCATGACTAAAACTGGATGCCTGTGTTTGCATGAGAGCTCAGGACAGCCGTTTAGGACATTCCGATTAGAAATCTTCTAATCTAGAAATTAGTATTTCTTCAGATTCTTAATAAACCTGTGAGATGTGATAGTTATTCTCAGTTGCATCAGGCAAAATAGCTCAGTTGTCTTGGTGAGTTGAAACAAACATTACTCTTGGGACAGTCAAAGGAGCTTTCCTGGATTTTAGGGTATTTTCTTGCCCACAATTTGTAATGTGGATATTTATCACTGGGCTGGAGAGCTGTTAGAGTCTAAGATCCCTATGCTAGGTATTGGGATCATACTAAAAATTGTCTTTGGGGTGTTCAGTAATCATTCTGGGCCCAACGTGCTTGAAAGAGATCCTCTTTATTCAGTGGCACAGATCCCAACTTCTTCTGCATAACAAAACATGAGTTCTGCAGCATCCTTCCCCCAGACTTCCTGTCTGGGAAGCTAAAATACTTAAAGGAACAGTTCCCAGTACCACATCCCTTATTTTAACATTTTATTCCTGATTTGTGATATCTAACAATTAATTAAAGGAGGACAGAATACATTTAATAGATTGGGCAATACTTTCATTACCAGGTTTTATTTAATACATGCATTTCTGTCATACACGTCATCATAGTGTCTAGACACCAATATTGTATATAAATAGAGGTATATCAATCCACTCAGGAAAAGGAACACAGTTTCTACCTTTTCCCCTTCTAAAGTCATTTTCCTAACAAGAATAAAATCTAGGTGGTTTACGTGTATATTTTTCACCTCAAATGTTTTTTTTTTGGTAGCTCTTGCCGTTATAAATGCTGCATGTGGTTCTTTTTGGCTTCTTGCTAAGGCTGTCATGGGTAACAGCACTCCATGTGTAACAATGCCACTTCTGGCATCTTACTCAAACAAACAGAGATAAGCAGCATTTATCTAGTCACACAAGCAGCAACACAAGTGACAGGCTGAGAAATGTCTTTATGGACATGGCTAGTGTTATGGTGAGGTAAAGGCCGATTTTATTTAAACAGACAACTAATCTAACTGTGCCATTATACAGTAGGCAATATGGTATTGGGAGAGATCCTGGCTTATTAGCTTTGCATTTGTTAAAAGTTATGCAGAGTTACATGAATCAAAGTATTTGTTAAACAATGAGGTTTAAGCATTGAAAAAATAACCCTTTTAAAACTGCAGACTAAAAACATATACAAAAAGAGTAAGAATTAACTATAAAGGCTACGTTTTTCAACTGGCTTATTTTCAAAGTTTTACATTAATAGTAACACTTAATGATCAAAAAAGTCCACTAATCACAATAGACATTAAATCAAATTTATCATAGGAAGATGTGACACGAATAATTCAGATTATTTTCCCCAGTAGAATGGCACATTTTTTTTAATATGAGTATTTTTAACTATTTAGGTAGCTTAAACAAGTTTATAAATCCTTGCCATGTAAATATCAGAAACAGAACAATCACTACAACAATTCTTGTTTGTTTAAAGAGACATTATACAGGAATATAGTCATCAGATCTTTTTAACAATGTGTTGCCATATTACAGAGTAAGCATCATTACAACTCCTGTGTTGTTTCTAGTGATTCATTAAATTGAGTGAAATCTCTATAAACACATTTAATAGACCAAGCAAGTCTATCAAATATTAATCAATAAAATTGCACAGGTGTACTGGGTGCTTTGCAGGTGAACGCACTTTGAGTACTGAATAAAGATAAGCAAATATCTATGTCTTCTGCCTAATTTGCAGGATACGTAATTGGTGTATTAACTTTTCCATAACCACAACTTTTTTTTAACCATTTTTTTGAACCATCCCTGCATGGTTGGGGTATTTTTTCTTTTTCCAGTGCGAGGCTACCAATAGTTGAGAGGCTACTAGTGGATGAGAGATTAATTCTTTATTTCCTCTTGTATGAACATTTCCACTAGGAAGCTCTAGGAGGATTACCAAAGGATCATTTGGTAATAAACGTCCAACAATTTGTGATATTTGGTTACAGATTGCATCCTAAAATTCTGTAATGACTGGAGATGTCCACCATATATGCATAAAATCTCCCCTTTCACCACAATTTCTCCAACATTTATCCCCATTGAATCTTTTTCTATATATTTTTAACCTGACTAGTGTGAGGTACCACTGAAACAGTATCTGAAAGAAATATTCTTTCATTGTGCTACTGTCTGAGGTTGCTGGTCCTCTTTTCCAGAGCACAGCCCATTCCTCTTGGGTAATTTGTCTATCCACATTGTTTTCCCTGGGTGTCATATGTGGACAATCTTTTGTTAGGAAAGGTGTCTGCAAAGATTGGTACAAATTAGTTATATTTTTATTTTGTCTCCCAATTTACCATACACCATCACATCTTTTAAAGTTAGCTTTCTGTTTAAAACAGATTTTTCTAAAAAAGTTGAGAAACATAAATGCCTGACTTGAAAGTACTGGTACCAGGGAGGAGTGTGCCAGTTAAAGTTAGTTTCAATCTATAATTAGGTTAAAAACGTTTCTTTACTGAGTTGCTGGCCAACCATGTGTATTCCATGGCTCTCCCAATCTTCGAAGCAATCTGGTTCACAATTTGGGTTAAGATCTGGATTGTTTGCAGTAGGTGTCATTGGTGAGTGAAAAGAGCTTATTGTATCTCTAGTCTATCCAAACCCACAGAGTAGCCTTTGCTTTAAATATCTGGCGGGTGTGATTTTTTTTTAAATTAATTCATAATAGCCTAGTGATTACACTGCTGAATTTTTCTTGTTCAATAAAGACCCAGTATTTGCATAGGCTAAAGAGTTCCCAGTCCACTATGGCTTTGAGCTTGCTCGCTTGATAGCACCATAAAATATTTGGAACAGCTAGTCTACCCTGTTAAATGGTCTGTTCAGAGTATCTTCACTCACTTTTAGTCTTGTCTTATTCCATATAAATTCTAACAACATCCTCTGTATATATGCTAGGGTTTTATCTGGGTTAATCACAGAAAGATTTTGCAACAAGAAAGATATCCCTGGTAGAATATTCATTTTGACTGTGGCTATTCTTCCCAACCAAGGAATTGCATACTTCTCCAACCACTCCAGGTCTTTTTTCATTTGCTGAAGGAATGGTTTGATGTTTAAATCATAGAACTCTTTTAGGTTGAGAGTTGAAATTCCAGATACCTTATAGAATTTGTTGGCCATTTGTACCCAAATGTTTTCTGGTGTGGTTTTTCAGAGTCTGGCAAATTTATAGCTCGCATTTCGGATTTGGCGCAATTTACTTTAAATCCAGACACTTTAATAAAGTCCTGGATTTCTTTAGAAACTAATTTAGGGAAATATTTGGTTTAGATAAAAATATTACATCATCTGTATATAATGCTATTTTCTGATTTTGTTTCTGCAAGTTTCATTCCTTTGCTGGATCCATTGTTCCTTATCCTCTGTGCAAAAGTCTTCATTGCCAGTGCAAAAAGTAAGGGAGACAATGGACATCCCTGCCTAGTAGTCCCTCAGATGGGGGATTCAAAAAGGGGAGATTTAACCCCATTCACTCACCCAGCTGCTTTTGGCTTGACGTAGAGAACAAGTTATTCATTTAAGGAACTGGGGACGAAAGTCCACATGGGACAGGACTTAAAACAGAAAATTCCATGCTGTTCTATCATAGGTTTTCTCTGGATACAGTGATAAGATAAATTGATCTTTTTTCTCAACTGGCGTTATGGATGATTTCAAGTACACTCCAAATAAAGTCTGACGTTTGTCTATCCTTAATGAATCCAGTTTGGTCTCGGTTTATATAAGTTGAATGCATAGACTAATAATCTAGCTAGTATTTTTTTCTAAAATCTTTGTCATGATTCAGTGGTGATATGGACCTATATGAACTACATAAAGTAAGGTTTTACATCTTTAAGGAGAGCAACCACAATAGCTTCTTTCATAGGTTGTGGAGGTTCCTCCCCTAACAGGATTGCGTTGAAGGTATCTCACCAGGGATCCACTAATACTTCCTTAATATCTTCTAAAATTCAACTAGAAAGCCATCAAGTCCTGGAGTCTTACCACTTTTCATACTTGCTAGTGCGTCTAGGAGTTCTTCTGTTATTTATTTAGATAAAGTTTCTTTATCAATTTTGCTTATCTTTGGTTCGCCTGCTACTTCCAGATACTTTTGAATAATATTGGAGTTTGGAGTGTCTGAGGTATAGAGATTTTTATACTAAGCAGCAAAAGTAGCACATATTTTGTTAGAGTGTGTAACTATCTTTGGCTGATTGTTCTTAATCAGCGGAATAATAATTTGCCCTTGAATCCCTTTAATCTTTTGAGCCAATAGCCTATTGCTTTATTTCCATTTTCATAAAACTTTTGCTTTCTATACCTAAAGGCTTTTTCAGTGGCATCTGTCATTAACACATTCAATTTCCTCCTAATATTAGTTAATTGTAATGGGGGGATTTCAGCCTGTGTTTTTATGAATGTATTGTAACCTGTTCATCTCCTGATCTAGTTCTAATTTTTTCTCAAGCTCTTTCTTTTTTCAGTTGAGACGCTACTTATCAACTGGCCCTTAAATACTGTTTTACCTGCCTTCCAGAGAAGGCCTCTTTTTATATTGTCCATATAACTTATTTGAAAGCCTTGAACAATGTCCTGTTTAATTGCTGCAACCCGATCTTTGTCTTGGAGAAATAAAGTGAGCTTTGGGTCCCATCTCAGCTATCAAATATTACTTCCATAGTGCACAATCTGACCATGTAATTACCTATTTCTGCAGATCTTACCTGCTTCATCAAGGATTCAGAGGTTAACATTTCATCTATTCTAGTATGTAGCTGATGAGGCTTCAAATAAAATGTGTAATCTCTTTCCCCTCCGAGCAGTTCTCTCCAGCAAGCTGAAAGATTGACTTCTCTGTGCCAACAGTTCAATATTGTACCTACTTTCCTAACTCCCTATATATATATATATATATATATATATTTTTTTTTTTTTTATATCAGGTTTGTCCCAGTAAGGAATCAGTGTACAATTTGAAGTCTCCTTCAAATATATTTTTCCCCAGGGTGTTATAGTGTGTTCAAGAAGTCATTTACAGAGTTTTTTTTGCTTTTGGTTGAGAATATGCACTGAACCCACTTTTATTAATAACCCAGCATTTGTGCCCTTCAATAATATAAAGCACCACTCCTTATCCTCAACTGATCTGAAAAGGGACATTTTTAGCAAATATGCTTATTCCTCTGTTCTTTTGTTAGCTGAAGCAAAAAGTCTCTATTGAAACCAATTACTTTTCTTGCCCATAATTTCCCCCTTCTGAAAATGAATTTCTTGAAGAAGAAGAAGAAGAATCTGAGTGAGGTTTTTTTACATTCTGCTGGGACTTTTTTCCTTTTACTTTATTTAGCCCTTTTTACATTAAAATACATTAGGCTCAAAGTCTCTTCCTTTTAAAGTCTCTATTTAGCTAATTAATTTTTTTTATATTATTGTCATTCTTTAACTGTTTGATGGTATGAATCCTTTATTGCCACTCTTGTTTCTAATTATGTTGCATTCATGATTGTGTGTCTGAATATAGCTCGGTTTCTGTTTTTAAACTTCCATAACTATATCTTGTATTAATTCTCCCACCCACCCCCACTGCCTCCTTAGTTCCCCTCCTCTTCTGCATTCCCCTTACTCTAAATCCACAAATGAAATACCAACATAACAGGTAAAACAATCCCCAAATGACTGTGCTTTGATGAACTTTAAATCCCTGTACTCTCCCCATAAGCACTTGGTCTGCTTCTCTTGCAATCCAAAGGAGGTACATTGTCCACCTATGGGACCTTGACTCTTAAGGATAATTGCCATATGATCATTTGAGCCATGGGGAGGGTTCACCCAGAACCCCTAAAAGCTCCTCCCTATCCCCTCTCTATTTTCTCCAATCTCCTCTCTCCTTGGAATCTCTCCACTCCCCATTGTCCTTTATTTTCTGTTATAAAATACAGAGCACAGCTATTACTGATCATCCTAATTAAGCCAAACTTCATACTATTTTCTTTATAACATTAACATAGTTACTGTTCAGCTGTTCATCCCTGGTGACTCCCAAGAAGTTCCTTCTGATTAGTCTTTAGATTACTCCTCAGGTATCTGAATTCTCTTGTTCACTGTCTCTTCTGCCATTGCCCCATTGTGGTCTTTAGAATCTTCTGTCTTTTCTTTTCCTTTTTTCTCCCCTTGGTTTTGCTACTTGCCAAGAGTTTTTTAGCAGCTTATCTGTGGTTTCTACCTCTGGAGAGTCTTCTTCTATATCTGAGATTTGGATTTGTATCCCAAGCAACTGGAATGTATTTTCGTTGTTTTCAGCCTATTATTGTGTAATGCTGATTTAGGAAGCTGAATGAGAGTTTAATTGGGAATCCCTATCTGTAGCAGATACAGGCCTCCTGAGTGCTGCTGTAATTTCTCCCAGCTCTCTTCTCTCTCTTTTAAAGTTAGGGCGGAGAGGACATAGAAAATTAGCAGATTGTGGCCTTTTAGTATGAGCTCTGAATGTTCTATGGCTTTGTTCACAATTAAACGTTTCTACTGATAATCATGAAATTTCACAATTAGATCTGAGTTTTATATTATTATGAGGCATAGATAGGGGGAGGAGCACCTTGTGTGCTCTCACCACTTTTACCTCTTCCAGAGAACTCAGCTGCAGCAACTCCACAATTAAAGTTTTTATGCATTGGATTGGGTTTCCTCTTTCAGCATTTTCAGGGAGTCCCTTAATTCTGATATTGTTCCTTCTTGATCTGTTTTCTATATTGTCCAATTTTAAGCTGCATCTCTCTCTCTCTCTCTCTCTCTCTCTCTCTCTCTCTCTGCTCCATCAGTGCCATGTGGCTCTGCAGCCTTGTTTCTCGGTCACTTGCTTCTCTTAGACCAGTCTCTAGAACTGTGACTTGCTCTTCCAAATCAGCAACTTTCCTCTTTACTGAGAGAAGCTTACTCATCAGTGTTGGCAGCTACTGCCCCATCTTCCCCTCTCTGGGTGGTAATAATCCCTTTGGGTTGCACCTGCTGCCTTCCAGGTCTGAGATGAGTAACTCTTGGAACTCAGGTAAGCATTTAACAAATTCTTTATTAAGGTAACGAGGCTACAGACACCAGAGCTGTGTTGATCAGGCAGTCACAATGGCAGAACCTGACCAGCAGAGAGCTCCAAAGAATTGCTAACCGCATACAGTTGACCAATTAATACAGAGCCATGAGATATTGTTAGGTAAACAAGTCAACTGTTCGCAAAGCTAGGTGAACAGCTACTTGTTAGGTAAACAAGTACCTTTCACGAGAGTCCTAACCATAAGCAAAATTCTGAATTCTGTGTACCTTCTGCGCATGTACAAACCCACAAAGGTCACACAACGAACACTTTGTTTGACAGTCCTAGGCTGCATTTATTCTGCTGGTCATATCCTGCCTTAATTCCTTAAGCACAGCCTACAATCAGATCATCTCTCATGGCCTCAAATTCAGAGATCATGTCCAGAATGTCTGCTTTGTAGCCATTTGATTTTCTAATTTGGCTGCTATATGCTCACTTGGAGTTTGAGAGGTTTCTTCACATGGTCAGTCAGAAACATTCTTCTTAATGCGGTATCTTTTTAATAAAAAAAAAATTTCTTGGAGAATCCATTCTCTGCAACACTGTGCTCTGTTTTTGTTGTTGTTATTTTGTGGGGGCAGGGCAGTTAGGTTTTGGGAGGGTCAATAGAGACAAATTGCTTTGCTAACCCATCAGAGCTCAGGCTTCAGGCTATCATATTATTCTGGTCTTTTGCTGGTATGTAATAATCAATCCATAAAACTTTCACTTTCAAGTCAGTGTATGCATTATCTTAAAAAAAATGAATTCATTCAGGAAGAAAACATTTGAAAGTGACTGCTCAGAAACGTGTAGATCATCCTTGATCAGTTCATCGTTTTCTGCAGTTAAAAACTTAACATTATGAAAATTTTTAAATGACAGTTTTGGGCAGAATGTTAGCATTATTCCAGGACATAAATTCCTTAAGGAAATAGGGACCTATAGGTTTCTGAAGTTCATCAGCCTCTCCATCTCTTGTATCCAGTCTATCCACAATGACTGCTGTCAAGATCACTTTTCCCTCTGTTTAATCTGCCAACTTCCTTCTCATGTTCATCCACAGAATTAATCCTTCTCCTTTACCTCCTTCAAAGATCTCCATCTCCTTGCCCTTCCGACATCCCCTGTTATGCCTCTTTCTTATGCTATATCCAAGCTTCTGTACTGAGTTTTCCAAGCTTATTTCCATCTCCACTGTTGTTTTCATACCAGGTCTTCTGCTTGAAACAGCCTTTCAACGTATATCAAGCCCCCTTCAAAAAGAAAAATGCTACAGAAAAGCAACCTGCTCAGCCAAGCATTTGAGTTATAGCTACCATTACCATTCTGTGCATTTACTCTATTGTACCCATAAATGTCTAGCTTATATATTCTTCAGGGATGGGAAATAAATATATATATAATCATGTTACTTATTGTAAAGATTTGTGTATCTTATGGCACAATGTAAACTACCATTTGGTTGAAGTTCTGTGATTAACAAACAATAATAAGTACTTGCCATGGAGCTGAATGGAATCACTTTGTTGGTTAGGTTTGTGGATATTTTCAAATATGGAAAAATATACCTCCTGGAAAGTTTTGTTAGTTGTAGATATGGCAAATAGCTATTTACAAGAATTTCAGCTTGTAATTCTAACTTGTACTGGGAAGAAGAATATGCACAATACTTGAGTGTACTTATGATATCAGACAGGCTCTCTTTATAAATTGCCTAAGCACTATATTGTGAGGATCAAGGGTAGGATAGAAAGTCTAACTCCTGATTATGTATTTATTGGAACTCATTAATACCTTATTAAAGGTAAATGGACAATTTGGACATATATTCTTTCCATACATACCATGACCTTTTATCATTTATTGCTGAATATGTGAAGGGGAAAAATAAAAAGATTGCGCTCACAGGTAAAAATGTCAAATGCATCTAAGTGACTCAGGAGCCTAAGATTCATTTTCAATATGACTTAGGCACTTAAGAGTCTGTTTCATTTAAAATCAATGGGATTTCTTCTAAGTTACCTAGGTGCTTTTGAAAATTTTACCCACTACATGTAATGGGACTTTTATTGCCCTCTTTGATGTACGTGTGTATATGATTATACAGTTACATAAATTTGATAATATTACCAGAATGCATTACTGTTTCAGTACTGCTTAGCATGGACACTGGCTTTAGCACTGTAAGCTACAAACTATAATAATAGCTCAGGTAGGCCATCAGATACCACTGTGTTGGACACAACATAAACATCCAGATAGAAATAAATATGGTCATTGTCCTGAAGAGTTTATCACCACCTACAGGGCATGTTAACAGATCACCATTTCTGCCTTCCTAACACTAGCTTTCATCTCTTCGGCACCAGCACTATCTTGTTGACCAAATTCTGATTTGCACTTTCCGGTCTCTCAGTGCAACTCAGTTCAAACCCTTCAGGGTATACATGAGAAACCCTCTGATTGGATAAGGAACATAATTGATAAAAACAAAGAAAAGAAAAGAAAGGAGGAGCTGCCAGCATGGGGCGTTGGCTTCTGGGAGCAGCGGCCCCCACGTTCTGCTCCTTTTGCCGCTTCGGTTCCTGGGAGAGCCCTGCAGTTCTACAGATACCAATTTATATCCGTAGATATCCACATCCGCGGATATAAATTTGGATCTGTGCAGGGCTCTACTTATTTTGTTACAGCAGGTTGACTTTTGGTATCATATTGGTACCTGCTCTGTTTTAGAAAGCCATGAATGAGATTCGGCGGGGACTGAATTGAATTCTGTGCTATTTGGATGGCATTCTTGTTATAGGAAAGGATCAAGAAGATCATCTTGAAATTTGGACACTGTCTTGCATTGTTTGGAACACCATGGACTGTGAGTACGTAGAGACAAATGTGAGTTTTTTCAAAACTTCAGCTGAATACCTAGACATGTAATTGAAGCCATGGGCTGAAGGAAATCAGCAGAGAAAGAGAAGGTGGTTCTTCAAGCGCCACTGCCAGAGAATGTGTCACAGTTACATTCATTCTTAGGACTGTTTAACTACTACTGTAAATTTCTGCCTAATCTGGTGACAGTATTGGCACTTTTACACAAACTGTTACAAGCAAAGAAAACATGAAAATGGACTAAAGAGTGTGATTTTGCATTTAAGCAAGCACAGAAACTGTTGACAGCCAAAGTTTTTACACATTTGGATGCTTTGCTACCATTTCAGTTGGCCTGTGATGCTTCACCATATGGACTAGGTGCAGTTCTTTCCCACAGTTTTCCTGATGGAATCTAGAAACCAATTGCTTTTGCTTCATGAACACTCACTATGCCTCAGAAGAACTATGTGGAAGTAGAGCAAGAATCTTTCAGCTTTATCTTTATCTTTGGAATTCAGAAATTTCATACCTATCTCATTGGTCGACATTTTACTTTGCTGACAAATCATTACCACTTAATTTGTTTTTGGACCAAAACATGGAATTCTGTCATTAGCTGCTGCTCACATGCAACAATGGGAATTGCTATTTTCAGCTCATTCCTACACTGTTCAATTCCGCAAAGGGACTCAGCACAACAGTGCTGATGGGTTGTCCCACCTGCTGTGCCCAAGCTCCTGTCAACCCAAAGAAATTTCAGATGAAGTGTTCCATCTCAGTTTGATGGATTACCCATTACTAGCACAGATATCAACAAAGAAACTGCTAAGGATCATGTGTTTTCTCTAGTGAAAGTAATGGTACTACAAGGTTCAGTGTTGGATCAAAAGAATCTCCAGTTTACTCAATTGATGTTGACATGACACAAATTTTCTCTGAATTACAGTTGCACCTTATGGGAAATGCGAGTAATCATTCTAAAATCGCTTCAATCTCAGGTTTTGTAAGCTCTTCACAAAGGTCATTTTGGTATTGTATGGATGAAAGCCATGGTCTGGAGTCATGAGAGACTGGAGAGAAAAGCAAATAATTCCTTGCAATTTGAGAGTCTGCAGTAGTCCACCCACAACTCTGAGTTAGGTTATCTCATGTTAGCATGTAAACGATAGAGAGTGAGTGTGTGTTTGTGTGTGTGTGTGTGTGTGTGTGTATATATATATATAGTTGGAAAGTGGTTTTTTTAAAGTAGGGTGGAAGAATGTGATATCCTATCCCTTTAAATATTTCTTCTCTACCCCCAGTGAAAAGCCTCATTTTTTTGTTGGTTTCAGTTTTGCAGCCAGAACACGAAGTGTTTCCACAGCAGCTAGGAGCCGTATGACCTAGATTGACAGTGTTCAGGCCCGCTGACAGAAATTCCAGGCCCGAGGGCCAGGGCTGTCCCTAGAGGGGTGGGGCACGGGGTGGAAGTGCCGACTCCGTCACTTCTGGGACCAGCCACGCTGGCCCGTGGAACCCCCAAAGCGTGGGGCCCGGAGCAGTCTTGCACACCGAGGCACCCTGCAGCCCGCCTGGGTGATTTAAAAGGGCCCGGAGCTCTTAGCCGCCGCCACAACCACGGCAGCTGTGGTGGCCGAGGGCCCCCGGACCCTTTTAAATCGCCCAGGCCCCTGGGCAATTGTCCCCTTGTCCCTCCCTGTCAGCGGGCCTGCCAGCGTTCAATTTACTAAACACAAGATGGAAGCATTACACTATTTGAACAAACTCTTAAAGGCACCTTGGTGATCCTGAAATCCAGATACTATTACCTAGCAACTTCTGAAGGTTGATTTGCCATTTCAGTTACACACAATGCTTTCCTATCCCCAAAGAAGAGGCTGGGAAGAGTTGTTGAAAGGTTTATCCACTGAGTTCATGGCAAGTTTGAATACATCAATGACAATATGTCATTTAAAAACTGAAATGTCATTTTGGTTTGTCAAAAAAATAATTCTGCGGTTGCTATTCTCCTGTCCCCTGCCATTTATGGCATTGTGACAGGCTGGCAGTCTTTTCCTGAAACACATTGCCCTGTTAGTAGATGCTGCTGCTGCTGGAAGGAAGGTTAACGGGTTTTGCTTGACCCAGTGAGTCGCTGACAATTTACTATCTCACCTGGATATAAGGGAGATGGGTGTGACACTCTGAGAAGATAGCAGTGCAGACTGAGCAGTCCAGAGGGTAAAGCCCTCAGAGCAGCTAAATCTTTGGATGAAGAGGAGATATAAGCTGATCTTTTTATCATGAAGTTTCCCTGGTTAATAAAGCAAAACCCCAAGAATGGGGTAACTTTGGACTTTCTATAGTGTGAGGAGGCTGGGAGAGGTGCTTGCTTGTAGAATTCTTCCACATAATTGTGTGGTTGGGTCTAGAATGACATGCTTGTTTTTCTTGGGTGTAATTGCTCTGTGGTGTTATAGTGTTCTTTTGGAACTTGTCTTAGTAGTTTTATGCATTTAGAAAACCTTTGCAAAATGCAAATGCCACATGAAGTGATCAGAGACAAGTCAGTGTATTACAGAACTAAAGATACTCAATCTGTCAGCTCCTTACTCATGCTGCTAAGTAGCTCAGAGCAGCAAATCACATAAACGTAGACAAGTGCCTAATGTGCCTCAACATCTCTGTTGACATAATTACAATGAAGCCCATAACAACCCTACTGCCACCTGTCTTTAGCTAACAGGGATGGAGTGTGTGTCACACACTTCATCTCCTATAAGCAATGGCCAATTTTACTTGAAGCTTTAAATTTTTGTTTCTTTTGTTGAGCCCTAGAGATCACAGTATTTAAATATGTAAATTATATTTTAGCATGAAGATGGCTAAAATTAAGGATAGGGAAACACTGTTAGGATTGTGACGGTGCTGCCCGTAGGAGCCAGCTGAGGTCACTCAATTAGGGTGAACTGCAAACAGAACGGGGCAGACAAACCCCAAAAGCTGGTGGATATTTCAATACTTAGATTTACCAAGCCAGCACAGAACAGCTTCTATAGTACTTCACTGGTTACTGAGAAGTTCAAACAACGCAGTTCCCTTAAAGTACCCAGCCTCAGGCCTCCATCCAGACACACCTGTCAGATATGATGATGATTACTGAAAATCTTATCTCATCATATAAAAGAAAAGGTTCTTCCAATCCCAAAGGATCAGCCACATACCCAGGTCCAATTATAACTTAGATCTTACCCAAAATACACGCTTATAGTCAATTCTTATTAACTAAGCTAAAATTTATTAAAAAAGAAAAGAGAGAGAGTGTTGGTTAAAAGATCAATATGCATACAGACTTGAATTCAATTCTTGAGGTTCAGATACATAGCAGAGGTGAGCTTGTAGTTGCCAAAAGTCCTTTTAGATATAGTCCATAGGATATAGTCCAATGTCCATATTCAGGGTGACTCCAGTCAATGACTGGGGGGGATCTCAATCCTTGTGGCTTAAGGTTTCCCCCTCTTGAAACCCAAAGCAGATCTGAGATGCAGAAGGATCGTGTCCCAAGGTTTTTATACATTTCCAGCAGCCTTTTGGCCTGAGAAAACAATAGGCTCAACTTTCCTTCTTCTAAACATCCTGGCAATTAGCACAGAGTAATTTATCCATTAAACAGTTCAGATACAGGTTACCACAACCTTCAAAGCGACATATAGACAATAATACTATTTCACTCAAGTATCATCATAAATGTTAATATTCCTTTTTTGATCTTTAAATTAAAGCTATAGCAATAGACAAGACTTGTTTGCTTATATTACAAGACCTGAGCAAACATCTACCCTTCTATCTCTAACAATGCAGACTTACATTTCAAAGCTCTATTCATTTACTTATCTTCCTAGCCAGTCTCTAAAGTTCACCCATGGGTCAGGTCAGTCGGTGAATTAATTAACTCTTTCTGGCCCTGTCATCTTTCAATGAGATATTATATCACACTCATAACGTCACAAGGATAAAATAAGAAACCATCCAACTCCAGTTTTCACCTCTACTTAAACCAAACCTGATTTGAGGCTCTGAAATGTTCAGATGAGAGAGAGAGGGATTATTTTCCATCTGAGATCAGGAGTGCTGGATATTTTACAAGAAACTGCAATCCCTTGATTATGCAAATCCAATGAGAACAGGCTAAGCTTTGTATAAGCACCTGGTTTTATTTTAGAGACATTGTGCTCCAGAAGACCGTGCACAGGCAGAGGAAGGAGAAGCTTCTTCACGTGATCCTGCCACTGTGGGTGACAAGGTAGCTCAGTCTTCTGTCCCATTCTGACCTGGGTCTGTCTACTGAGAGACAGGTGTGAACTGCATGGCAGAGAAACATTTGCATCATAAAGCATGGTATTGCATGTCTGAGTTACAGAATGTGTTAAAAGCCCAGTTCTAGGGCTCGTTGGAGGAATTTTTATGGAACTGTATTCCATCAGAATATGCAGAAATTGAAACCTTTCAGGAAATTGCATTGATTTTAGCTAGAAATTCATTTTTAGAAGAAAAGTAGGAGGTCAAAATAGTAGGAGTCAATATATTTTAATTTTTTAAATTTTGAAATGACTTCATTATTTTTGTATTATATTGTAATATAATACAAAATAAAATAAAGTCTAAATCAAATCAAAACATTGTTATTTAACCAAAACAAAATGTTTTAATTGACCCTTTTTTGAAATTTTTTCTTTAGAGAATTTTCAAAATTTGGGGATTTAACTTTCATTTAGAATGAAACCATGTTTTGAAATATCAAAAATCCTTTGTGAAATGCATCTTCTGTCCTCAGCACAGTTCAACCCAGTTATCTATGCACAGGATGCATGTAAAAGTTCAGTATAATCTCTTAGCCAAAAGCACTTTGTTTTCATCATGAGGACAACCCTGTATTTCTCTAAATTTGTTATGGTCTAATTAACAGGAAGCCTTAGCAAATAGTATAACAGACAAGAGACAGTGATGAATTGTTGCTTGGCTTTGAGAAATCCCCTTTCCTGTCACCAGAGGGTTGATTAGAGTTCTCCTGCTTTCCTGTCCTTTATATAAGTGGTTATAGTCTGCATTATAGTTCCCAGGCTGCTACTGGCAAAAATCTTTTTGTTAATGGTTTTTTATTTTACATTACACACAATGATGTTTTTAAGAATATGTATCTAGGTAACAGTGCTGACACTGCTGCTTGCAGAAGGAGAAGACTCAATGCAGTTCTTCTTGGTTGTCTGGATGGGAGCCGGGGCTGGAATGCCTAAAGGGGACCGTGTTTGGCTTCTGGTTAACCAGGATGGTACTGCAGAAGGTCTCGTTACTGCCTTGGTGAAACTATAGAATAAACCACTAGTTTTGAGGGATTGTCTGCCCTATTTCTTGCAGTCTGCCCTGAGTGGGGCGTTCTCAGTGTGGCCCATCCATGCACTGCGTCAAAGGCTGTATCAACATGTAACTTTTATGGATTAGCACAGAGGGGGACCTGTAGCATATACTCACCAGGTTGTGCCAAGATGACCATTTCTTTGGGTTTGGTCTTCACTGACCCACTATCCTTGCTCTGTTAGGCCTGTAACCCTGTGGTTCATTTGCTTTCTTCCCTATTACCTTGTTCTCGGACTGAAGACAGGTGAATGGCACACATTCCAAGAACAGTAACAGTCAGGATTTTCATTGTTCTCCACTCCGCTTCACACACAACATGTGTTTGTTTTAAGGTACTGTAGAACAGATAGAACACAGAGAAAATGAGAATGTGAAACCAATTCATTCTGAGTGTAATTCCATTGCCTTCAGTAAAGTTACACCAAGGATATGTTGAGTCCATTTTATTTATTTGATACAGAAAGCTTCCTGCACACTGATGCAATTCTTAAAGATGAGGTCGTACCAGAGTAGAGGCTAAAATGTTACCTTTAGCATCTGTGCACAAGTTCCAGTATTTGTATTTCTGAATTTAATGGAGTTCAGAGACTCAGAACAATTTAAAGGTCTGAAATGACATGAAAACTGGTCGTCTTGCAGTATCTCAGATCATGGATGGTGAAAATATGAGGAAATTGGGTTGCTTATGATTTCTGTCCACTTAAGAAAAAATGTTAATGGAAAACACTAACACAAATTCCAAGGTAGTCATGTTTTGTTTTCTGGAAATGAGCATTCCTCCTTTCAGAATTACATATTACGGTGCCATAAAATGCTCCTCACTAACCAAAGCCTTCATTACAGATTTTCAGAATACACAAAAGTCTCAGCCTTGAATCCTAATGTAGAATTCTCATTTCTATATTTCATTTCTATAACCTGTACTGTTGTTTTCCCTCAAACTATTCAATATTCTTTTGAGTTCTGGTTTCCTCCCGCAGAATTTCAGCTACTGTTAATGCATGTTTTCTGAAAGTCCCTCTCCTTCCTTGGGAACCGTCACTCCTAAATGAACAAACAGAGCAGATATGAGCCCAGGTCATATGTTGAATTTCTTTGGGGTTATCTGGAACGCAGGCAAGAAAGGTGACCAACTCCAATAGTACAAATACACATCTAAAAACACGCTTACAGATGAACTAGTAATGCTTTGCCATAGTCTGAGACTCCATCTGTTTTGTTTGTCTTGAGATGGAATGACTGGCTCTTAAAGTCAGTCCAAGTACTTTGATGAGGAATGTGACTGTTTTTAGCTAGTGACTATGTCCTGTTTACATGGTATCATCTTGAGGCTAGTGGTTTTGCAAGTGGTTCCTGTCAGTATAACAACACCCAAGATGCGAAATGAACTAACGGCTGCTCCACACTCCATTGTCTGGAAGTGCTGTATCTAGTCCTGAGCCATCCCTTTAAGCACATCTTTTTTTTTTTTTAAATGTGTGGTTTGTTTTCATCTGCTTTAAAATATTAGCACTAGAGCTGGCCAGAGGATGACAATTCCATTTTGCAACAACTTTTAAGGTTTCAAATTTTGTTTTTATTCCACGTTGGAACAAAACAAAAACCTTTAAAATGTTTCTACAAAATGGAATTGCGCTGAAATATTTATTTATGGGTTTAAAAAGTCAGGTTTCTGAGTCAGCTGTCTCTGCCTGAAAACCACTAGAGAGTCCACCTTGGATCTCAGAAACTTCCTGTTGCAAACTTCTTTGAAATCTATACACTTTGATGAAACAGCGTGTTTTGATGAAAAAACATTTTGTTAAAAATGTTCTGACCAGCTCTAATTAACACTATTTAGAAGCTCAAATCATATCTTACCAAATGTATAAATACTGTTTTGAACTTCTACTTTATTCTGTTCAAAGTTCCATTCCACAAACCCCTCCTTTAATTACCATCTCTTTCACCAACCCTTCCAGAGTTGATTCCCTCCACCTCCCCTTAATAATGCCTACTTGTCCTCTCCCATTCTAGCTGCATTTCTGTATTCCCATACTCTTTGGGTGAAATCCTGACTCCATTGAAGTCAATGGCAAAACTCCCACTGACTTCATTTTGGCCACTATTTCACCCTTTCAGTTGGGTTTCAGTCCTTTTGCGGCAGGCTTGGCTTTCTCTATCACAGTCTATAAAACTCCATGCAGTTTTACAGTGTGCAAAACTGAGAAATTTATTTTAATTTTTCAAACACAAACCATCTTAAAGAATCAGTGGAGTCACTTGCATGCGAATAAGTTTTTAAAAGGAAAATAATTCATATAATGCTCTAAGAAAATTATGGTATAGTGTTTTATATTATCCATAATTTGTTACTTCATCAGTGCCCATACTGTGCAAGCTTTAGACTTAGATTTGTAAATGAAACCTTAATGTAACTAAAGTGTTGAATTTTGCAAATATATCTTCTTTGAATGGGTCAGTAAATATAATGCTGTTACAGTGGATTAACTAAATAAAGAACTCTATAAATCCTGTACACATGTCATGAGTAGAAAAAATGTTTTTTCACATGCAGTGTATTTTCCTATGTGCAGAGTATATTAATCCACAAATCATTGGTGAGGCCAGATTTGCAAGGGTATTTAGGTGCCTAAAAATGCAGATAGGCACCTAGTGGGATTTTCAAAAGTGAGTTAGCCATCTAACCCACACTGACCTCACAAAACAACTTGTGGAACAGGTGGTGGTGCCCTTCTTCCCCATTTCTTATGGGATGTAGCCTGGGTGGGAGACCCAGGTTCAAATTTACTCTGTACAAATAATCATTGGAGTAGGGACTTGAACTTGGTTCCTCTACCTCCCAGGTAAGTGCCCTAACCAGTGGGCTATTGGCTGTTCTGTGGTAGAAGACTTTTTTTGAAAAATCTTTTCCCCTTCTCCCATTTTTTTGTGAAGAATTATGAAAGGTCTCAGTTTCATCTGGATGTGGAATGAAACAAATTTCAAAACCTCAAAATTTTTGCAAAACAGAACTTGTGTTACTCACCATTAGGGCTGGCTAGAAAACTGCCCCTTCTCTCTGAATCCATACTATGCCTGCTTCTCTTCAATATCTACTCGAGATCACTGGGGGAGAGAGTGAGACCCCCAGGGGTATAACTGGCAGTGGTATGCTGATGGCACTCAAGTGTGTATATATATAATTCTCTACTAACGCAACCACCGTCACCACTAAAATGTCAGACTGCTTACAAGGAATCAATAATTGGATGAAGACCAGCTGGCCCAAGCTAAACCCAGGCAAGACTGAAGTGATCTGGTTCAAAGGGGAAATGCTTTGAAAAACTAATTGAGATGCTGTCTTCACTGAAGGCATACTGCCCTTGTTCATTGAAGTGGTGCAAAGCCTCCGAGTCCTGTTTGTCTTCTAAGATGACCTGGCTAAGCTTGGATGACCAGTTAGCATCATTATTTAAAAATGTGTGTTTTGTTTTTGTTTTTTACCTCCAGCTTGCTGGAAAACTTTCCCTTCCTACTTGGATGAAGACTGGGACTCGGTTATCCCTGCATTTGTCACCTTCAAGACGGATTGCTGTAATTCACTATATCAGAAGCTGAACGTTAAGACGATGAGCAAGTTCTAGCTGGTACAAAATGCAGCTGCCCACCTTCTCCATGTCTTAGGCCTGGTCTACACTACGACTTTAATTCGGATTTAGCTGCGTTAATCCGAATTAATCCTTAACCCGTCCACACAACGGAGCCAGTTACTTTGAATTAAAGGGCGCTTAAAATCGATTTCTGTACTCCACCCCGACGAGCGGAGTAGCACCAAAATCGATTTTGTAAATTCGAATAAGGGGTAGTGTGGCCGCACACCACCGAATTAATGTGGTTAAAATTAATGGGGTAGTGTGGCCGCACACCACCGAATTAATGTGGTTAAAAACCGAATTAATGTGCTTAGTGTGGCCGCGCACAATCGAATTTATACAATCTGTTTCCCAAATTCGAATTATCTAAATTCAAATTAATCTCGTAGTGTAGACGTACCCTTAGGGTGCTATGAGCACGCCAGGTCTGTGCTCATATCCCTACCGTGACTCCAGTCAGCTTCCAATGCCAGTTTTGACAGTTAGGGCTTTATTCCTCCAGTTCATTAGAGGTCCAGTTTCAATCTATGAAACACTGAGACAACTGTACTTCTCTGGGTCAATGCAGATTACAGAGCCCAGAAGGAAGTGGGCTCTTGATCAAGGGTATTCAGATATGGAACAAACTTCCAGAGAAGATCATGTAAATCCAGAGTCTGAGCACTTTTAGGAAACACTTGCTAAACCTTCCTCTTTGAAAAAGCTTTAGCACCACAAGGATGACTCACAACTCTGACTCTCTCTTCTATTCAGTAGAAAAAAAAATCTTAAATATCAAAACAAAAACCCTACCACAAGCAGAGATTTTTTCCCCTGAAAAGGGAGAAGTGCCAGAGTCCCTGTGAAATCCACTAGGGGCTTTGCTGTTGATTTTACATGGGAGATATTCAGATACTGCGGTGATGGGTGCCAGTATAAAACTTCAAGATAGATACACATGAACACATAATGGGAAGTAAATCTTAATCTTTACCACACATAAACAGCGTTTCCCCCAGTCTCACCGCATATCAGTAATGTGTTGATCTTGAAGTAATCAAGAATAATATTACTAAAATAAAGTTCTAACAGATATAACTAAGTAAATTTAATTGCATTTCCCAAGCTATTTAGAATCTTAGGGGTAGATTCACAAAAGGACTTAGGCACCTAAATCCCAAAATCAGGCCACACAGGGAGTTACAAACCCCGCCCCTCACAGCTGCTTCTGGACCCTGTAGGAGCCTAAAATAGCTTAGCGACTAAAATTTTGCAGTAAAAGTTTTCTAGACACCTATGTTTCTGCCTGTGTGCATGTGCACTGCAGCCCCAAATCAGGTATCCAGATGCCTAAGCCTCAGAGTGAATGCTTGATCCATGGGTGATTTATTTATTATTTTCTGTGTCTTTATCTGTGAACGGTCTCACAGAAGAGGGCAAGGCACATACCTATTGTGTGGTTGAAACTACATAAAATCTGGTGTATGTTTAGGGTGACCAGATGTCCCGATTTTTTATAGGGACAGTCCTGATTTTTGGGTCTTTTTCTTATATAGGCTCCTATTACCCCCCCACCCCTAGTCCCGATTTTTCACACTTGCTGTCTGGTCACCCTATGTGTGTTTGAAACTCCTTGTTTTAATGTGAAGGCACTAAATGCTTTCGCTTCAGCAGGTTGACCACTTGCTGCTGTGTTTCAGCTCAAAACTATATAGGGTAATAAAGAAAATGTTTTGGTGAGTTGTTCTGTGACTTTCACTTATATTTTATTTTTATATATATATTCTGAGTCTAGCAGTTCTGCTAAAATCCATATTTTGCTTTAACTGTTTTTTAAAAAAAACAAAACAAACACTTGAAAAATGATTACACAAATAATTGCACTGTTGTTTCATATTTCCTGCTCTAATTCCACAAGCACTTGATGGTATCAGTTTTGCATGCAGCCAACTGTATACTCCAGATAGATTCAAGGTTCAAAGAGGATATTTATGTGTGAGAGAGTTGTCTAGTATGTGGCATAATTCTTTAAGTGTTTTGCCCCGAGTTGTAGGAAAGCCTTTTCTAAAACATGTTACATTTTTCAATTGTTGCTATTTTGAGGTGATATAGGATTAGTGCCGTCTGACACATAACATTTGCAGCACGTGAGCATGAGAATTGAATGGAACAATGGTATATTTTAAAAAAAAAAAGGAACATATTTATCTCTTAAATGGACTAAAAATCAGGATAGCACTGAGCAATTTTAGACTACATTCATGGATGTGTTAATCCATGTTATTGTAAGACCTCAAAAACATTTTGAGCTGGATAGATCAAACAGCTTCTTGGGACTAAATCAGGGGGCCTAGATAATCTCCATCAAGAATATTAAAGGACCTGGCATATGAAATTGCAATCTCCAAACTAAGGTTTTCTAATGAATACATAATCTCAGAGGTCAGACCCTCTGATTGGAGAATTGCTAATATTGTACCTATTTTTAAGAGAGGGTGAAAAAGTGTTCCAGGAAACTACAGGCCCATTAGTTTGATCTCAATTGTATGCGAGGTCTTGGAACAAATTTTAAATGAGAAAGTAATTCAGGCCTTAAAGGTAAATAGTAAATGGGATAAAATACAAGAAGGTTTTACAAAAGACAGATCATGCCAGACCAACCCAATCTCTTTCTTTGAGAAGATAACTCATTACTTACACAAAGGAAATGCAGTAGATCTAATCTACCTGGATTTCTGTAAGGCATTTAATACAATTCCACATGGGAAATTGTTAGTTAAATTGGAGAAGATGGGGATTAATACAAGAATTGAAAGGTGGATAAGGAACTGGTTAAAGGAGAGGCTAGAATAGGTCATACTGAAAGGTTGGAGGGAAGTTAGTAGTGGACTTCCTCAGGAACTGGTCATGGAACCAGTCTTATTTAACATTTTCATTAATGACCTTGGCACAAAAAGTGCTAATAAAATTTGCGGATAACACATCGGATGTCTTGCCAATATGGAGGAGGACCAGAATATTGTATGAGAAGATCTGGAGGACCTTGAAAACAGGACCAATAGAAATGGGATGAAATTTTAATAGTGCAAAGTCATGTACTTAAGAACTAACAACAAGAATTTTTGCGATAAACTGGGGACTTATCAGTTGGAACCAACAGAGCAGAAGAAAGACCTGGATGTATTGGTTGACTACAGGATGAGTATGACCCACCAATATGATGTAGCCATAAAAAAATCTAATGCAGTCCTAGGATGCATCAGGCAAGGTATTTCCAGTAGAGAGAGAAATGTTGTTACTGCCATTATAAAAGGCATGGTAAAAATATCATCTGGAATACTGTGTGGAATTCTGGCCTCCCATGTTTAAAAAAGATGAATTCAAACTGGAACAGGTGCAGAGAAGAGCTGTTAGGATGATCAAAGGAATGGAGAACCTACCTTATGAGAGGAGACTTAAGGAGCTTGGCTTGTTTAGCATAACCAAATGATGGCTGAGAGGAGATATGATTGCTCGCTATTAACATATCAGTGAGATAAACACCAGGGAGGAAAAGGAGTTATTTAAATTCAGGGCCAATGTTGGCACAAGAACAAGTGGAAATAAATTGGCCATCAACAAGTTTTAGGCTTGAAGTTAGATGAAGATTTCTAACCATCAGAGGAGTGAAGCTCTGGAACAACCTTCCATCAGGAGTCATGGGGGCAAAAAAACAAACTGGTTTCAAGACTGAGCATGACAAGTTTGTGAAGGGGATGGTATGATGAAATTAACTACAATGACAAGTGGCCCATCTGCAGCTGCTAGTAGCAAATATCTGCAACAGCCAGAGATGGGACACTAAATGGGGAGGGCTCTGAGTTACTCTGGAGAATTCTTTCCCTGGTGTCTGGCTGGTGGGTCTAACTGATTGCCATAGTTGGAGACAGGAAGGAATTTTCCCCCACGTCAGATTGGCAGAGACCCTGGGGATTTTTCACCTTCCTCTGCAGCATGGGACACTGGTCACTTACTGGTTTAAAAACTAGAGTAAATGGTGGATCCTCTATAACTTGAAGTCTTTAAATCATGATTTGAGGACTTCAGTAACTCCGCGAGAGGTTATGGGTCTGCTACAGGAGTGGGTGTGTGAGGTTCTGTGGCCTGCATTGTGCAAAGGTCAGACTATCTGATCATAATGGTCCCTTCTGGCCGTAAAATCTATGAGCCTATGAAGCTTATGAAATAACAGCCTATTTTCATTTAATCAATGAGGCTTCTACCTGACAATCTTTCTCGGATGCTGTAGATTCGGAGTTTGTGAGATTTCTTCCTCTGGACGCTTTTCCTCATAGAGCTAGTGGTGTAGTAAGGGGACTAGAATTTGGAAACTTGACCACCAGTTGAAAGTCTACAAAAGACACACAGCTGTACCTGAGAATTGCAGGAGAATTTATTGTCTACAGAAATTCTTCAAAATGGCCATTAGGATTGGAGTAAAAAAGATGTCTTTCATGCTTCATTATTAGGGCTGGCTGGGAATTTTCTGAGGAAATGTTTTTCATTGGAAAATTGCAGTTTGTTGAAACTGAAACTTTGTGGGAAAGGGTCTGTTATGACATATCTCCTGTTTTAAAAAAAAAAGTTGAAATTGATGGAACATCCCAATTCGACACTTTTTTTAAAATTAAAAGTTTCACTTTTGCTTTGGAATAACTTTTCATGCAGAAATTTTAGCTAATTTATGCTAAAAATCTTTTTAAAAAGAGAAAGAAATGGCTGGAAATTATCCATACAAAATGTTTTTATTGTCTTGACCTGAATTTTTTTGCAGATTATCAGTTAATGAAAATCTTCAAAATTTTTACTTTGCATCCTGATTCAGGCTGGGAAAAGTTTTCAAAATCTCAATAATTCTCATGGGACACTCATTCTACCATATGGTTGGCATAATTTTCTCTCCAAGTCTAATTTTGGTAACAACAGTAAAAAACAAACTCTTCCAGGAGTTCAACTTGAGTCAAGCATCTAGTACATTCTAATTACATATATTTTCTTCAGTGTCAGCTTAAAAATGGCTTTCTTAGTTCTAGCTATAACAATTTTCATGTGTCACCTGCAGTGAACTGGATATAAGTCCCTATGTATTTAAATCTACAGTTTTTATTTCAAGCAAAAAACTGGTCTAGTTGAAAACCTGCAATCCCTAATCACTCAAGATAACGAGTGTTTTGACATACTACTAACTGCAGGATTTCAGTAGAAATGCACTTCTGTGCAACTCTCATTCAAAGGTCTCAAAGCAGTATGCAAGCATTAAAAGTTAAACCTAACCCTTTGAATTAGGTGGAGGAAACATTCCCTGCTAGAATGCATCTGTTTTTGTTTTTGTTTTACAGTGCACAACATAGCCCGGCAGGTTAGAGCAGGAAGTGAACTACACTGTATTCAGTGGAAACTGTCGAGGATGTTTAGGAAGATAACTCTATTGGTGTATCTGAATTTTTTTTCCAGGATGCCAGGCCTAGCACTCTTTTTCTTAGGAAAGAGTTATGATATCTTGATAAATTCTTGGTTTTACATCTCATCCAAAAGGCAACACAGTGCCATGCAGATGCACACATTGGCTCAGCATCAGTAATCACTAGGATGGAAGAGAGTAACCTACTGAATGGCCATTGCCCCATTCTACACCACCTACAATATGTGTTCCTTAAAGATTTTTCATCCCAACGTTGCATCATCTCAGCTCTTCTTTGTCAGATCTGATGGGATCACAGCATGCATTGGTATGATTAAAGGCTGAAACTCTTATTTTAAGGATATCTTTTGGTTTAAAATTGAACTATAAGTACCCTATTTCTCCATCTTGCTACGTTAACACTTAGAGGTTAATCATTTCCATGAGAGTTCAAAGAGTGTCTTTTCATCTCCTCCTTCCCCTAAAGAGTATGAAAAAGACATCCATTAAATTCTATCACAGCAGACAAGTAATTTCGTCTATTTTTAATCTTGAAAGTGTACAAATTGCTCAAGCCCTTTCTCCCAGAGAACTTTTTAATTTTGTTAAAATTATGAATGACTCTTCTTACTGTACAGTAGTTAATACTACATTTGAACTATTGGTAACCAGACTGATTTTGAATATTCTGTGTAGTCTTTTCATTTGAGGCTCAGGGATTTGAATATTTTTGTTGCTTAGTAGGACAGAAGGGGTCTCAAACCTCACACTCTCAATCTTTTTATAAATTCATAAAGAGCAAGACCAGAGGAAAATGGGAAGGAGATAATATATAATATGTAGTGCCACCCTCACTGAGATTTAATGCTATTGGAAACCAAACCAAAACACCGTATACATATTTGATCTTGTAATAGTTATTATAAAAGATTTTAAAAAGTTCTTTTAGAAGTTGAAAAGCCTCAAGTACAATGAGTGTGGCCATCAGTGTGTAGATAGATTTTGCTTCAAATATGGGGACCAAGTTTGCATCCCCTACACAGAAAAAACTTTGACTGATCTCTGGGACTTTTGCCTGAATATGGAGTGCTGCTTTTGGACCTATTGCCCTCAAATATAGATTTCCAAGTTGGGAAATGGAAGCACGGGGGAGACAGATAACAATATGTTCATAGATACATGGTGTGAATTGCCCTTTTCCAAATTGCTGGATATTTTCTCCCTTACATGTAATGTGACTAGAGATTTCAATGTTACCTTGTCTGCCATTCCATCTTACCGTGACAAATATTTACTGCACTGAACACCACCTCTGGAAAGGTTCCAGGATCAACCTGAGAACCCATCACCCCAGCTTTTGTTTTTTGTTTTTTTTTAAATAAAGGTTAAGACTAATAAATCCCAATGCATTGTCAAAGCTAGTCTGGTTTAAACAGATAAGCAGATAATAAAGGAACAGCAAGAAGCTACTACAGAGGCAAGGCAAAGCAGCTTATACTTCACTTTTGACCATCAAGTCAGGTGACTGAGCAGCAAACTGTGACACATCGGGAAGGCAAGCTACTATGTCAAACAGCAGCTTGTGTTTCCCAGATTAGACTTCTCAATCAAAATTAGAAGAGGATTTCTTTTTATCTCCCTAATTAAGCTGTTCTATCCTTTGTATTGTTTGAGTCAATGTTGATGACTAACTGAGGAGAAAAGCCTTGAGGACTGTTTCCCAAATATAATTAAATGAGGACATAATGTTTTGCAATGGAAGAGATTATACATTTGCTGAATTTAAAACAGGCAAAACAGAAAAAAAAAAAGAATTGTACACACTGGGAATTGAGCTATGTACTGAGATGTATTGAATTAGATGTTTTGGAGACATAAATCGGAGCATTTTCTTCTACTTTTCATTCTCCTGAGATCTTATGTATAATATTGTACAGTGATTGTCTAAAAAAATCCATTGTTTGTGCTGTTTTTGTGAGATGAGACAAGGCCTTCTAATCCAACTAAGCACATGCAAGAAATCCTAGCTCTGTTGTAACTAATTAGGAGGCAGGTGTTCTGTTATATCTAGTTTCAGAACATACAAACTCACTTAAACTATAATCAGTGCATACTGATTAAGCCAGTCAGTCCACAATGCTGATATTTAAAGCTTCAGAAAGGTTTTGCTCAGGGGATCTTCATTTCTGAACTTGAAGTGTAACAACACATTGCAGAGTCCTCTGAGGCAGATTCAATAGACCCATCCTAGGGCCAAATTCTGCTCTAGTTGTCCTGGTTACTTCAGTGGGCGACCTATGCACCAATGGTCGAAAATGGATCTTTAATCTGAAATGAAAGTCTTATGCTAAAGCTGACAGACTTTTTTTTCATTTAGGATTGCCATTAAGGTTAACAGTAACCTTCCCATTAACTTCAATAGAGGCAGGGTCTTCTTTATTCTTTAGATAGTAAATGCAGGGCCAGATTCCAACTCTCAGATGATTTGTCGCACTATTTCAGTTTCCTTAGTCAGTTCTTAATATCCAATTTTTGTTTAAAGAATGTGTATCCAAAGATCATGCATTGACTTCATTTACTCTTCATAAATATAATGAACATCTCCTTTCTTTGGAGTTACATTTTCAGTAACCTGTAGTTGTAAGCATTATTTTTGGTCTTCCACATCTTGCTATGCACTTCACACACAAGATATGCATTGTAAGTTAACCTATGTTTGCCTATACAGCTGGACCTATGTGCTCTTAACCAAGTTGTCCATATATAATCCACGTGCAATTGCAGTAAATGGGTCTCCAAGTATTCTCTGTAATCAAAAATTTTAAAATGTACTTTAACATAGAGAACCAAGGATTTTCCATGGAGCTTGGATTCTATTACTAATGACAATGAAGGAATGTACAGGGGTAAAATCATTATTAGTTGGATTATTTCATTTGTATATTTTAAAATATATACAGAGAGAATTTGTCTAACTTGTGTTTCTTTATTAAAGTTTACTATATATCAGGATAAAGTTTGAGATATCTTATTCCATATATAATATATCCACTAATCAGCCTGTCAGGATTTTGACCATGATTCTCTAATAAAAGGGCTTGCTCATGCTTTCGTTTGTAGCCAACAGAAGTTTGGTTTTAGCTTGAATTACAACAAGTGCAGGCCCAGTTGGCTTGTAAAATCTAGTCAGGCATAAATTAGCTAATACAATAAAAGTACCCAGAATAATAATACAAAAGGGCTCAAGACTTTTCTTGGCCAGCCAGCTACCAGGAGAACAACCTACATTTCTGGCTGTACTGTCTCAGTGGCAGGCAAATCCCACCATGAACATTTGTCCTTTCTTTCTCTTCGTCTCAAGAGAGAAGTGGGAATATAGGCTGCTATTGACTTAAAAGCTTCATTTTAGTTTCAAATAGCCTTTTTGATACCGTCCTCAATCACCAAAAAGACTGCATGGGTCTTTTCATGCAAGGAAGTGAGCACTCATAACTTCCATTTAAGTCGAGGACTGGGGCTTTTGAATAGAGGAAAAAGCTTTTACAGCATCTAAACCACCTGTGAATGAGACTATCACAGACACCATTTTGGAATCTTTTGGGAGAGGGGGGAGTTTAGATAGCTGCTTTAGACACTCTAAAAGCTACTGGTTTCTTTTATATTGGGTAACATTAATAGAAGGTGAGATTCTGTCTCTAATAATGGTTTGTAATCTCTTCAGAATGAAATCTTCCTGCTATGCCTCAGCATTCCTCTCTCAAGTATTGTCGGAGCACAAACTCTCATTGCATTAATGCTGTTCTTAAATAAAGAACTTGTGGGGTTTTTTATCCTCTTCAAATAAAAAATGAAATTATTGGGGGAAAAAAGTCAAATAAAGGTAGCAGGCCCTCATTTCTGGGAGGCTGAATTAAGGTTTTCAGATAATAGATTTCTGCTAGGAAATAATGCTGGTTTTATTTTTTCTTTATATTCAGATGGAAGACGTCATAGCACGCATGCAGGATGAGAAAAATGGGATTCCTATTCGTACAGTCAAAAGTTTTCTTTCCAAGATTCCCAGTGTCTTTTCTGGTAAGATTCAAAGTGAATTTCATACTGTTTAAAGCACTAGTGGTGCAAAGGGATTCTTGGACACCAATCATGTACTTAACATGAGTATTCTAAGAAATCCACGTAGTCATCTGATCTGGGAAAGAATTGGCTATATTGCGAATCCACTGAAAACTGGATTTCTTGGGAAAAGGGTGTGTTTCTGCTATGCGTTGCAAGGAATTTACTCAAAGGCTTTTCTAGATAGTCCAGTAAATTAAGCAATGGCAATACTAGATTTACTGCAGAAAGGCAATTACAGGTAGGTGGCAATATTTTTAATGCACCATATTTTCATTTCAAAGTAATTTATAAATCTGTTTTCAGGCTATAGGTGCACTGAGTTTGGTTGTCTATGTAGTCTAATATCTTAACATAAGAACTGTCATATCAGCAGCATCAAA
The DNA here is from genome assembly GCF_002925995.2 of Terrapene triunguis. Classification (NCBI taxonomy): domain Eukaryota; kingdom Metazoa; phylum Chordata; order Testudines; family Emydidae; genus Terrapene; species Terrapene triunguis. The sequence goes on from NW_020664436.1 coordinate 16,796,855, forward strand.
GGAAGGTGAACCTTCCATCCCACAATGCCATGTGTGTGTTGTAGTACCATAAATGAAATTTTTTTACTGACTCCCACATAAAATCAACTTATGATCAGAAGCATAAGGGTTGCTGTCCCTTGTTTCAGTCTAGTAGTGCAACTGCAAATGTATCTCTTATTTGTTCATATATGTAGTCAATATCATTATTTATATTTTTTAAAAGATATTAACTATTTGTACCTTGTGGATATTTATCACTAAATTACTGACACCAATTTGCATTTATTAGTTTCTGCCCAACAGAGTTTGAATTCTGGAAAAAACAAAGACGTTGAGGCTGGGACTGAGCTGTACCATGAAAGCTTTCACAGCATCTGCCCACTTCATAGCTGGTCCTAATGAATGTTGTTAGCTTCTCTCTTTCATAAGTGCAAAAATCCACTCCAGTTTTTTTTAATCGACTGGCAAAATCCTTTTCATTTTCTTTGTTTCTGTTTATGCTATCAAATGACTGTAGAATTCCTTTGAAGTAGATCTTGGTGTCAAACCTATACACTGTAAAATGGCTAATAACTGCATAGGTTCTGTAGTGGAGAAGGTGCACCCATCACAGAAAATATTTGCAGAAATTTGCATCATGTAGAGCAGCACAAAATGTTCTATATACCTTAATATATAACATCTGGGATTTCTTTTGAAGAGTGAAAAGGAGGAGTGCAGCCAAAGATACTTCCTATGAATGGATAAAAACCATTCAGGGTTTAAAAGAGAAAACATAGCATACAAATATTGGCCTCTGAGAAGTTGACCTTTTTCTCCCATAAGCATGTAGAGTGTGGGGTTCCCATGAAAGGATTCATCTTAATTCTGTCTTTCTTTGACTGCTGTGGGTCCAGACTTATGTCTACAGTTTACTTATAGGAGACATTATTTCCAAAAGCATTTTTTACTTGTAAAGAAATGGTCAATGATACTTGTGGAAGTTATATTAAAATAAGGTACCTTTTCTTCAATAGTACAGGTTCCAGTAGAAGTAACAGCAACTCCTATGAAGGAGGTTTGTTCATTTACAGAAGTTCATCTTATTTTTTTGTCTTAAAAACTATAAGAATCAGAGTTTATTGTTCCTCCCCCAAATCCTCTCTATCACATATTATTCCAGTAACTTTCACTACCCGATATTAACCTCCATTCCAAACATATTCTATTTTTCCCACTGTTCAAAGTATCCTCGTTTCTGTGGATGCAAATAACTGAACTCATGAACATATAATTAAGTTGGTAAAGTTCCATGTATAGTACTCCCCTCTACTGGATGGCATCAGAACTGCTTGACTTTGTGCTAGGCCCTTTCCTGCTGTCAGTAATTCTTAAATTAATGGGTTAAGAGTTCATGTTTATGGAGCAGGAGTATCTCAGCTCTGCCATAATGATCTTCCAATTATGAAGTTCTAGGTGGCCACAGATTTGTTGAAGAATAATGTTGTACAGGCTATGTTGACTGCTACTCCCAACAAAAGTATCCATTTATTAATTCAGCATTAAAGTGGGAAAAAATCATTAGTTTTAAATAAAATGTGGAAGTTAATGGATTGCTTTATAGCTAAACCTGAGTGTGGAGTTGTCTACCTGGAAATGGTCTGGCCAATGGGAAGATGTTAAAATGATGAGTGTATAGGTGTAATTTGAGATGTGGCTGGCTGCAAGACAATATTTGGACTTACTGAAGGCTGTGAAGTTATTGGACAAGATCATGAAGTACTCCCATTGGGTTCTGGTATCATTAACAGATCACAGAGCCAGTTCTAGGGTCTTCATTTAATGAACAAACCTTGACAAATGTAATTTTGTCCCAGGTCTACAATCTCTCAAACAAAAAGTGGCCAGAGACCATTTTGCTGCTGTAGACAATCATCTATCCTACATGTTATAGTAGATCTGTCCCCCTTGAAGGAATCCCACAGTTAGATACAAAACAGTGAATGTAAAATACTTTCAATCCAGGATTCTTCACTCACAGTGCTGTTGGAGTTCTAGAGCCGTTTTGCTCAGGTGTTGCATAACTTTGCAAGGCGCAAGCTGAGGAGAATTGGGCCCAGAGTCTTCTGTTGCACAATCGGTTAAAACTAAGCACCATCATATTTTAGTAGGCAAATATTTATTTAATAAATATGTTTTAACTTTGGGAATGGGTAGGATATTTAAATATTTCATATACTTAATGGAATAAATTCAAATTTCACAGTATAATTGACATACAATATGAAGGGTTCTCTTTCTAGTTGTCCTATTTACAATTGGACAGCAAGTGGCAGAGTTAATGGTACTATGGGGACCTTCATTCTGAATGTGTGAGTTAAAGTCAAAAAGTTCCATTTATACCACAGTATACTTGCTCTGAATGTCATAGAATCATAGAATATCAGGGTTGGAAGGGACCTCAGGAGGTCATCTAGTCCAACCCCCTGCTCAAAGCAGGACCAATTCCCAACTAAATACCAATGTCCCTGAATAAGAGGTTTGACTGTATGTGAAATGAAGAATTATCCTAAAATGATTTTTATATTATTGTTGTATTTGAATAAGACAACTTATCATGCATTCAACATTTTAAAGTATGGTGTATGGCTGTTTAGTTCACTAAAGAAAAGATGATCGTAAAACTATATTTTGACATGCACAGAATGCAAAAATTAGGATTTAGCCATAAAATCCTGATTACCATTTTGGATTTTCTAAAATCCATGCGTCAGGTTTTCACAGCAACACTTGCCCACATTCTCATGTTGCATAGGTTTCTGCAAAGCAACATACTAAGAAGCTTGCAAACCTCTCAAACTGGTCAGTGACACTTCTCTAAAAGGAGAAATTGAAAATTGTCAATACAATGAAGATTTCACAGCTTTTTTTGGAGCCTTTAAATAATCTTGTAAACTTCCGTATGTATCGAAGCATTAGTGTTTAAACAGGCTGTACAAATGGAAAACAAATTCTGGAATACAGTCCAGAATGATGGTCACAATGTAATGGAGGCAGGTTTTGCAACTGACTTATTATAAAGACAAGCTAGATCTGTTGGTTTACCACAGTGAGGCCTTTTAAGTGCAAGCACTTCCACCCATGCTTAACTTTATTCACAAGAACATTCCCATTGAAGCCAATTAAGCTACTCACTTATGTAAAGTTAAGCAAGTACAATCTTGTTTGCAGGATTAAGTCCTTAAATGATAACTTTGCAGTTATTCTATTAAAATGCAAGAATGAGTTTTTCATTTTCATTTACTTGTATTACATATTACTGATCATGACAACACCAAGTGAAATATTACTTTAAATAGCATTATCTTTTATTTAGAATAATGTCAAATGACTGATTATACCCACTTAATGTTTTTAAAAGCATTACAGTTTAGCAAAATTTCAAATCAAGAATTGTATCTGCATTTGATTTTAATATAGAATGTTGTGATGGTAGCTTGTCATTTTTGTATAGGCATTCCTTTAAGATTTTTACAAATACAACATCTGTGCTACTAAATATCTCAAATGAAGGGCACTTCTTAATTTATAATCATTACAAATGGCTGTGATAATAAAACATCAAATTATATCAGCATGTAAACTTTGCACAAAAGGACAATTAGCCAACATTACATTCATGTGCTCATATAGAACAAGCACATAGTGTGTGGTTGGGGGAGGGGACTGACATCAAATAATTATTTATGCACAAAAACATTGTTTTTGTTCCATTATTTTTTGTCCTTTGTTCAAGTGCAAATTTGTTAAATTATCTCTCAGGATCTGTTTTAAAACAGATTTTTTAAATAATTTGAAAACAAAGAATGTGAAAATACAGAATATATATGCATTTATACTCTGTGTGTGTCTGTGTGTGGTATTATATACTTAAGGGCCAAATTCATGTGTGGTGTAACTTTATTGAAGTTGGTGGAGTTAAACCACAGCTGAATTTGGGCCATGGATTCCAAAGTATTTAATCCCATTATTTCCTAATTTTGTGAAAAAATCTATTCCTGGGCTAAAACCTTGTGTGCCAAGATTCAGTCCAAGAATTTTTAACACCAGATTATAAACCTCTGAAAACAGAAATATATAATAGCAATGCTGGCCAGTGTAAAGGGACTTATTGCAGGGGGAGGGATAGCTCAACGGTTTGAGCATTAGCCTGTTAAACCTAGGGTTGTGAGTTCAATCCTTGAGGGGGCCATTTAGAGCTCTGGGGCAAAAATCTGTCTGGGGATTGGCCCCTGCCTTGAGCAGGGGGTTGGACTAGATGATCTCCTGGGGTCCTTCCAACCCTGATATTCTATGATCTGCCCATAACCTCTATTAACATTAATGGGCAGATACACATGTGAGTTCTTCTGCATCAAGATGAAACTGTACTTCTTATTATGCAAATAACAACTACAGTTAACAATTTAATACATTACAAAGTCTGTGAGAGAAATGATTGGGCAAATTATGCATACTTGTATCCAAACATTGAAGAGGAATAAAAGCATTCTAAAAATAGCATACTCGGCAAATTTCTACTGGAACCCATGCTGAAAGAATTACAGGAAGTTTGCCTCAGGACATTGCCTACTCTAACATTTTACTCATGCTACCCACGAACCATTAGTGGTCACATTATGCTGATCTGCCAAATGATTGTGGTGCATTTTGATAGCCTTGTGAGAAACAGAGATAAAAATCACACACCTAAAAAATGCACCTTATGCGTTGTACTGTGATCCTGTCAGATCTCACGCTAAGTGGGGTCAGACTAGTACTTGGGTCTAAGGCCAAGGCGCTGCAGTAAGTGGTGCTTGTGGTCATTAAACATTCTATGGCACATCTAGCAAGAGCAGCCATCCTGGCCAGCTTCCAACTCGGGTAATTGCTGTTTATTCTGTCTATCTAATTATCCCTCTGTAGTTTCCACTGGTTGTTATTTTTCTTTCCCTATCTTAAAATGTTAGTGTGCTGTTAAACAATTGCCCAGTGAGGTTGCTGATGGTAGTTTTTATAGTTTTGTATATTGATATTGTTAAATGTACATAGCTTTTTGGGTTTGAGGATAAAAAGATACAGATATTTTATACTCTCTGCAAGAAGAGGCTGTTTTTATTTTAACTAATTATTTCCAGTCTTCTTTCTCCTTTTTCAAATACATGGCACTTTTTCATGTGTATTTTATACACCTCTTCTAAGATGTATTTCTCCGTGCCAGATAAGACCCTTATTCAAGATTATTTTCCACATTACTTGCGAACCAAGTAATTTTCTGATGAGATCTTCTGCCTTTAGTAGCAGCTCAGGAATGATAGTGTCTTTCTCAGAAACATGAGAACAGGGTAAAACCTGTCTTTCAGGCAAAGTCCACACTTCTCAATTGCTAGATTGCCTTTGAAATCAATGGGTTTTTTTCTGCTCATGTTCAAAAGAAAAAAACAGAACTACTCTTTCAGTGATTACACGGATTGCTCCATGTGCTCTGCAGCAAATTGGGCCAAAGTTCTGAAGCAAGGTCCCCCTCGGTTCTCTGGAACTACTTTATGGAATTCTGCAGCAAACTGGAAATTCTGCAGCAGGAGCAACCAAATGTTAAGAATGAAGGTTTATAATGCACTAAATGTGAAAATGAGCAGTACAAAAAGGATAGAATCCTTCGTGTCATTCTGGATTTCCAATGCATTTATTGTTTGCTGTTCCCAAAATCTGAAATTGTAATTTGCTGCTAAAATATAGAAACAATTCAGAAAACGCTTCCCTTAAAGTTGTGCATCATTACTTTTCTCTGTCCTCTTCTATCTCCTTGTTGTTGATGATGTTTATTGTGGTAGTGCCTAGATGTCACAGCCCTATTATGCTAAACTTGAAACAAACCTATAACAATAAGATGTTCCCTGTTCCAAAAAGTTTTCAGTCTAAGGTCTTGGCTACATGACAAAGGTGTGATCATGAACAAATTCAGTTAAAATGGTTCAATCCCCTGGGTAGACTCTTATTTTGATTTAAAACAGACTTATTTCTGTTTAGTTTAAGAATTGGGAATTGGATTAAGCTAAACTGAAATAAGTCATTCTTAAACTGAAATAAGAGCAAGTGTCCACACAGGGATTTTGCACCACTTTAACTTGATAGTTATGGCTGTTCAACTTAAAACTGTCTCATGTAGAGAAGTCCTAAGTAAGTGATAATCCTATAATTTTCATTTATATTTGTTCTCAATGTTTTTCTCTCTCCACTACTTTCCTTCACTATTCTCTGACTGACTCTACCTACTTCCTGCCCTTGTTTAGTTGCTGTTCCTGTTTTCTTTTCCACATACCTGCCTCATCTCTCGCTCCTAGTTCTAGTTTTCCAAATGTTTCATCTCTTCCTCTAGTCATCTCATGACTTTCTCCCTCTTTCCCATTTTCTTCTCTGCCTGCTCCCCCTATTTCTAAGTTTTGTCCTTAGTTTTCTATCGCTTCTCTTCATCCGCCCTTTTAATATTCTCTCCTTTAACAAATTTCCCTTTGCACCTTTATTTCTCTCCTCAGTCTTCTGCTAATTTCTGTCTCTCCCCTTTTTATTCTGAACACTTGCTAATTCACCTAAACACCTACATGTAACATGCACATTTGCCTTTTTCCTTGCTCCTGTTATCACACATGTACACATGGAAATGTACACACGTCCCTCCGATGTGCCAAGAAGATACCGCTTGCTTCAGCACTGCTCTCCTGAGCTACCTCTAGAATGGGAAATCTGGCTGTTTGAAGTGGAGAGGAAGTGTTGCCAGGACCAAATAGTCCTCTTTTGTGTTGTTCAGTGTCTGAAAACTGTTAGTTCTCAATCAAGCTGCATATCGGGGTTTGGACAATTAATTGAAAATTAAGCTATAGCTGAAATGTGGCTGCATGGACATGCTACTTCTGTGAAGTAAATCCAAGATAGCAGCCACAAGCTCTGTGAGGAAATCCTACAGATCCACCACACTTAAAAGTGACAAGACTATATGCAGTTTTCATTCACAAGTGGACAGCTCCTTTCAAATGCCTTTGTAGTAAATTTGACATATACTATTGCTTGTGGCCTACTGTTCACCTACAACCAGATAGACCGTGTAACATAGGCTCTTTGGGGCAGAGATCTGACTTTTATCATGTTTGTATAGTGTCTAACATGCTGTAAAAATATTAGCTGTAGTACCTGTCAGGGTTCCCTCCCCACTCTGAACTTTAGGGTACAGACATGGGGACCCGCATGAAGACCCCCTAAACTTATTTCTGCCAGCTTAGGTTAAAAACTCCCCAAGGCACAGATTTTTCCTTGTACCTTGGATTAAGTAATGCTGTCACCACCAAGTGATTTAAACAAACATTTAGGGAGGGCCACTTGGAGCCCTATCTTCCCCAAATATCCCCCCAAACCCCTACACCCCCTTTCCTGGGGAGACTTGAGAATAATATCCTCACCAATTGGTACAGGTGAACACCAACCCAAACCCGTGGATCTTAAAACAATGAAAAAATTAATCAGGTTCTTAAAAGAAGAATTTTAATTAAAGAAAAGATAAAAGAATCACCTCTGTAAAATCGGGATGGTAAGTACTTTACAGAATAACAAAAGACTCAAGAACATAGAGGATCCCCCCTCTAGGCAAAACCTTAAAGTTACAAAACCAAGGATAAACCTCCCTCTAGACAAGAAAATCACAAGCCAAAATAAAAATAAGCTAACGCATTCCCTTATTAGTACTTACTAATTCTAATTGAGTTGGATTGCTTGCCTTCTTGATCTGTCTCCGCAAGCACACAGAACAGACAGAACAAAGCCCTCTTCCCACCCCCCCCAGATTTGAAAGTATCTTGTCCCCTTATTGGTCCTTTTGGTCAGGTGTCAGCTAGGTTACCTGAGCTTCTTGACCCTTTACAGGTAAAAGAGGAATTAACCCTTTAAGGGTAAAGAGGGATTTTATGCTACCCTTAGCTGTATGTTTATGACAGTACCTGATTCTAATCCTGAGAATTTCATAATCATCAACACGTACTCTTAAAAATGGTCTGTATCTAGACACAACAAAGGGCAGTATTCAGTTTTGTAACTAATCGGCTAGTGAACATATGTATGTATCATTGCCCACCACTGGATGGAAGTAGAACTGCCAGATCATGTCATTGGTCCTACATTGCTAACAGCTAATGGAGATTTCCCCAAATCTCTTGAGGGGATTTCAGGAGTGTCTGGCTTATTTGACCTCTTCCCTTCCAGTTTGCTATTCAGAGTCTATACAAAGAAATGTCGAAAATAATGGGGAAGATGACAGGAATAGAGCAATAATATGTAGAACAGTGGATTGAGAGATTCCTAATTTCAATTAAAATAGGTATCTTAATTTTAAAAAGTATATAGAAAAGAGAAACAATGTATCTGATAGGTTAATCATATATATAAAATGTGTACATGTGTATACATCTTTAAATGATCTTTCTGTGTATCCCTCTTAACACACCCAGCCTTCTTTACAGTGCCTGTCTGCATCACTGACGCACACTGCTCACCAGCACCTGGTTTGTAGTAACTAAGCAGTCAGTCAAAGCAACAAATATGGTAAGGGATAATAGAACACATGCCTACTGCACCGAACTTCCTGTGGTCAGACATTAATGCCTCATGGCACTCTGGGTTCCACAAAGACACAAAGTGGTGAAGAGACACACGTTGGCCTGCACCAAGCACTTAAGGTTTCCCAAAGCCTTTGTGCAGAGAAAGATGCTAGCCTGCTTGCCAAAGTCCAGTTGGTTTTGGGAGTCCACAGTGTAATGAAGGACATTCTAGCTGACTTGTGTATTGTCCAGCTCCCATAGTTTTTAATGTGCTAATATGTTCCACCCCTCAGACCTCTGGGAAAACTGAGGGTTATGCTGTAAAATACATGACTGATATCACACATTTGTTGCCATTTTCCATATTATGGTGCAATACTGTGTATACTTTGTACAGGGCCTGTGTACTTTGACTGATAATTTAGGGCATCTAATATAATATGGCATATCTCCATACAAGTTCCTCTGTAGAGTATGTTACTGGGCTCAGAAAAGAGTAACACATACCTTGGTTAGCGTTGTACTTTCTGCTAACAATTATTGTATAATGTTGTTAAACTAAGAGAAGCTTTTGACAGGCTTGGTTGCACTCTCTGCCAATGCATTGTTTGTGTCTCAACTGAAATCTCTACATTGCAGTTGAATTGCAAGCTCTTTGTGGCAGAGACTCAATCATGCTTATATTTTCAATAGCTCCAAGCATGCTGTTGTAGCTATGTACATAATTATCCAAGATGGTGACTGAGGATAAATCCCCGAAGCCTCTTTTGAAGCTTTGAGTGCTTGATCTTCAATTCTAAAATTCAATTTAACCATTTCTAAGAGTCCAAATAAGCTTTTGTGCTTGACAGTGAAGCTCAAAATCACAGGGCTTGAATGTTCAGATGGCACAAATCTAAAATAGTGACTGGTAGCTGGTGTGCTGTGCTATACAGCCTGCTGTGGTCCTGCTATGCTCTTAAAGTGAAGTCAAAATAATCTTATTAACCTGTTTTCATTTGTAGCATCAATTTGTGTAGGTACATAATGCAGCAAAACATACAGATCTGAGTGGTTGCTGTGTCTTTTTGCCTTAACGTTTTGATGAAAGAAAGTCTTGCAAGGGGTAAGGAAAAAAGAGGGGGCTTGGTATTAGTCTCCTTAGATTTTATATGCCTTATGAGAATGAAGCTGCCAATCTGCTTCTTAATCATCTCCACAATCAACAAAGCTAATCACACCAAAAATTCTAGATGTATTTTCAGCTAACGTTGATTGGAATATCAGAAATTGATAGGAGATGGGTGATTTGCATAACACAGGGTTCATCTCTAGGGCTGTGAATGAATAAAAACTTGTTTGAAATAAATGTAGGAAATATGACATATGAATCATAGAGATTATGAAGAGCACTGAGATCATATTTGTTTTAACCAGAGGCACACAACAAGCAAATGGAATAGTCTAGCTGTTCAGATCTGGATTTGGGCAAAAAGAAGCATACATACTTTGTAGGTGATGCAATGCAGTAATTGGTTTTCTTTTGGCGATATCCATATTGAAGGCTTCATATATCATCATAACATGGCATATTTGTTTAAGACAGATATATTGATGTGGTGGTGCCATGCAGCCTTTATGGAAAACTGCTGTATAAATTTATGGAGATCTAAAATATATAATGCTCAGATACTATTGCTGGTGAATGTGATAAATCATAAAAATGGAGGTAAGTAGTAACACGTACATGCTAAGCTGTACATAGAATTGAATCTGTGTTTGTACAGTATCTAGTAGAAAAAGGTGCTGCTGTTCCATGACTGTGGCTCATAGGTCCTATTGCAATACAGATTAATAATAATTGAATCAAAATTGATCTAGGAAACTCTGAGACACAACATGAACCATAGAAACTCAAATGAATAAGTCCAGTTGCAATTCCTTTTCAGTTCAAGTTGAAAGTGAATCTTAATCTGGGATGTATAGTAAGCAAAATGTCACTCTTGATAATCTTCCCTTTTTCCCAGCTACCTGGGGATGGGTTGCCAGATCCATCTGTTCCAGCCGGCCAATCCAATGCTTCTTCCATATTCACTCCATTCTCCCATGCACAGTCTAAGCACTGTTTTCTTGGCTTCCTCTTGTTCCCCACCCACAAACTCTAGTTTCAAATCCTTCCTTGGTATGTGCCTGTACCATCTCAGTCTCATCTCTTGCAGCTTCTTCTGATATCAGGAGTGAGAGCAAGGTCTGTGTTGATGTGTTTCCACGTGGCCCAGCAATGTCACACCTCTCACTGCCCTTAAACATCTCATTTCAGTGGCTTCAGGTCTTCTCAACTACCTCTCTCTGGTCGCTCACGTCTCTGATCAGTACAGAAGCGCTGGTCTTACCATGGCTTTGTACAGCTGTCCCTTAAGTAGTATGAGTATCCATGTATCATAAATCACTCCACTTATCTTGTGCCAGAGTTCCCCATGATCAGCAGCCTTGTTTGCGGTTCTCTGTCAATATCTACATTTGCTGCTAACCAGCCCCCATAATACTTAGGCACTGGCCCTCAATGTTGTTATCATCTGGCTTGGTTCTGTATGAGTCATACATATGAATGCAGTCTTTTCTTTCCTCATTTTGGGGCCATGGTTTTAATTCCCTGTTCCAGGCATCAATCACCTGGACTAAATCTTCCTCACTGTCAGCCATTAGTGCAATATCATCTGCATAGATCAACTTGGTACTACCTCCCATTTGGATATGCTTACTTCTGATGTCCATCACTATTATGAATAGTAATGGACTAAGTGCTGATCTGTGGTGGAGCCCAACCTTCACCTCAAAACTCTGTTACGCTGAAGTCCACATTTTTTGTCATGGAACTGTCATATAACACCATATGGACAAGGTCCTCTGGTACTCCCATAGAATTGTAGCAGAGGCACCAGCAGTTGCCTAGGTAATTTGTGGAATGCTTTCTCCAAATCAAGGAAAGCCCAACTGTGCTTGACATTTCTCTCAGCTTCTTTTCCACCAGCTGTCTAGTGATGAACATACCACCTGTTGTCCCTTTTGCTTTACTAAAATCAAACTGCTCCTTCCCTAAAAATGGGCTCCACATTTTGGTGAATCACTTCTGATATTTTTTAAAGATATTAAATGTTCCTCTTTTAAAAGAAATCATGGGCAGAAGAAGCCTTCACTTTATTCTGTTTTTAAATTCAGTGGTGGTGTTGGCCAAGGCATCTCAATGCATCCCCTTGAAAAAACAGTAGACGGAATGGGGTTTGCCCATCATATCCAACCACTGTGTACAAACTAAGCACTGAGACGTCAAGAACAACTAGTTTCGTTTGAGGATACAATGAGGTTTGCAGCTGACTATTTCCACACAATCCATAGCAGTGTGGACTGAACAAAAGCATGGATTTAGAACAAGTCTAGCCTGAAAGTTCTATGGTACTCTGTGTGTGGGACCCCAAACATGTGATGAATAGATTTTGCTTTGGGTTGCATCCTTTCCTTTCGTTGGGCTCAATAAATGTGAGTTTATTCTTTTTGAAGATGGTGGCTGGTGATGATTCTGGAGAAACTGTCTATTCCCAACAGAATAGTTGGCCTTAGGATGATGGAATCATTTTCCCTTCCATGTGTGTTATTTTATCACTTCCTTAGAGAATCCCCAATTGGGATTCAAATGTTCATGATTTTTCTAGAGTTAATATTTTTTCAGCGCTGGGTTCACCCTCTTGTTGCTTTCTGCATGCTCCAGATTTCTTCACTGTTTTTCATTGCTGTAGTAACTGACATGAGTTAGATCAGAAAATAAATCACTTTAATAATTTGGTTGGATCAACAAAAATTATCTTTACTTATTAGTTGGCCAAGGAAGAATTTACAGAGTCGTGGTCTATCAATGGACAAAGGACACTTAAAGCAGATGCCTACCCAAACTAAAACCCCCGATCCACACACTTCTGAACTGTGTGGAAATTTGAAATCTGAAATAAGATCTGGATATGAAGACTGTAGTCTTCCAAGCACTTACATACGTACTTGCAGGATCTGGGCCTAATCTTGCAAATGGTTTCTTTCTTTATAATAGGCTGAGCCAATGGGCTTATCTTTACAATGGACTGGGGCAAGATGCTGCAAAGCTTAGGCTATTAAAAACATAGATCCAGATCAGAATTTTCTGGCTTGACTCCACCTCTACCTTAGCAAGAGGATATCTTATCATTTCCTTAGTAAAGTGACCACAGAAACATTTGTCATGCATCTTTTCATTAGTTACTCTGAGTTTGAACCAGAAAGTTCTGATTGGATCCAAAAGAACAAAGAGATGCTTGTGGGTAATAGATTTTAAAATGTGATGTTTAAAAATTACAAGCCAATTTATTTTCTTACTGATGCCTATTTATCTGTGGAATGTAGCATTAATGAAAATTATGCTACTGAATTGCACTTTCTGCTGTATTTATTGATAGTAATTCAGGCTGTGCAGTGGGTTAGGCATCAGACTGTGAAGCCAGCATCACATTCAGTTTTGCAGCTGTAAAACACTTAATCCTTCTGTGACTCTGTTTCCCCTCCTGTAAAATGAGGATAAAGTTTACCCACCTTTCTGAAGCACATTGGACTCTCAGATGAAAAATTCTGTGATCGCTAATAATGATTATTGGTTTTGGTGAGACAAAAATTGCAAAGAAATAACTATAGAAACATTTAAGCTTCTACTTCAGGTTAAATTCCAAAACCTGCACTTTGCATCAAAAATTAAATGCAAACCCACAAAAGCTATGTTTAAGTCAGTCTGGCATGTTAATATTGTACAATAGGGTTCATCGTTACCATGGACAATAGCTGTGACAGATATGGCAATTTTCTGCAATGTCATGGACAAACCTTATTGAATTAAGTTAAACCTTATTGAATTAAGCTTTTGTATTATTCTGGGCCAGGGTTTGTATGTAATTCCAAGGAGGAAGGCAATCACAGCCTCCTAGGAACTAAGAACAGTGGGGAGTGATCAGGCAAATTCACGTAGGTTGTAACATTGTCTGGCTATGCCGAAAGAAGGACAGGAGACATTTGACATGGGTTTAATCAGGCCGGCAGATAACAGTGTACAGTGCAGGTAACCCCATGTTGACTCCATAATTACCCAGGGGGCTTTTACCAGCTCCCCCTCTTTTTCCATCCATGTCCCTCTGGCAAGTCCATTGCCGGGACCTTACCAAACCCGGGGTGAGGGGCTTCCATCAGCTCCTCCTATTTTTCCCTCCTGGTCCCTCCAGCAAATCCATTACCGGGACCTTACCATCCACCCCCGCCTCATAGGAGGGTTAAGGTGGGTTATAAGAATGGGGGATTGGCTCCCTGCCATACCAGTCACAGGAGTCCCCAACTGCCCCACATTCATTCCTTTAATGAACACCTCTTTTTAAGTCCTTTTCCAAGCCATTTATCTGGTCACTGTAACCTTTCCGATGGATTACCTGCACTGGTCATCCGCCACAAGGAGGCGCCAGCAATTAGCTTGGCTGCCTCCTCCCCACACCCAGTCGGGTTTCCAGACATCTCCTAATGCCATCTTTTATATCAGTTAAAAACATGACAGCATGTAAGTCAGACAGGTGAACCCAATGCTCCCGACACAACTCTGCTGCCCCATATACTATGCCAGGATGTGAAATTACTGTCCCTCCTATGGTCTCAAGGAATTTGGCCACCTCCCTGTTCACATACCTCTTTGCCTTGTCCACCCTGGGGGGGTTGGGGGGAGAGGGAGGGGGAAAGGCTCACGGCTCCCCGCCAGACCCTGCACTGAAGCATGTCTGACCAAATCATGTTAACTCATGGAAAAAGTTAAAGGATCAGCCCCAAATTCCTCCTTGATCTGAGCATTAGTTCCATCCCTTTAAGCATTCCCAAATCGTTTTCCCCAAGATGCACCACAATTATATCTGGGGGCTGCTGACTGGCCCACACAGCATATAACATTGGTATTAGTTGATCCCATAACATGCCCCTCCTTGCATGCCAACTGAGTATCACCACATCACCAAAGCCCAGCTGCAAACCCTCGGGCAACTTGGACGCGTGCCTGTGGGCCCAAAAGACAATACTGTGCCTGCAGAGCCACACCACCATTTGCATGGCTGGTCATCCGATAGCTGTAATGAGATTATGACAAATTAATGCTGATTTACCGCCTGAGGTCTTACATACGTTCAGTACGCATCCGAATGCCAACGCCCGATTGCCTCTGCTCCCAGACCTAGCTGTGCTGTTGCCGTTGCCACCCCGATTCTGAATGAGTCGGAACCAAATTCATGGGCTGGCAGCCCCAACCTCATCAGCCCCCGTCTCAACACCGTAACAAATTGATATGCTGTGAGGGGATTCCTGTCACCATGCATAAAAAGGGGGCCTTTCCCCTTTTGCCGTATAACCCTGTAGGCCTTCAAAGCCCAAACTGGGCAGACCCCAGGCTCACCCCCTGCTGGAGGATCAGATTCACCCCTGCCTCGCCCCACCTGAACCAGGGAAAAGGGAGAATTAATCCTCCCCCTGTTCCTTCCTGCTCTCATTGTTCTATGTCTGCCTGGAGCCATGCTGAGACAAGGGCCTGCTTCTCTATTCCAGGACTGAAGTGGGAGGAAGGCTTTCTCCCTTCTCCCTCTCCCTGCTCTGCTTCCAGATGGAGTGGAGCCGAGTTAAGCTGTACCCCGGAGCACTCCTACTGAGGCCTTGTCTACACTACCACTTTACAGCGCTGCAATTTTCTCGCTCAGGGGGGTGAAAAATCACCCCCCTGAGTGCTGCATTTTTCAGCGCTGTAAAGCACCAGTGTAGACAGTGCACCAGAGCTGGGATCTGCGCTCTCAGCGCTAGTAGCTACTCGCCTCGTGGGGGTGGTTGTTTGACAGCACTGGGAGAGCTCTTTCTCAGCACTGGTGCCGCGACTACAAAGCCACATTAAAGCGCTGCTGTGCTTCACATTGCTAGTGAAGACATACCCTTAGATTTGCTGCTAGTTCCTGCCTTTATCCTGGGACTGAAATAGGGGGAAGGGCTTTTTTCCCCCCTCTCTCTCCCTGATCACCACCCTGCTTCGCTTCCATGTGGAGCTGAGTAGAGCTGAACACTGGAGCCCTCCTGCCTCAGCCTTGGTCTGTGTAAAAAGGAAAGCTCCTGGCCCTGTGCTGCTCCTTTTCAACCCCTGCATTCCTAGGGGATGAGTCAGCGACCACTCTGCCCTTTTGCAGCAGTTTTCTTCCCGCTCCCAGCCATAAAGCACTGTTTCCTTCACTCAGCCAGACCAGCCAAAAAAAACCCTGCTTAAAAATGCAGGGCGGTCACCTCCAGACAGGTACCAGCACTTGGAGAGGCTTGTCTATACTGCTTCATATTGGATTCTCTAGATACCAACAGACAAAGAAAGGACTTTTGGATAAATAGCCTGAATTTAAACTGAGTCAGGACCTACTTTCTGATCCAGCAAATGGACAGGACCTTCTGTCCAAGGGAGGCCCCAATCCTTCCTTGGAAAAATTGGAGGGACTTGACCTATTCATGAGGGGAGGGGAGCAAAAGCTACATGAACTTGTAACCACAGGAAACACCTCTTTCTGCAGTTTGAAGGACTGTTTATCGGCCCGAGCCCTTGCTGGAGTTGCAGTGGTCTCTGGTAAGCTTATTAGCATGCATATTGGTTCTTTTGTTCTTTTTAATATGTTTTCTCTGTAATGCTTTTACCTTAAGAATTACTGTGCTTGCTTAGATAGAGCTGTGGTAATTTATAATGGGGGCAATTACAGTCTTTATAGCTGTATATATAGGGAATTTACAGTATAGGCAAGGAACTGTGCAGCCTGGAAAAACCTCAGTCAGGAGGGAGAGAGACGTGTCTCTGCCCAAGAGAGACAGATGGGAAGATAGAAGCCTGAGAATCGGTGCCTTTACTGGAGGGAAGGGGAATACAGATACAGTTGGCCAGAACTGTGACAATAGCTACATCGACAAGGGGATTATTAATGATATAAAAAGCAGTTGTTCATGATTGAAGAGTGCACACATATAATAATGACTCTGGCAATTGATTTGTTGAAACTCATTAGCAATACAAATTATAATGAGTTTCCTGATTTAAAAAGTGTTCGAGAGTGTTATTAGAATCCCAAAGTAATGGTTGATTTGCAGAAATTATCACCCTTGACAAGACACTGCACTTGGGAGGCTGAAGAGGGAAGCACTATTGATGTAAGGGACACATATAACCAATGAAATATAAACAATGTTGATAATTCTCAGGCACCTGTAATTTTAAGTGATTGTTTCTAATAGAAAGGAGTGCAAAGAATAGCTGTTTGACTCCATCTGTGCTCTTGATGCTTCCATGACAACGAGGCTGTTTGTTTAAATAGCATGACAGTTTATTGGCAGAACAATTCAGAACTGCAGAACAGAAATCTTATCTGAGGAGGCAGGTTTGTCACTGTATTTGTCATCCCTAACTTGGCACTTGACCCTGAGAAGAGCTAGACACTCTCTGCTTACACAGAGACCAGAGGGGAGCGAGTATGTGTTTAGTTGAGGGGAAATGCATTCCGAGGATCAGGCCCTTAGTGACTGTGAATAGTGGATTTGTTGGAATATTTAATCCATTCCAGACTTGGTATTGAGTAAATGCACATGCTGTGGGTTTTCAGAAACTGTCCCACAAACCTACATCCACTTACAGACCAAAGGAAAAAAGCCAAGCATAGAGTTCTGAATGAGTTTTCCTGGGAGAAAAACGTAACTGGAAAAAATCCTCCATTCCAAGAAATATGCATACATTGCTTCTAAATCAGAGCCTCGCAGTAGTGATGTTGGCACAGTTTGTTTTTAAAGTGTATTTTTGTATGACTACATCACAATCCTAAAATTGTCACAAAAGTGCCCAAGTTTTCATTTTCAAAATATGGTCCCTAAATTTATGATTCTTTCTTAGACACAGATTAATAGGGTTAATTATAGGTAAAGATCCATGTAAAACCACATGTAGGTATACAGATACAAACAGTTATTTCATGCAGTATAGGATATGCACAAGTACTTGAATATAGAATTATTCTCCACAAGTACATATATGCAGGTATCTGGTGCAACATTACATAATAAGAATATAAGAACGGCCATACTGGGATCTAGCCCAGTATCCTGTCTTCCGACAGTGGCCAGTGCCAGGTGCCCCAGAGGGAATGAATGGAACAGGTAATCATCAAGTGATCCATTCCCTGTCGCCCATTCCCAGTTTCTGGCAAACAGAGGCTAGGGACACCATCCCTGCCCATCCAGGCTAATAGCCATTGAGGGACCTTTCCTCCATGAATCTAGCTAGGTTTTTTTTTTTTTTTTAACCCTGTTATAGTCTTGGCCTTCACAGCATTCTCTCGCAAGTTGTTCCACAGGTTGACTGTGTATTGTGTGAAAAAATACTTCCTTTTGTTTGTTTTAAACCTGCTGCCTATTAATTCCCTTTGGTAATTCGTAGTTTTGTGTTATGAGAAGGAGTAAGTAACACTTCCTTATTTACTTTCTCCACACCAATCATGATTTTATAGACCTCTATCACATCCCCTCTTAGTTGTCTGTTTTCCAAGTTGAAGAGTCCCAGTCTTATTAATCTCTCCTCATACGGAAACCGTCCCATACCCCTAATCATTTTTGTTGCCCTTTTCTGAACCTTTTCCAATTCCAATATATCTTTTTTGAGATGGGGTGACCACATCTGCACGCAGTGTTCAAGATGTGGGTGTACCATGTATTTATTCTGGTATTTATTGGCATACCATGGATTTATTCATGGACTATTCTGATGCACTCAGATCCACCAATATCTGGTGCAGACATTTCAATACACACCTGTGGTAGGTACATGCATATTTGGTGCAGAATTGTTACAGGTGCAAGTTTATTCAATACATCAATAAGGGAGGAGAGCCTGCTATCTAGATATAATTTAGGGCAATGTTGGTTGCTTGAGATGATTGTTCTGTTTCTTATATTTTACATGTTACCTTACAAGTCGCTCATGAGATGTAGTCTGGTGTTCATTCCAAGTGTTCTTGGGACAGTTAAATCGAACCTGTGATCTCTGCCATTGACTCACTGTGTGACCTTGTACATGTTACCTAGGACAATGTGGCCCTGATCGTGGTAAGGGATTCTAGGCACTACTGAAATATAAATAATATTACTTAATCTTTCAGGGCCTCAGTTTCCCCATCTTTAAAATTGAGATATTTTTTAACATTTACCTACCATTGTAAAGTGATCTGAGATCTTTGTATGGTAACTGCAAAGAGGTGGCAGTGTTTTACACAGATACTGATCTGCCACTTTTAAAGTCACAGAGAAGGCACCTAGCCATCAAGATCATAAGGGTGATTGTAGCACTCGCTGATGAATATGTCTCTCAAGACTCAATGAAGTTAGGCTAGTAGTGTTTAAAAGATGTCCTGCAGTATCACTTTCAACTATTGGGAAAAGGATTCATGATCCTCACACCAGCACCAGGACAACCAGAAACAAATGAAAAGAACTGCATTATTACTGGGGCCAAAAGTGGTTCGCACATTATCAAACACCATGTATGAGGGAGCACTATGTCATGATGAATGCCACAAGCAACATTAAGATTCTTGATGCGTTTGGGGAGGTCTGATAAGTGTGTCTTTGAGTCATTGTTCTCTGGTTAGATGTTTAGAGTCTAATGGCTTGTCCACAGGACCCCACAGATTGGACTATAGGGGTATAAATTGAAATGCACACTGGGGTACTGCACCATAACTGCCCCATGTAGACCCCGCAAGCACAAACTTAAAGGTACCTTGTTCAGATTAACGTAGTCCTGTTTAACTAGGTACCTTTTAGTTAGCATCACAGAGTCTACATGGGTCTGTGACAGCATAGTGTAGTACACTAATGTGCACTGCAACATACACCCTGTAGTCCAAACTGCATGGCTGTGCAGACGTGCCCTGAAGGTTGTTCCTTGAGCAACGCTTATGACATGTGATTGCAGTTGCTTTGTTTGAGGTACAGGATATGTCTTGGGGAGTTATTGTCACTGACACTTTGTTTTAATACAGACTTTTGTGTTTTCTGGTACCAAAACTCTTGTGCCAGAGATTTGGGTTTGTTAGCCTGTTTGGAGATGTGGTTAGTGTAGGCCTATTTAATGAGATTGTCCATTGCATATCATAATGAATCATTTGGTTTTAACTCTGTTGTGTAACCATATGCATCAATGAGGCACAAAGCCTGTTTATATTGATAAGAGGATATTTATATTGACAAGTGAAACGAAAGAACAATGTTTGAGTTCACCTGTCGAAACACAGATTCTTGTATCAGGAATGCAGATAGATATTGAATGAATCTAAACATGTGCAGGAGAAGGGCAAACGTGAACTAGGATTAAAAGTTTTATCTGCGAGGGTAATTAGCCATTGGAACTGATTACCAGTGGGCATGATAAATTCTTCATCGCTTGGAGTCCTTAAATCAATATTAGATATCTCTAAATGATATGCTCTAGTTCAATACTGGCTGTTGGATTAGATTTGGGAACCACTGCGTGAATTATTTGGCCTGTGTTCTGCAGAAAGTCAGACTAGATGATCGAAATGGTCCCTGCTGGCTTCCAAATTGATGACTCTGAAAATCTTACCCGAGCCAAATCCACAATATCAGACCCACCTGGGAAGGAGAAGAGGATTTGGAATCTTTTCTATAGCCCTGCTGGTGCATGGTTATTTGTTGACTTTTGGGAGACCTATTTTGGTCTGACAGGATAATACAGCCATTGGGGTTTGATTCTGAGTGGTGCTCAGCATCTGCAAATCCCATTTGAAATCAGCAGGAAATGCAGGTGTTTTGGTACAGGCCCTTAGTGGCAGGGTAATGTGTACTATTATGGATTTCTTTTAAAATTAACCTGCCAGTTCTGATAAATGATGCCAGGTGTGTGCTAGATATTTGGTGTGATCAAAACTCTGCTGAGACCCAATTGGCTCAGTTCATTCAGACTACACTAATTAGGTTGCCTGTTATGCAGACTGGTTGAGAGTAGCTCTAACCCAGTTGCAATAGAGCAGAATGACTGCTGACTCCACAACTTTCTCTATTTTGAAGCCAAAATTGCTTGTTAATCTTGGCATCAGATAAAATAAAATTCTCACACTCCTGCACTTTAGGCATTCCCCTCAGTTTGTTTTTTTAAGGGAAAGATGATAGACACCAGCAAGAGATTGTGCCTGAATTCTAACCAGCTTGGAAATTCTGAATCTCGGAGATAGGCAATTCTCATTAGTTGTAGCAAATATCAACCTGTTATAGAAATACTTAACCTCTTTTAGAACTGGTGAGGGTTTCTCTTTTGTACCAGTCTACAGCTCATTATAGAGTAGCATTTCTGTGCTGAAGGCAATGGACCTGCTCATTCAGCAGTTGCCCATCTCCAAAAGCACACCATTGGGTTTTAAAAAAGTATCTTACATGAAATATCACTTCACAATACAACAGCAGATCATGGAATGCTACTGAATTTCCATACAGTCCAAGATTTTGGCATTGGGATTCTTGGACCAAGCTTGTCTCCAGTTGTCTTGTTTAACTTGATCATTTTAATGGTTGTTCTGAGGTGGCTAGCTTTTATGAGTGTCTAAATAGCTAAGCAATGATTAACCAGTGATTAGCCTAGTGATTAGACTAAGTAGGGTGACTATATTTCCCAAAGAGAAAATGAGACACCATGTGAGGCTGGCATGAGCCACTTGCCCAACCCCTGCCCCCTTCCCTCACACATGGGGCTGGCCCATGCCCTGCTCCCTCCCTCCCCCCACCCCCGTGCACAGGGCTAGCATCGTTGCTTGCCCAAGCCCTGCCTGCCTCCCACCCCACTCCCCCCGCAGCTGGTGTCACTTTTTGCCCGAACCCTGCGTCCCCTCCATGTGGCTGGCACTGCTGTTCATCAGATCCCTGTTTCTCACCCCACCTCTCAGGGCTGGCATCGCTGCCTGCCCTCCCCTCCCCCCCATGTTCCTCTGTGCCCCACTAGGGGTCACACCCCACTTTTTGACAAAAGTGGACATTTGTCCCGTTTGCTCTTGCCAATTGATGGCAGGGACAAATGCCCATTTTTGCCCCCAAAAAAGAAGTCAGGACAGCCAGGATAGGGACTCCAGAGTCCAGTTAATTTAATAGGGACTCAAGAGACACTTTTTTGCCTTGAAATATTTGTTAATCGCTTTCAAATGTTGTTGCCTGCTGCAATAATAATAAGTTTCAGTGAAGCGTACATGCAAATTATTAAATTCATTTATTAACTTTTCAATGTAGTAAATGCACCTATCAACAACGCTTGGCATTGATACAATGTATAAAATTGAAACAAAACTAAAATGGCATAATGTCCCACTGAAATCCTACCTCATCATCCCATCAGAGGTGTGTGCATTCTGGGGTATTTTCAATATATGTAGATAATAGTTGGGCTGTCTTTAGGTAAAACAAAAGAGAGTAAAATCTAGGTGACCTAAATTTATCATAAATCTTTCCAATTGAATTCTTGTTACCATAATCAATGATGAAGCTTTTGAATTGAAAATAAAACCAATACCCCCCTTCCAGAGCTCACTAAATTTAGGAGAGTCCGTAGTACACTATCAAGTTATAGTGTAGTATATAATTCTTTTTAAACTCAACATGACATACAGTAATTTGATTCATTCCTGGAGAATTTACAGTGAATCTACAGTGCACTTTAACATTTCACTGGTATTTCAGAGGCTTTCAGCTGATGGGGGTGGGGGGGAGAGAAAGGATGTCTTGATGCATCAAATACAGACACGCTGGATCAAATTCAGTTCTCAGATCCACTCATCCAACCTCAGTAACTTCAAATACAACCCCCCTGGGTTTACATTACCAAAATTTTGTTAATTGACAATAAATAAATAAATTCTACAATATTGTGCTACTCAACATCATTTCCTTTGCTTTTATCTTCTAATCTGATGACATAGCAAGATGTATGCATCATACAATACTATGGTATGATCACAACAAATGCTTAGGCTGCTAATCAGGAATGTTGAAGTACTGACTAATGTTTGAACAAATATGGTGTTCAGTGAGAGATGATTTAGAGTGAAATCTCTTTCTAGAGATGGGCATTTATGGGATGTGCCTTGAAAGAAGCTTGAAAGATTTGGGAGAGGACTCTGTACTCCTCTCTGTCCCAAAATACCCTGTGTGTATGAGTGAGAGGGTGAAATGTTAATAAACAAAGGTAATATGAGTTAGATAAATCTGGTCTACATTTGCAAGAGCCAGAGGTTCTCTTGGGGACAGCCCAAGAAACACCTGAAGGATCTAAGAATTGCCACAACTTCTACTTTCTGCAAGGTGCACTTCTTCCACCTTGACACAAGCATATGGGATAGATTACATCTGCAAAACCAAACTCCACACTGACCATTTTTCCTCCTTGCAATGGAAGAGAGAGAGAGCGAGAGAGAAAGAAAGAAAGCATTGTGCACATGCACAAGATGCAATTATCTCACTTATTGCACTATTGGAAGATGCTCAGATACCATGGAGAAGGATATGGTATAAGGACCTGAATAGAATAGTGAGCAGACAAATAGGCCTTAATTTCATACACCTTTAAGCCAGTTTGTGTGTAGTTTAACTTAATTAGAATTGGGAGATTACTGGTTTAGTGGCCACCCTTAATTCTCATTTGCCTTTAGATAACTAAAAAATGTATTTGCAGTACTGCCGATAGTAAGCATATGAACATATATGAAGTACTAAGTTAATCTTATTTATCTGAGGCAGAAGTGGTATCATGGTAGCTCTACTTACATTTAGGCAGAGAGCTGTGCAATGACCAAATGTAGCATTTTTCACCTCCTTTTTTAGTTACCGTACTTTCTACTAGTACCATATGAATTTGTCCAGCAGTTAAAATATGGCATTGATGATTCATTGATTTCTTTGTCTCCATTTCATATTTTACAATAGTTGTTTATTATTTTTTGTTATCCATATACATTATCTTTTTTTTATTAATACATTTTAAATGTTGTGAAAGCACACATAGGACAGGAAGGATAAACCAGCCATATTGCTACTAGCCTGGGACTTGGGAGACCCAAGTTCTGTTCACTGCTCTGTTAGAGACTTCCTTTGTGTCCTTGCACAAGTTATTTAGTTTCTCTGTGCCTCTGTTCCTCATCTGTAAAATGGCAATAATCGTACTGCCTTGCCTTACAAGGGTGTTTTGAAGATAAATACATTGAACATTGTGAATGTATGGGGATGGGTGCCATGTAAGTACCTAAGACAGATAAAGTTGCTGTCCCTACATCCTTGTTGCACTCTGATTACTAAAGAGATGATTTTGCATCATACTGAGTATATCTTCATCACTAACTGACTGGTTCCTTACACAACTTGAAAAAGCATTTCAGATTAAGAGAGATAATTAAAACTTGTATGGTATTCTAACATGTTGGGAAAGAAAAAAGGTTCCCTCTGCCTCCTGTTCTGTCCACCCTTGCCCAACTACAAACATTTTTTGAGAGTTGAAGCTGTTGAAAGAGCGGACATCTATGAAAGAGAGGAGGTACTAGACAAAAAAGCCTAAAATGAATACAATGTAAGATACCACCATTCTGATTTTACACCCGCTTTCTATAGGTGTAAGTCACAAGGGGAGGGAAAAAACTCAAAAAACAACCTCCCTACAACCATACCGAAACAAGACTCTCTACTCTATGTGCTTTTCCCTAGGGGAAGAGGATGAGACAACAAACACATGACAGATGTATAGTAATGTTGTTTAATACACTAGTGGAAGGCACTCAGATACTATGGTGATGAGAGTGGTATAAAAACCCTATGTAGAGTAGAAAGTAAAAGAAAATCAGGCCTGCTGAGAGTCCCCTTTGCAGCAGAGCACACTGAGCAAGGAGGTTACCCTGGCCCCCGATCTGCGGTGCACTCTGCCACAATAGCTACTCAGCATCTCTAAAGATAGAGGTGCTTCAACAGCTCCTATTCCCAAGAGACACCCAAAGAACACTTTCAGACTTCGTAAGTTGCTCTGCAATGGCTGTGCTATGAGATAAGTGATACAGAGAGGATAAGAGGAGCAAGTGTTATGTCAAGTGTTTGTGAAGAGGCTAGCGAGCATAGCAGAACTGCAATAACATACATGGTCTCGAGAGAGGATCTGCGGCCAAATCCTGGCCTCAGACCTAGAGCTCCACAGCTGGGGTACATGTCCATGTCAATACAGCACTAAACATATTTTGAAGTTGGGTGGAGGGGAAACGACCCATGCATGTCAACTAAGCTGTACTCCTTCCCCAAAAAGGAGTACTTGTGGCACCTTAGACATTAACAAATATATTTGAGCATAAGCTTTTGTGGGCTACAGCCCACTTCATCGGATGCATGTAGTGGAAAATACAGTAGGAAGATATACACACAGAGAGAACATGAAACAATGGGAGACAGGCCAGTCCTTGATTACAGACAGCCCCCAAACCTGAAGCAAATACTCACCAGCAACCACACAACAAAAACACTAACCCAGGAACCTATCCTTGCAACAAAGCCCGTTGCCAACTCTGTCCACATATTTATTCAGGGGACACCATCATAGGACCTAATCACATCAGCCACACTATCAGAGGCTCGTTCACCTGCACATTTACCAATGTGATATATGCCATCATGTGCCAGCAGTGACCCTCTGCCATGTACATTGGCCAAACCGGACAGTCTCTACGTAAAAGAATAAATGGACACAAATCCGACATCAAGAATTATAACATTCAAAAACCAGTTGGAGAACATGTCAATCTCCCTGGCCACTCGATTACAGACCTAAAAGTCACAATATTACAACAAAAAAACTTCAAAAACACTCCAACGAGAGACTGCTGAATTGGAATTAATTTGCAAATTGGACACCATTAAATTAGGCTTGAATAAAGCCTGGGAGTGGATGGGCCATTACACAAAGTAAAACTATTTCCCCATGCTTATTTCCCCCCCCCCCCAAGTTCCTCACATCTCCTTGTCAATTGCTGGAAATGGGCCATTTTCTTTACCACTACAAACAGTTCTTTTTCTCTTCTGCTGATAATAGCTCACCTTAACTGATCACTCTCCTTATAGTGTGTATAACCCAGTGTTTCATGTTCTCTGTGTGTATGTGTGTGTATATATATATATATATATATATATATTCCTACTGTATTTTCCACTACATACATCTGATGAAGTGGGCTGTAGCCCACGAAAGCTTACGCTCAAATAAATTTGTTAGTCTCTAAGGTGCCACAAGTACTCCTGTTCTTTTTGTGGATACAGACTAACACGGCTGCTACTCTGAAACTCCTTCCCCAGGAGTTAGTCCATGATTCTGATTCCCCTGGCTCTTGGGAATATCACTGGGGAGGCATCCAGCCAGTATGGTGCACCCCTGGATCTAGTGCAGAGAGTGGGGTTGGTCAGCCACCTACATAGGAACTTAAATGCTCTGTGCATCCCAACCACCAACAGGGGCAAGTAGTTCCAAGATAGAGGTGGACAATAGATTTCTGGGCCAGCAATCTCCCTCTGTTAGGGGAGCCAGTGATGAGGGGGAGTGAAATACATCTGGATCCCTGTAATTTCTCAGGTTTGCCAGGTCACAAAGATAGTTTGTTTAAAGAAAAAAATACCACCAAAATTTAGGAATCATGTTCCCCTTCTTTTTTGTGACCATTCTGCATCACCTTGGACTCTGAGCAGAGGGAACTAGGAACTACAGAAGGCTTCTCAGGGTGGCAAGAAACTCCACACACTCCTTGAATGTCCCACCACAGATCAGGCACTAATTTCCTCCCCCACACAGCCCTTTGAGTCCTGAGGATCAGTCAGGCCAGTGCAGAACTGGCATATGTGAGTTTGTGACGGACTACAGCATCACTTAATTCCATGTAACATATGTTCAGTATCTGGCTGTAGGTGAGTAACTGATGAATCCTTCCCACCTCATAACAGGTTAAATGAGTTGTGTAAACTAATCCTCATTAGGGCTTGTCTACGCTACCACTTTTGTCGGTATAGTTTGTCACTCAGGGGTGAAAAAAAATCACCTCCCTGAATGACATAAGTTACACCCACAAAAGTGCGAGTGAGCTTCTCCCGCCGACATAGCTACCACTGCTCATGGCGGTGGTTTTATTATGTTGATAGGAGAGCTCTCTCCCATCGGCATAGAGCGGCTACACAAGCGATCTTACAGTGGCGCAGCTGCATCGGGACAGCTTGTCACTGTAAACTTGCTAGTGTAGACATGGCCCGAGTAAAACTCTTGTTTCAGTGTTGGGGTTGATGTGTTGTGTTGTTTCTAATCCTACCAGTCACTTAAGTGGCTTGGTGTTGATAAAGGGGCAGTTTTAAGTTTTAAACCTGTTATTTGTGATAGGTAATGGCGACATAGAAAAATGATAGCACCCAAGTAAATATTTGTATAGAGAAAACTATTCAAATGGAAGTGATATAGCAGGCATAAAGGAACCTGGGAGGTCTGCTGATGCGTTGTGAAACGTATGGTACAGAAGCACTTTAAACACTGTACCAGTAGTGTTTAAAGAAATATTATAATCGGAGACAAAATGAATTGACCTGTTTCCTTTTTGTCAATCTTCCTAGTGTATAAGGCATATTACTATGAATTTAAATTAATGTATTAGAGATGAGGCCCCATCCAACATCAGAGCACCCACAATTTTGGAGAAGGGGGGAGGGACTCCTTAGCACCTAGGAGTGGTGTTGGTAGCTGTAGCAGAGCCCTGGAAAAGAAGAGTGGGTGAATGGCAGCATTAACGGTTTTGATTGGAGGGCGGGGGCAGCTAGTTGCAGTGAGAGGATCCAAGCTGATAGGTTTTTGGTTTTGGTTTTGGTAAGTGAGGCCATAACCATTTTGGTGCAGGACTGATTGGATTGGGAGACAGACTGGGAACAAAATGGAATGGGGAACAAAACTGATTTAATGTAGACTGGGGGAAGACTTGATTTGTTGTGGAATCAGCAGAATTAGTTAATTGAGGGAGCTGAAGAGGAGTTGATGGAAGCTAAATACGTATGGCTTTTGGGGGCTGTGACTTCTAAAGGGTTGTGGTGTTGTGGGTAGTCTTTCTGCTTGGGGAAATTTTTGAGACTTGTGTGTTTAGGAATAGATATACTTTTGTCTTCATTTTCTGTGTTTGTCTTATGTAGATGATAAGAAAGCACCTTATGGCTCTATATAAATGTTCCTTATTTATAATTTACACAGAGATATGTTTAAAATTTAAATTTCCTACTAATTTCATCTGGAAAAACACTCAGAGTTTGCTAAATGTTCCTTCCTAAGTGGAGCACTTTGCATTTGTCTTTGTTAAACTTCATCCTGTTTAACTCAGACCATTTCTCCAATTTGTCCAGATCATTTTGAATTATGACCCTATCCTCCAAAGCAGTTGCAATCCTTCCCAGTTTGGTATCATCTGCAAACTTAATAAGCGTACTTTCTATGCCAATATCTAAGTTGTTGATGAAGATATTGAACAGAGCCGGTCCCAAAACAAACCCCTGTGGAACCCCACTTGTTATACCTTTCTAGCAGGATTGAGAACCATTAATAACTACTCTCTGAGTACGGTTATCCAGCCAGTTATGCACCCACCTTATAGTAGCCCCATCTAAGTTGTATTTGCCTAGTTTATCGATAAGAATATCATGCGAGACCGTATCAAATGCCTTACTAAAGTCTAGGTATACCAGATCCACTGCTTCTCCCTTATCCACAAGATTCGTTATCCTATCAAAGAAAGCTATCAGATTTGTTTGACATGATTTGTTCTTTACAAATTCATGCTGGCTATTCCCTATCACCTTACCACCTTCCAAGTGTTTGCAGATGATTTCATTAATTACTTGCTCCATTATCTTCCCTGGCACAGAAGTTAAACTAACTGGTCTGTAGTTTCCTGGGTCGTTTTTATTTCCCTTTTTATAGATAGGCACTATATGTGCCCTTTTCCAGTCTTCTGGAATCTCTCCTGTCTCCCATGATCCAAAAAATAATAGCTAGAGGCTCAGATACCTCCTCTATTAGCTCCTTGAGTATTCTAGGATGCATTTCATCAGGCCCTAGTGACTTGCAGGCATCTAACTTTTCTAAGTGATTTTTAACTTGTTCTTTTTTTATTTTATCTTCTAAACCTACCCCCTTCCCATTAGCAGTCACTATTTTAGTCATTCCTTCAGACTTCTTGGTGAAGACCGAAACAAAAGTCATTAAGCATCTCTGCCATTTCCAAATTTCCTGTTACTGTATCTCCCTCCTCACTGAGGACCTACCCTGTCCTTGGTCTTCCTCTTGCTTCTAATGTATTGATAAAAAAGTCTTCTTGTTTCCCTTTATTCCCATAGCCAGTTTGAGATAATTTTGTGCCTTTGCCTTTCTAATCTTGTCCCTGCATTCCTGTGTTGTTTGCCTATATTCATCCTTTGTAATCTGCCCTAGTTTCCATTTTTTATATGACCCCTTTTTATTTTGTAGATCATACAAGATCTCGTGGTTAAGCCAAGGTGGTCTTTTGCCACATTCCCTATCTTTCCTACTCAGCGGAATAGCTTGCTTTTGGGCCCTTAATAGTGTCCCTTTGAAAAACTGCCAACTCTACTCAGTTGTTTTTCCCCTCAGTTTTGATTCCCATGGGACCTTACCTATCAGCTCTCTGGGCTTACCAAAATCTGCCTTCCTGAAATCCATTGTCTGTATTTTGCTGTACTCCCTTCTACCCTTCCTTAGAATTGTGAACTCTATGATTTCATGATCACTTTCACCCAAACTGCCTTCTACTTTCAAATTCTCAGCGAGTTCCTCCCTATTTGTTATGCTGGCTTCTACATTGACTATAACTACTTTTGACTTCAGTGTGAAAAAGGGCCCATGCTAGCAGGTGTGATTGCTGAATTGGGGTTTAATTTAAAACAAGATGCAACAACTGAGTAATAGACAAAAGTGGGGGAAGGAGAATGAGGAATAACAGTAATAAGATCATAAATCTACATAAATGACCTACATGCACAACTTGATGGCTGAAGAGGGCTTTTTTTTAATTCCTATGCAAATATCTGGCTAGAATTTGGCCCAGTGTAAACATAATAGACTTCTCATTAAAATTTTCCCCTGCAGCATAAACAAATAACCAGAACACTTTTACTGTGGCCAGTTTGGATCTGGAGACTTCTATCTAGAAACATCATATCATGTATCTAGATTTTTTATTTCTGTTTCTATACCTCTAAAGAGGATATAATACATGTCCTGGATGTATTTTCTAACTCTGCCTTGTTAAAGCCAATATTTACAATCACTAACCAACATTTAAAGAGAGAAAATAGCAATCCTGTAGATATCTCAAAAATCTTTCTGATTCTGTTGCATTTAATGGTTTATTTATCATGAGAGAGAATACATAGGAGTTTTCATGATCACCATTATAGACTGCCAGTAGCAGGTAGATATGGATAATGTTTTCATAAAAGAATCTGATTGTTCCAATGGAACTGTGAAAGGAATCCGCTTGGTTTACACACGTTTTAATTCTTTTCAAAATTATTGACACTTCATTCAAAACTAATAGTAAATCATAATAAGTTTGTGCACAGATCAATATCAGGAATTCATAATGTTTTCTCTACAAAGGTAAGCTGCTCAAACAAGAGAGATACCGAAGGGATAGTAACATGAAAATGTGACATTGTGAAATCTCACACTCGTTAAATAATTGGAGATATATAGTATAATTGTTTTTGTGTCATATAGAAGATTACACCCATTTGTCTCAAATCCAATAAAGAATCTATTGGATCAATGTCAGAAACTTTATTATAATTAACAGAGTTATCTTTCCCATTCTGAATTTAGGAAGCCAAAAATGTTTTGCCAACAACGTAGTCTAAAAATATAAAATGCTTTTGATCTTTGATTAATTTAAAAATTGGCAAGGAAGAGAAAAGCAGTAAAGGAAACCTAAAACTGCAAATTCTGCCGTAAGCAAAAGATTATTTTTTTACACTGAGCGTGGGTAGCTTTAGATAAATCTTGAAATATATATTTTTATTATGATACATAACATTTCATTTTCTCCCCAACTAACTGCAACATACAATCTCAAAGACACAGACACTACAATTATAGCACCAACATAAAGAGCAGACAAGTTGAGGATTTGTACACAGAACTTTTATCAAGTATCCTGAAGAACAGATAAGGAATTTAATAAGAGCAGTATAGCATTAGCTAGATCCTCCACCATGCAGGGTCAAATAAAGGCACAGGTACAACAGGCATATGTTTTAGCTCCAAGAGTCATGTGATCATATAAAACTCTTGATTCCACTTAGGGGAAAAAATGTTTATAGCCCTTATGGTTATGAAAAAGGCCTGAGAATGTGAATTGAGTGCAACTGAGAAATATGGCCTCCACCTGGGGGAGGAGCAGTTGCTACTAGAATAGAGAGAAAGCCACCCACACTTGTCACCAGAGATCAGGCTTCCTTGCCACTGTTCTGTGGAAGGATGAGGAGAAAAGGCCCTGTTGCTGCCCCAGCATGTGGGGGAGGGAAGGGGAAAAATGTAGCACAGTAGAGCACCATCCCCTGCTAAAGTAGTGACTCTAGTAACTCTACATGAAGGGGCATACTTAGGGTCTCAGTCTAGATTGCTTTAATCCAGTTCTGCCACCACCCATCCTGTTATTAAAGATAGACTCAGTATGTGGTTGTATTAAAGGCTTTCCTAACTATGCCTAGATTGTGATTAACAATGAATACAACAGTTAGTGTCTGGGGACCTTCATTCTTTTTCCAAAGCCCAGGACACTTTCTCTATATCCTCAAGGCTCTTCTGT
The DNA here is from genome assembly GCF_002925995.2 of Terrapene triunguis. Classification (NCBI taxonomy): domain Eukaryota; kingdom Metazoa; phylum Chordata; order Testudines; family Emydidae; genus Terrapene; species Terrapene triunguis. Next base: position 16,828,437 of record NW_020664436.1, read on the forward strand.
ACTGTTTTCCCCTGAAGAGATTTTATTAACCGTGTCAAGAATACAATTGTCCTAACAGGGGCATGGATAGCTGCAAGATTGATTCAAATTTGACATCAAATAAAGAAACAGTTTCTTCTAAACTGGATACTATATTAGCTAGCCTGATTGTTTCTAGAACTCTAAGCACTAAAGGGGAAATGTGGTGGGGATTGAAATGCAAGGGAAGATCTCTTTGTGCTGGACTCCTGTGGTACCATACATTTATAGTGGAGCTCATTTCTGTTTTTCTGGTTGCCCTTCGTTGGCTTTGCAAATTCACTAATAAAAATGGAATGAAAAGAAAAATGGAATGGAGACCAGTGCCTGTTAAGCCAAGCAGCACCATTGTAGAAAATATTGACAAGGAGGGCTGCCCAGATATACAGCTTATCAAGCAGCTTCTAGCATTGAAAAACAAAACCTACCTGTTCTGTTTACCATAACAGTTTACAAGGTAGCAGAAGCAGGGACAAGGGATTTCGCTCCTGGATCCTTACTGTTAGTTCCAGTTGCAGCTTTGGGAGATAGTATCTCTTTTAAACTTCTCTAGACTTACAAGTCTTGTAACTTCAATAAATCAGATTTCCATTAAAACAAAAAAACAAAACAAAACAACAACAAAAAACCCTGCCATCCTGAAGCATGCAGCTAAGTTTTGTTTTACCTATCATTTTTTAACAGAGATTGAGAAATCTTCAGGCTTCAGCTATTGAGTGAGTGTGATGGGATGGGATAGGCCCAGAGGTCGCCTGCTGGAGGCCTCAGGGTCCTGCCACATCCATCCCAGGAGAGCAGAAGTGGAAAGAAGTCTTCCAAGTGGCCTAGAGAGACAGCACATGAGGCAGCCAATCAGAGGGTTGCAGGCTAGTATAAAAGGAGCTGCAGTGCAGCCCACAGTTGGTTCCTTGCTAGAGCCAGAGGAGTGCAGATCATGTGCCTGGCTGGCCAAAGGAAATTGCAGCACCCTGGACAGCTCAGTGCTGGCAGGGATTGGGGAAGCGAGAAAGGGCTCCTGGCTGGCTGCTGGGCCTGAACATAAGAGACCTGAGGTAAGGGTGAAACATTAGTGAAGGGTAGGGCTGCGGGGATGTGGCCCAGGGAAATGAAAACAGTTTAGTTTAAAGGGACATGGTGGTATGTGGCTATTATTCTTAGGGTCTGGGACCTGGAGTAGTGGGTGGGTCTGGTTCCTCTTCATAGGCCACTGGGGAAGTGGCCTACAATTGGAAAACAATAAACCCCCAGAAGGGATCTGAACTACTTAATGGCCCAGCTGTAAAGCTGGGTCCAGAAAGGCCCAAAGAAGGTGAAACCATTGCCTCCAGGGATGAAGTTCTGGGGGTATGGCTTGATATCAGGGCCAGGACTGTCTAAAGACTGCAGACACAGCTGACCTGAAGGGGGCGCTTGTGCAAGGTGGGTCCCATGCTGTTACAGTGAGTCTTTTTTTCTTAAGCCAGGTCTGTATGAGAAAGTTTTGCTGTTCGAGGTGTGATTTTTATTATATTCTTATTAGTGTGACATTTCTATACTGACCTGTAAAGCCCTAGTAGATGCTGGTATCATTTTACTAAAGATGTTTACCAAATCAGGATAAGCTACAGCAAAACTACTTTTTGGCTCATAGAAGCTGTGCCTACACTTGGAGGGTTTCCCTGTATACCTATATTGATTTAGCTATACAAGCAAACCCTTTCTACTGTAGACCTAGCTGAAGAATTTTTAAGAACACAGGGCCCAATTCAACCCTGGACTAAACATCCTAAAGTGAATGGAATTTATGCCACTGATGCAATTGGCCTAGGATCTTTGTTAGACTAGATTTGTCATTGTTTTCTACCTCAGCTGGGCTTCCATCTGATTTTTTAAATACAGGTGAAAGTCTTGTGAACTTGACCAAATGCTCAAGAGAAGGATTATTTTAATTCACTAGACACATCATACATCGTATAACAGACTTTAGAAAGACAAACAAGACTTGGCCTTTAGCAGCAGAGTAAGGTTATGAAGTTCCTTGGGAGCAGGGGAGTACAGCAAACCAGTTCATGCTTCCTGTTTTCAAATACATAGCATCCTTGAGCAAAGAATACTCCATGACAGAGTAGTGTCACGTTGGGTAAGATTATGCAGAGAAATATGCAGGGATGGCTGCTCTGAGTATTATAGGGCTCCTTCTGATCAATTAATTTGACCACCTATAATAAAATGCTAAATCCTGTTTCACCTAACTGTTTCTCTTTCTTCAGTATTTGGGGAGCCCCCAACAGTGGGGACAATAAATAATAAGGATTGATCACCACCAAAAAATTGTCAATTCTAATGCAAACTATCACACCCTTAGTGTGTGGTATTCTCCCTCTCTGCTCCCCTGTATCATTCTAATTCTAAACTTTATTTTTAAACTGTATTGCTCAAGCAATGCAGACAATGGCCAGAATTTTCAAATGTGGGTGCCCCAAGTAGCCATATTTAGGCACCAAATTACTGTGGTGTGCTTTTACAAAGTACTGAGCACTTACAACTCTCATTGACTTCAGTGGGAGTTGTTGGTACTCAGCATTTCTGAAAATTAGACCACTTATATTAGACATCTTAATTATAGGTGAATAGCAGCCACTGTTATTAAGGTTGCAAAAGACTTTCACATTAGAATCCCCAGTTTTCAGTTGTTTATAACTGTGAAATCTCAACCCTTTGGGGTATTCTCTACTAGCTTGAAGGGGACTTAGAATGAACCATTCATGAACACAGTCACATTAAGCACTCATAGCAACAGCAGGCAGCACTATGAAGGGCTAAATTGATTCTGGATTTCAAACCTAATGGACATTCAGCACATTTCAGTTTTTTAGAATTTTAAATACATTGCATTATTTCAGTTCGGACTGTCACAGATGGCAGCAGTGGAATTTTAATACATATCAAAGCAAAGAATAAACAAAACATGTAAGTCCAAGTCAGAGTAAAACATGCTAAAATAAAGAGAATAAAAAATTAGAAAACTGGTATAGCAGTTCAAAACAGTACAGGCAGCATGCAGAGAGCTGCCATTTGATAATCACAGCTGCAACAATATATCACTTCAGTTTTCCAGGAAACATGAGACTACATCCTGAAAAGTGGTGGTGGTTCTTGTCCAACAGCCAAATTTGAAATTTTAGCTGCTCATGGAGAAGTGTGATCAGAAATTTTATTTCAGATTTCCCAACTGTGGTATTGCTGAGACTGTTGAATTGCCATTTTCCACCTAAGAGTTGGCTGCATTTCGATGGAAGGGGAAGTGATCCTTGTACATCTATTGTTTTGAAATGTCTTGATCAGCACTATATAAATGAAAGATATTACAGAATATTATAACATTTCTGATATCAACATCACATTGTAGGTTTTTTTATTGTATTTGTACATGCATTTTACAACCACTGTACTCTATCAAATTTCCTTAATCTGGGAGATACTTAGGAAAGCAGGTAACTACAATGCAGCATAAAGGCAGACATGAAGTTTGAAGTCAAAAAGCTGTTTTTATTCCTGTTGTGTTGACTATATATCTGTCACAGTATGGCTGGCCCTTATCAAGGGGAAGACGTCCCAGCCCACCATGAGAACTACTTTGACTCCTCGGGTTTGAGAGTATGAAGCAAATCATGTGATTAAACCAGGCCTCTGGAAAGGTGGAAAAGCAGAGGCCTGTGGAAAGGGGAAAAAGCTCCAGAGTGAAACTGCTGGGAGAGGATCTCCTGCAGTGGTACCCAAGAAAGGGAGTTTGAGCTGGGTAAGAAGACCTAGCTGAAAGTCGTCTTTTCCTTTTTGGAAAGAGGTAGGGCAGACCCTATAACTTCTCCAGGAGCTCAGAGAGCGGGAAGAGACAGTCCCTCGGGGATGAGGGGCTGTGGCCAGTTTAAAGCGAGGTGAAAGAATTTTGGTGTTTACTTTTGGAACTTTGTGTTTAGTAAAATAAGATGCCAAGAAGGGTGGCTATTAGATGAGACTGTGTGGCGTTAAGGGGCTTTGAAGAGGGGAAACAGAGGGAGGGATGAAGAATGACCCTAGGCCACAAGAGGAGCTTTTCTGTTACTATCTTCTATCACTAATCACAAAATTCATTGAGATTTTAGTGTAATAAAAGTGTGGGTTTTTTTGTGGAAAGTGAGATCAAAACTTTGTAGATCAGGCCAAACTTTGTAGATTAGCCTTGACATATTTAATTTAACAAAAAGAGTCAGTATGGGATAGGGTGAATAGGCATTGTAAATATTGTGGCTCTACTTTATCAACATTGGATTTTTTTTTACGTTAAGTTGAATCAAAGATTGGTACTCCAAATGGCTTTTTAAAAACAAAAAGTTCTCATTTCAGAAAGAGATAAAATTAAGCAGTGAGGTACAAGAAAGCATATGTTCGTATGAGATAACACCTGGCTCAAGGGCATATTATTTAGGAAGTGTGTTATCTAGCAATACCAGAATCTCTGGAGAGTGAGATTTGTGCTTATAAAATGGCAACTTGGGGGTTGGGGTGAGGAGAAGAATTAGCTAGAGCATGCAGCTGCAGCGAGCTCTTGCTTGGAATGTTCAAGTCAGGGCTTGTGAACAGCGAGGCAGCATATTTCAGTGAAGTGAATTAATTATGGGGGAGAGAATGTTAGCTACATTTTGAATGCATATGCTAACAACATCTGTTAACCCCAAAACAAATTTCAACATAAATATCCTTAAAGCGGCTATAACTGGCAATACAGCCAATGTAAAGCAATACTTACATAAGTGAGTGAGGGCCAACGAGGGGGAAAGGTGTGCACACCACTTTGTGTGTTGTAGCACAAAGCTATCAAAGTCCCTGTGAATTTTTTAACACAATGATCTAAAAAGAACAGACTCTGCCCTTGAAAAGAAGCCTTTTAAAAGATCTTTCTTCCTCTGAAAAGAAAATAGGATGTAATGTGACAGGTAAAAATGTCAACCCTTTTTCTCATGCCCAGACTCTACCACAAAAGATGCCTTTTTTCAAGTGAAATTTCTGCAGTAAGAACAAATCTGATCTTCTTAGGAAGCTAGATAGTTATTTTATCCTGAACTCTACATGCTGAATGTGGATACATATGTACAAAATTTCCCTTATCTTGCTTCCCCTTACATAGTCTTTCTCCATATAAATGGACTGAGGATAATTCATTATTAAAGAAGCCATTGTGATAGTCAGTTCTACACTCTACAGAACTCTTAAATAAGACAGCAGGAACTTGTTCATTCTAAATAGCAATGAAAATTGGCCAATTTATTGGCCATTATTTCAATGTACTTTGTGTTCTGTAATATTTTGAGTGTAGTTTGTGCAATAAGCACACATACAACAGAAAGCAACTCTGTCTTTCAAGTTGTGTCCATACCCTTAGCATAACCTAAGGTTTACAGCAGGGGTTTGGCATAAAGGACTCTTGGGTTCTTTTCACAATCTCTGCCACCAACTCGGTTTTTGTGACACTAGGTAATTTGCTTAGGCCTGGTCTACACTGTCAAGAAAGGTTGACAGAAGCTGCCATGCATTGAATTAGCTGTATATGTGTCTATATGCTCATATTTGTCTTCTGTTGTCTGCACCCCGTTACAGCAACACAGTAATACCACCTCCCCAAGTGGCATTAAGCCATGGTCGATGTACTGTGGTCAACACCGTGTGACCTATATTGACCCTAGTAGTCCTCCAGGAGCTGTCCCACAATGCTTGACACTGACCGCTCTGGTCACAATTGTGAACTCCACTGCCCAGGGGTCACAGAGACTGGAAGCTACACAACTCCTTTTAAAAACTCTTTTTTTTTTTTTTTTTTTTAATTACTTTGACGGACTGCCCAGCTGGGCAAGCACACTTAGCAGCAATCCTTCATTGTGTGCAACTGACCATGCTGACTACATGCTCCAGATGCACTTCTCCCTAGAGTAGACAGGAAGTATTGGATCTTTTGGGCCTGTGAGGAGAAGAAGCTGCAGGCCCAGCTATGGAGCAGTGGTAGAAATGTGAACATCTATGAACAGATTACACAGGAGATGCAGGTGAAAGAATACAACAGAGATAAATAACAGCACTCTGTGAAAGTAAAGGAACTGCAGCAGCTATACCAGAAGGCTAGGGAGGCCAACAGTCAATCTGGGGCCGAGCTGTGGACCTGCCATTTTTACACCAAGCTGAATGCCATTCCTGGAGGAGATCCCATCATCACCCTGCAGAGTGCTGTGGATGCCTTGGTAGAACCTGAGAGAGAAACCCCTGCCGTGAACTGCAGGGAGAAGGATGAGGAAGATGGGGGACATGCAACTGGGGGGGTCAGCTTTGCCACAAGGCAGGATCTGTTCAATACTCCATTGCAGTCTGCTCAGTCCCACCAGCTGAGCACGAGTGATCCTGGTGCAGGGGAAGGAACCTCAGGTAAGTGTATGAATGCATTTCCTGTTACAATGTTTAAAAATATAGCTGGAGCCTGACCCCAGTGTAGCAGGCCATAGGCAGTGACTTTTCATTACTTTACTCATACTAGAAGGGATGGAGTTTGTATCAGCTTTTCATTCCCCTGTAGAGCTGTGGTGGAGTGGGCATGCAGAACAGTTTGTTTATGTACACAGGGATGTCCCTTGTATTCTCCTGAAAGATCTCAATGAAACTTCCATGGAGGTACTCTGCAATCCTCCCTGGTTTCTAGGGGTTGCTGCCTTATTTCTTCCTTCCACAATGACTGGCAGCCACCATTACCGTAAACAGACTAGTGGCATATTGGCCCAGATGGCTTCAGGACACCAGTGGCAGCTATGCTCTCTGTGCCTTTGTTAGCCTCGGGAGCAAGATAGCAGCTAAAATCACCACTACCTGTGGACAAAAGTGCCAGTATTCTGTGTCATTGCCCTGCATTCAGACCCAGGGAAACTGGGGACAAAATTATATTGTTCCATGCAGCTGAACATTTTCCATCATCCCTATGGAAGGCCATACTCACCAGAGACTGGACTGGAGAATGGTGCTGTACCGAGGTGCTCCAAATCTGCAGTGTCAATAACCAGGTCTTGTTCAAAACTTTTGGGGCCCAAGGGAGGGGAGTTCTGAAACATCATTATCTTTCCCTTGTTTCTATACTGACAGTAGTACCTCTGTTTTATCTGTAACTGCTGCCATTGCGGCCTTGAGGGGGGTCTCCCCCTCCACACCTGCAGAACAACTGAGCCAGATGAGAAGAAAGAAGAGGATACGTTCAGCAAGATCCCACAAGCCAGTACTGGATTGGACTATGAACCCAGGGCCTGGAGGGTGAATATTACAGACAGCAAGAAGTGGGAAAGTGGACAGGAGAAAGGTGCAGCAATCGGAGGGAGATGCACCAGGACATAATAGAGCTTCTTTAGCAGCAAACTCAGATACTGCAGACTCATTGAACCTGTAGGTCAACAAAATTACAGGCTTGCCTCCATTTTTCAGCCAATGGAGAACTCCATTTTAGCATCTCCCTACAACCTCCTGACATTCCACATGTCATTGGGGATCACATCCATACCCCTACCACTCCACACCGGGGCACAGCAAAGACAATCACAGCTTCACATACATTGACCTGTGAGAGCTATGGCTGTTGTACACATAGCCAAAATGGACAAATGTTCTCTGCCCTTGTTAAGTTCTGTTCTATTAATTTATTTCAGAAGTATTTATTGTCTTTGTCTTTTATTGCACGTTTTTTGTACTGGTTTTGGTATGCAATAAAAATCCATTTTTTGGTAAATAATTCATCCTTATTACTTCCCAACATATGCTGCAGAACACCTAGTACTACTGAGGATGCCCACTACTTGTAATTATACAGAGTGACAGAACTCAAAGGATCAGTGACAAACACAGTGTAATAATTAATGTACAGCAAGCACCATAGCACTGATGGGTGCCTTAAGAGAGACTATGTTATATTCATAAATGTGCACCACAGAATTCCAATACCCCACAAAACATCAGGGCCAGGTAGAGTATAGTCTACCACACCATGGTATTGTTGCTGAGTCTTAAAATGTTCTTTCAAGACCTTCCTCCGCTGTATAGCTCTGTTGTGAGCTCTTCTAATAGCTCTTGTGTCTGGCCATTCAAACTCTGCAGGTAACTGCTCCACCTTTGCGTTCCGTCCCTACAATAGATTTCCCCCCTTTTTGCCTCACAGATATCCTGCAGAACACAACAAGTAGGTATAACCATTGAGATATTTTTCTCACTGATATCTAGTATTGCGAGTAAACTATGCCAGCATCACTTCAGTCTACCGAAAGCATGTTCAACCATCATTCCGCAGCTGCTGAACTGGAGTTAAATTTTTCCTTGCAGCTATTGAGGTGACTGGTGTTTGGCTTCATGAGCCAGGGAAGCAAGGGCTAGGCTGGGTCCCCCAGGATCACTACTGGCATTTCAACATTCTCAATGGTAATCCTCTGGTCGGGAAAGGAAGTCCAAGTTAGAAGCTTTCTGAACAGTCTTTTGTGTTCTTAAAGATGTGAGCGTCATGCACCTTCCCTGACCAACCAGAACTGGTGTTGATGAAGCCTCCCCAGTGACCCACCAATGCTTGCATAACCAAAGAAAAGTGGCCCTTTCTGTGGATGTACTCTCTGGCAAGATGGGCTGGTGCCAAAATAGGCATAGGCATGCCATCTATCGCCTCATTGCAGTTTGAGAACTTCACTGCTGCAAATCCATCCACTAAGCCTAGAGTCTCGGGTCTGCACAACAGGAGATGATTAATGGCCCTGCACACTTGCATCACAATGGCACCCATTGTGGATTTTCCTACTGACTGGTCACAATCTGGCTTTGTAGGCTTTCACAGTGCAATTGTCACTTGCTTCTCCACTGTCAGTGCAGCTCTCATTCTGGTGTCGCTGCACTGGAGGACTGGGGCAAGCTCATCACACAGATCCAGGAGTGCAGTCTTTCACAGCTGAGAGTTCTGCAGCCACTGCTTGTGATCCCAACCAGCATTATGATGTGATCCCACCAGTCAGTGATAGTTTCTCAGGGCCACAAGGTACGCTGTCTGCAGCTGCTCTATGAGTGCCACCAACAACCTTAAATTTTCTTTTTCGCTATGTCCCACAGCACTCTGTCCTCCATAATAACCATCACATCCCCTACAGCTCTGCAAATGCTGGATGATTGTTCGTCCTGTGCATGCAATGCTCATGATAACAGTGCAGAGCCATGCAGACTCAAGGCTTCTGTGAGAGATGGTGAACTGTAAGAAGTGCCATATGCGTTTGTGTGGGCTTTTTTGTTTTAAAAGGTGCCAAAATTATGGGATATGGATGGCATTATGGGATGGAGAAAGTTGCACGATGGGAACTTGACCCCTGGCTCCCAGTCACTCCTGTGTGATTTGTCTATGCCCCACCATCCGTTGCCAAAATTTCCCAAAGGAGAGTGAAGCAGAGGATGGTGAGTTGCACACTGGGACACCTACCCAGGGCGCCACCGCACTCTGCACTGGCACAAGCATTCCTGGGGAGTATGCACAGTACCAGCACAAGGAGCCATGTGCTCGAGTGATATACTAACTGTGGCAACTTTATGCTGATGTAACTTTTGTTGGCCAAACTTTGTAGTGTAGACATGGCCTTAATGTATCTGTACCTCAGCTTCTCTAGCTATAAAATGAAAATGATGAAACTTTCCTACCCTGGGGGAGTATTAGAATCCTAAAGTCGATAAAGTTCTTTGAGATACTCTGATGTAAATTGTAAAGCCAAAGGTATTATTTTCCACCTTTCTCTAGTCAATGATTTTAGTAAGGCTTTTGATATTGTCTTGCATGACCCTTCTCATAAACAAACTAGGGAAATACAACCTAGCTGGAGCTACTATGAAGTAGGTGCATAACTAGGAATGGTTTTCCAAACAGTTTATCAGTGATTCACAGTCAAGAAGGAAGAGCATATTCAGTGAGGTCCCATGGGGATCAGTTCTGGGTCTGTTCAATATCTTCATCAATAATTTAGATAATGGCATAGAGAATACACTTGTAAAGTTTGAGGACGATACCAAGCTGGACCAGAAGCAATGAACTTAAATTGCAGCAAGGGCGATTTAGGTTGGACATTGGGAAAAACTTCCTAACTGTCAGAGTGGTTAAGCACTGGAATAAATTGCCTAGGGAGGTTGTGGAATCACCATCATTGGAGATTTTTAAGAGCAGGTTAGACAAATACCAATCAAGGATGGTCTAGATCAGTGGCTCTCAATCTTTCCAGAACTACTGTACCCCTTTCAGGAGTCTGATTTGTCTTATGTACCCCAAGTTTCACCTCACTTAAAAGCTACTTGCTTACAAAATCAGACATAAAAATCCAAAAGTGTTACAGCACACTATTACTGAATAATTGCTTACTTTCTTATTTTGTGTGTATGAAATTTTAGTCTGTACTGACTTTGCTAGTGCTTTCTGCGTAGCCTGTCATAAAACTAGGCATATATCTAGATGAGTTGATGTACCCCCTGAAAGACTTCTGCATAATCCCCATGCATACTCCTAGTTGAGAACCACTGGTCTAGATAATACTTAGTCCTGCCATGAGTGCAGGGGACTGGACTAGAGGACCTGTTGAGGTCCCTTCCAGATCTATGATTCTATGATTCAATCTCCTGCTAGTAACTATGATGAATCTTATCTCTTTTGAAGCCCGTGCCGCTTCCCGCAGGTCTCATTGGCCAGGAATGGCAAACCGCGGCCACTGGGAGCTGAGGGCAGCCGTGCAAATGTAAACAAATGGTCTGGGGGCCTGCCAGTGGCTTACCCTGATAGGCCGCAGGTTGCCCACCACTGGTCTAAATGGTATTTCTCCTAGGAGGATGCTCCAAATGCTGGGCTATTGTTCCTGGTAGCACTGGTTTTGAGATCAGTACTTCTGGCAAAATCTATCCCTGTGCAGAAACTTGAGGAGCCAGGCTTGGCTGGTAAAATCTGGCCTTATCAACCAACCCCAGGCCATGGAGGAGCAAGACCTTTTACAACACTTACACCCTTTGCCCCCCTACTCCCACTTTTCTCCCTGCATGTATGTGCATGTGTACGCGTGCACACGCAGAGTGGGAGGGAAGTAGTGGTAGAAACATACACCCTCTGGTACCTCTTTATTTTGGCTTAATTGCCTCAGCATGCTGTGAGTACAGTAAGCCTTATGGGCCTAGGATCTGTGGGATGTAAGACATTCAGATACATCCTGTCCAGAGTCTTGGAATCTTCTGCCCTTGCCCATGCAGGTAGGTACACGGATTCTGTGGCAATAGCGAAGGAGTGGGCAGAAGTATTTGCTGCTTAAAGAGATGCTCTATCTGCCGTCCTGCCTTTCTATCCTCTACGGGTGATTCTGGTTCCTTTAACTCATGGCCTTTAGTGGGCTCTTTTCAAACACTGATTTAGGAACTCTATCAGAAGTGTTAAAGACTGTTTTACATATGCCTCAAATGATCAGCTCCTCTAGCTTCTTTCAGCATAATTCCTATGTGGAATCACAGCATCTGTTTTACCTTGTGTGACTGCAATTACAAATGTATTTCTGGTTTGTAGGGAGGTTCCCTATCATTTTAAGAGGGCAGCACCTATACCTTTGCCAAAAGAGCCTTCTTTAACAAAAGGAGATGCTATTTTCAGTGTATCCTTCATAGCAAAAGTATTTGAAACCATTGTGTCAGAGTAGCTTGAATCCCACCTCTTTATAAATAGCCACAGTAGTGACTTGGGACCATTCAGAGAATGATTATTGCAGTTAATTTCAGAGCAGAACTGACTTTGATGAGTTACCCGGGATGTTTCCCTAATCATACTACAAACTGGAACCTTAATCTTTTATATTTTTCCCACATCTAGTTGTTTTAATTAGACAAACAAAATCATTTAATTTCTTCCCTCTTTGTGAAGAAATATATAGCTAAAGAGGCACATTCTGCCCAGAATTGCAATCATGCAACCCCATAGACTTCACTGGGGTTATATAATTGCAAGGGGTGAAAGAATGTCATTTGCTGTATAGTAAAACTAATTTCACTGGTGTTGATGTTAAATACCAACTAGCTATATATGACTTTCATACATTTTATATGCACATAGACCTTGGTAAGAACTAGAAAACATGCTTTGTTTGAATTTTCATTCAGTTTTGTATACATTTTTTATTTATTGTAATTCTCAGCATGTTTCATGCAGGAGCAAAAATAGCATCACAAAATCCCCATCAATTTTAAGCAAAATCTGATAAAGGGCCAAATCATGTACCAGTGTAAATTTGCAATATCCACTGACCTTAATGGAGTTGTTATGAATTTCACTGGAGAAGCTAAGACCAGAAGTTTCTGTACAGTTTACACTTTATATTTCACAATTATTGAATTCAAACTCTGTTTTATATTCAAAATGAGAGATGGCCTTGAATCAAAACTGTAGCTCAAAAAATACAGAACTTTGGGCAAGTTTAACACTGAACTTAGGGTCCATTTGTGAGAAAGAGATCTATCTTCTAAGATAGAACATTTTAGAAACCTTTAAAGCTTCTCTAAACATAATATGTAATATTGAAAGTCCCATAGCTCACAGTTAAGAAACAGATCTGTTTGTTACAGGAGTTTTGATTTTGCTAATATACAATCTCTGAAGAGTGTCACCTGTATAAAAAAAGCAAAAAGATGTTTTAAAGCTTCCTCAGCCACCTTTACTACAGGGCGGAAGGAGGGATAGCACTATCTCTCTGGACCTCACTGCTTGTATGCCACCTCACCTATTTTTTTGAAATATTACAAACTAACCAGTACCTGGCTAATATAAGAGTGGAGAAAGAATTGGGAACATTTTCATAGCTTGGGTTAAAAATGTTGACTCATTTTGATGGGCGTTACCATGTGGAACATCCTGTCTCCAATGCTACCGGGGGGGCAGTTAAGGATGCCCCTCTTTCTCTTTTCATTTTCATTCTTCTTCTAGAACCTCATTTTTATTCCTGGATATCATTATATGTGGGTATTCAATATTACAGCAAATGGTGCACTGGTCCCACCATTCGCTTCAAAAAGATGAGACCATCAAAGTCTAATAAATTCACCTCATCCCTGTTTTATTCAAGCCATTCCCAGCTCTTAATTTGAAAGAATAACTCATCCATGAAGCATCTGTTTTGGGGCAGCTAGTGGTGCAATGTGGATTCCAGTTTCAGAATAATATAAGAAGATATACCTATCTCATAGAGCTGGAAGGGACCCTGAAAGGTCATTGAGTCCAGCCTGCTGCCTTCACTAGCAGGACCAAATACTGATTTTGCCCCAAATCCCTAAGTGGCCCCCTCAAGGATTGAACTCACAACCCTGGCTTTAACAGGCCAATGCTCAAACCACTGAGCTATCCCTCCCCCCAGGAGGAAAGGAAAAATGGGAACTTCATTGACCACCCAGGCACATATCAGAAGGCTACGGGGAACTTTTAAAAGTACAATGAGCGTCAACATACAGTATGCAGTTAAGGTATGTAACACATGAAACTGTTTATAAACCCTTCAGGAAAAGGTCAGTATTTTCCTGTGTTTGTGTTGCTCTTAATTCAATGAGGCCCTGTTCTTGATTGGGACCTCTGGACACTACAGTAATATAATAATAAATAAAGCCACCACTTGGTAATGACATTCTTACAGGAGCTCTATGGCTCCAGATTATGGAGTAGGTACAGGACTCCTCTGCCTTCACTTACATGCTGGGCCTGATTGCCCTCAGCATTGGTAAGCCTGGTGCAGAGCCAGTTTAGGAAGCAGTAAGGAGCTATGCCCATGCACACTGGGCTCATGATTTGGTTCCAGGTATTGAATTTGATGCATTATCTTTTAGCCACTAGGCTCACAGCAGCGATTTTTCATCATTATGCTAGAATTTCTCTTGAACTGACTTTTTCTTTCTCATGGTGGGTGGGGGTGGGGGTGTGACATGCACACACGTTCTTGCCTCTAAATAGAAATGCCTAAGACTCAGGTTGTACAGCTGATTTCATACGTAAGGCTTTCATCCTGCTTGCTGAGAAGAAAAGTATGCTTTTACAGCAAGCAAATGCTGCTTCTGTAAACCATGCTAAGTGGTTTCATGCACATAAAATTACTAAACTTTAAAGGAAACTAGCACTGATATGGTCATGCTCAGAAGTATTTTCTTTACAACAGTGATATGTAGTAGAGATCTAGCCCTCCCGAGGGAGGATAATATGCTTATATTACAGTAGGGCCATCGCTTTGTCTCATCAACATATATGCTGAGGTGAGTGCCCTAACCACCAGGTTAATGGTTATTCTCCAGTGGGTTCCTCTTGTGTTTTTCACATGAAAGTTTTTGAACAGTCTCATTTTCATCCCCATAGGCATTACCTTTCAAAACCTAATTTTTTCCTGAAAAGGAATGGTTTTCCAGCTAGCCCTGCTCTTTGCTCTTTCTGATTGCTTTGTCTCACCACCATGTATGCTCGTCAGGGCCAGCTTTAGTGGTGGGCCACCCGGCTGACCACCTAGGACGCCCACTGGTCAAGGGGGCGCCGTGTGGCAGTGCAGAGGTGCACGCTGCTGGTGTAGTGTCAGCAATTGCTCCCTGGGGAGAGCTGCATGGGGGGGCGGCACCCAGATTTCTCCCTGCTTCCTCTCGGTGGAGGAGCATGGGTGAGGGAGCGGAGAGACACAGCTACTGCTCACCCCCTGAATGTTCCTCTGTGACCCCCTAGGGGGACTGATTGGGGGAGTGAGGAGCAACACCAAGCACGCCCTGCACCCAGGTCACTTTCCCCACCTGGGCTGTGCTGTGAGGTGAGCATCAGGAGCTGCTGCTCTCCTGCCCTCCTGTTATGCAGCCTAGGTGGGGAAGTGACCTGGATGCAGGGAACCCTGATGTTGCTCCTCACTGCCCCCTTCCCAGCCCCCTAGGGGTGAGTGAGGAGGAGCAGCGTTCTGAGGGTGATCAGCAATGTTAGTTGTTCCATGCATCCCGGTCAGTTTCCCCATGTGGATGCAGGGGTTGGGGGCACAGGGGGCATCACACCCACTGGGGCCAGGGGCACCAAAATACAAGTTTGCCCAGGACGCTATTTTCCCTAAGGCTGGTCCTGATGCTTGGGTTGCCTAAAAAGCAGTCTAGTTGCCTGCTGTTTCTACAGAATATGTTCTCTTGGTTATTGTTGAGGGTGGGAAATGAGATGCTACACACCTGTGATTCTGTTCTGCCTCCTGTGCGCTGGCTAATCAAGTGCAAGGTCTTAGGCCACTCTGTCCCCCTTTACTGCATAGTATGGAGGGAAATTGAAAGAAGTTCTGTGGAAATTGGGACTAATGAACACCACAAAAGGGAAAAAGCAACAGAGAGTCCTGTGGCACCTTTAAGACTAACATGTATTGGAGCATAAGCTTTCGTGTACCAGCAACCACACACCGCACCATAACTCTAACTCAGGAACCAATCCATGCAACAAACCTCAATGCCAACTCTGCCCACATATCTACACCAGCAACACCATCACAGGACCTAACCAGATCAGCTACAACATCACCGGTTCATTCACCTGCACGTCCACCAATGTTATATATGCCATCATGTGCCAGCAATGCTCCTCTGCTATGTACATTGGCCAAACTGGACAGTCACTACATAAAAGGATAAATGGACACAAGTCAGATATCAGGAATGGCAATATACAAAAACCTGTAGGAGAACACTTCAACCTTCCCAGCCACACAATAGCAGATGTAAAGGTAGCCATCTTACAGCAAAAAAACTTCAGGACCAGACTCTAAAGAGAAACTGCTGAGCTTCAGTTCATTTGCAAATTTGACACAATCAGATCAGGATTAAACAAAGACTGTGAATGGCTAGCCAACTACAAAAGCAGTTTCTTCTCCCTTGGTGTTCACACCTCAACTGCTAGCAGAGGACCTCACCCTCCCTGATTGAACTAACCTCGTTATCTCCAGACTGATTCTTGCCTGCATATTTATACCTGCCTCTGGAAATTTTCATTACATGCATCTGACGAAGTGGGTATTCACCCAGGAAAGCTTATGCTCCAATACATCTGTTAGTCTTAAAGGTGCCACAGGACACACTGTTGCTTTTTACAGATCCAAACTAATACGGCTACCCCTCTGATACTTGACAAAAGGGAAAGGTATCCCTTAATCTGTGCGAGCTCATTTCCACGAGTAATGGGAACAGAACCTGGTGGGGGACAGCTGTTGTACACAGTTCTCACTGACGAAGAATTTCAGCCATAAAGAGTCATAGCTGTGAGTGCAGTACAGGGCAGCACTGTCTACAGGCATGTGCTCTGTTGATCCCTTTTAAGGATTCAGAGAGTACCAGTGGAGAAACCAGCAGCACTTCTGATCTGAGGAATCAGGGAATGGTCATCTAGAAGCCAAGGGATCTCTTTGTTCTAGTCCTGAGAGGTTGAGTATCTGTACAAAACTATGTTGGAGACATAGCTGTGATGCAAAATGGGGGCTTATGATTTATGTAAATTGATATAGAATTAATATTACAAAAAAGGAGAATTGATTAAATGCATGCAAATCTGTGAGCTTCCCAACATAAATCAGTCCAACCCAATGTTGAGTTGAGATCTGCAGTGGGGAGTAGTCTTCTAGCTGTACCTTTAGCTCTAAGGTAAGAGGTGACCCATATTCCTCTTCTTTCCCGAGTCACTTCCTGCCAGGGAAATCCTTTTCCAATCACCCTATGTCCTTCCCTCTCCTATTTGTGAGAGGGGAGTACCAGTCTTCTCCTGCCCTTCCCACTTTGTAAAAAAATAAGAACACACTCCAAAAAACAGTTACGCAGTTAGCCCTCATATCTCCTTCAGTGACTGAGAAGTCTGTTCTTTCTGGCTGCTGTCCCAACAGAGGAGAAACCTCATGGCTGCTTCAGGTATGCTCCAGTAAATAACGGACTGAATTTGTGAGGAAACAGCGGCCAGGAGCAGCTTTGCCACAAAATGCTCAAAGGAATTAAAAGGATACATGGAAAGGTGGGCTAAAAAGAATACAACAACGGAGATTTTGGGCACAAAAACTGATGGCTTTTACGACATGATGATATTTGTTCTCTCACTGACACTGCAAATACCAAAGGTACTATAAGTAATAGTCATTCACATCAGTGCTTTCTCCTAGACAACACTATGCATTTAATATTCCTCCCACACACACATTGTTTAAAAAAAAGGTGCTTCATGCTGGTGACATGCAGTGAACCAGAGCTTACAGTCCTCATAAAAAGCTTGTGAGCACATGAGTCTAAGCCATAAAAGCCCCATTCTGCAGTTACACTGAGACAATCATCATTAGCTACTCCTCCAAATGGAACAAAACGTAGACTGTAGAATGAAATAACACAGAGACTAGGGTCCAGACTCCCACATAGTCAATAATATTGACTACACCACTACCTACAAATCAATATTTTCAAAGTGCTATTGTCCACTATCAACCCTGAACACTCTGTGCATAAGGTAGGGAATTATTATCCTTCTTTTACAGATGAAGAAACTGAGACAGAATGGCTGTGACTTGCACGCCATTACACGATAGGTAGTGGCAGAGCTTTATCTCATCCTCATAGTTCCTATCATGCCTTCTGTTTTCTTCTTCTTCCACCTCTTCAGAAAGCCCAGCAGAAAATAGCGTCCTTTTACTTTCTCTTCTCCCCTATCCTGTCCTATGGGTCGGCACACATGCAGCGCTTAAAATGTCACAGTGGCTCTGCCATTCCCAACACACAAATAATGTTTCACAATCACTCTAACCTTACACAAGACCTAATCCAAAGTTCCACTGAAGTCAATGGAAGATCTCTCATTGACTTTAATGGATTTTGGTTCAGGGCCATTTTGAGCAAGTTGATGGGGTGGAGAAAGGAAGGTGTTTGATTTAAAGACACATTTTAGGCTCCATGAAAGCACAAAAGAGACTTTCCTAGTATGGATCTCCCCCAATAGTTCCCTGGTCATAATAAGACAGTTCTGCCAGTGGCAGACTCCGACTACTTGCAGCAGAGTAATGGAATGTTTTTGCATTTCCAAATGCCTGGTAAAATCAGTCGGCTTTCACATTTAAAAAAAAGTAATTCAGTCATGAAACCACTTCTAGTTACACTGAAATGAGTTGTCCACAAATGCCTGTATGAACAAATATTCACTTGTATGAATGTTTATGAAATTGAGTATAGAAGGGAAATAAATTTGGTCAGTTGAAATTTGAATTTCATGTTTGCCAAAATATTTGCCTAGAATTTTTCCCATTATTTATCTAACTTTACCATCATTTGTGAGAAATTAGTTGATATGATGATTTGCATGACAACACCGAGTGTAAATATGTACCCCTGCATAATATGTAAGCATATATTTTAGAATTCTTGTTTTAGCCAAATACGGTATTTAGAGTGGATGGGTATTGTGCAAAAATAATGAAGCTTATTTAAAATCAAAGCAGCTGTTGACTGCAAATTAAAATGCTAATTCACATCTATTTTAATTTCTGATAAATCTCCATTGACAGTTAAATCATGTTAGAGACTCTCAATTGTCAGCATAACTTACATTTCAGTGAGTCATTAGGAATTATCCTCTAGAGCTAATTGATTTTTGCTTGTGTTGTGACAATGTGCTTAGCATGCATATAAAGAACTGCCATGAGAAAAGCCATTTGATTTTTATTCCTCTGTGGAAAGACCTGATAGTTTCTGCATTAGCTAATATCATGGCACACTTAGTCTTTCTACTGAAATCTTAAATAAATTCATAACCTCGGGGCACAGATGAAAGACACAAAATGAGATTACAAATTTGGTTGATAAAGGTAATATTTTTGATGCACTATACTTAGACTTCTGTAAGGCATTTGATGTGGTACTGCACAACAGTTTGATTAAAAAACTAAAACAATATAAAATTAACATGGCACACATCAATGGATTAAAAACGGACTAAGTGATTGGTCTTAAAATGTAACTGTAAATGGGAAATCATCATTGAGTGGGTCTCTTTGCAGTGGGGTCATCCCATGGATTGATCCTTGGCTCAATACCATTTAACATCTTTATCAGTGACATGGAAGAAAACATAAAATTGTCACTGATAAAATTTGCAAATGACATAAAAATTGGGGAAGTGCTAAATTATGAACAGAGATCATTGATACAGAGTGCTCTGGATCGCTTGGTAAATGGGTGAAAAGCAAACAATATGCATTTTAATATGGCTAAATGTATCTGGGGACAAAGAATGTAGGCCATACTTACTGCATGGGGACTCTATTCTAGGAAGCAGTAACTCTGAAAAAAATTTGGGGGTTGTGGTGGATAATCAGCTGAACATGAGCTCCTAGTGTGACGCTGTGGCCAAAAAAAGCTAATCCGATCCTTGGATACATAAACGGGGGAATCTCGAGTAGGCATAGAGAGATTATTTTACTACTATATTTGGCACTCATGTGATCACTGAGATGATTAAAGGGTTATTTGATCACAGTTTATAAGTACCTATCTGGGGAACAAATATTTAACAATGGGCTCTTCAATTTAGCCGAGAAAGGTGTAACAAGATCCAATGGCTGGGAGTTGAAACAAGACAAAAATGAGACTGTAAATAAGGTGTACATTTTTAACAATGAGACTAATAACCATTGGCAAAATTTACCAAGGGATACGGAGGATTCTCCATCACTGACCATTTTTAAATCAAGCCTGGAGGTTTTTCTAAAAGCTCTGCTCTAAAAATTATTTTGGGGATGTCCCATGGCCTGTGCTATTCAGGAGGTCAGCCGAGATGATCACAATGGTCCCTTCTGGCCTTAGAATCTATGACTCTTGGGTCAGCATGAGACAAATGGCATTTCAATGGAAATTGTGTCTGAATAAGGACTGCAGGATTTTCCCCTATAAGAGTAAATTGTGTGGCAAGAACTGCACTGCTGTATTACTTCCTTCCATTGCCATTGTTGTGGGGGTGTCTTTGGGTGTCAGTGGAGTAAGAAATTGGGGAACAGTAAAAAAAAATACCATATTTCATAGACAGGTTGCAATGAAAATATGACGAAGGAAAAAAATACAGAACCAAATAAAGCAATAGAGTGAAATGAATTCATTGACAAAACATTTTTGTTGAAGAGAAAGTCTGTTGTTTTTCCAGAGCACTTTCAAACTGCTGATTTTTTTTTTTTTTTTTTAAGAAAAAGAGTAAAACTGCTTATCACAGCAGAGTTAACGGTCTCAAGCAGCTGTTACTGTGTTATGAAGGAGGTTATTAAAATGCACATTGCAGACTGTTATTGATGCATGTAAGATATAGAACTTGTTTGCCTTAGAAGTGAGATCTAACTGGGAAAGAACTAAGTGGTGAAAAGCTGAAGTGTGTGATGATAACACTAACAAGGGCTATTAGCATGGCCTCAGACAGTGCTTCTACTGCTATGCTTTGGTTCTTTCAGCTTGCCTTGCACTTAGCTAAAACATGACAAACAGGGCCTCCTACCAGAAACAAAGTGTTTTTGCACAAGTTCTTAAAATATAACTATTTTCAATTTATTTAAGTGTGAAATCTGACACATTAAGAGTTGTCCTGATTGGCAATAAAACAAAGTAAATTGTGATGCCAGATGGTCTTGAGGGCACAGGGCTGGGAGTATGGACACCTGTTCTATTCCTGGCTCTGCCAAAAAGTCACTGTAAAATCTTGGGGGAAGCCTATTTATAATGAGGCTTCCTTTAACCACCCATCTTTGTGCAAGATATTGCCCCCCTCTCTCCAGCACCATTGTCCCACCACTAATATCAGCTCAGGTAAGGGATAGGAGAATTCTGGAGTCTTGCAGATCACTTTCCCACTAGAGGAAAAATCAGTGGCATGGAGTCTGGGTGTTTTCTAAGTGTAACTTGCTTTAGTTACACACATACACCAGTCCTGCATGAAAGGCAGTCACAAACAGCACACAGGCAATCCCTTCTTACAGAAATTTCAGCCTAGATTCTAATGCCTGATTCCGAGGAAGCATATTTGTCCAAAGAATTGCATCCAAATAAAGAGCAGAGATTTTGTTATCAACCATAGCTCCTCTCCAAGGAATTCTGCATAAAAAAACAACAATACAGCATTTCATCCAAGACTATAAAATGTGCTTGCATACTGAGGAAAAGAACTTGTGAGACTATGTATAACAGTGCCATCTGGTGACTCCTGCCATAACAGTAAACACCAGGACATTATATATTTTAAATCTGTATTATGGAACCCTGTATTATGAGAGTGCTTTCCAGGAAAAATAGATGTGCATAATGAAGTCTCTAATAGACTTCCGAATCTTCTCTGCTCTTTGCTTTTCCCAAATGTTAGGGCATTCTGCTTGGAGTGTATACACAGAATTTTTAAAAATACATAATCTTTCTAGTTCTATAGAACACAGTTCTTGTGATGTGCCCTAAAGATGGTCAGACTCTGGTTTAGTCTAATATTCTCTGGAACTTCATTCCTAAATGAGCCCTTCAGATGGGAATGTTTTGTCC
The DNA here is from genome assembly GCF_002925995.2 of Terrapene triunguis. Taxonomy (NCBI): domain Eukaryota; kingdom Metazoa; phylum Chordata; order Testudines; family Emydidae; genus Terrapene; species Terrapene triunguis. Next base: position 16,850,037 of record NW_020664436.1, read on the forward strand.
CAACCTATCGTGCTTTGTTTTAGGCATTGTGAGTAGAGCCAGGCAAAGTATTTTCAGTGATTAGTTCATTCACCAAAAGAGAGGCAGTTTTAGTTGACCCAAATGAATGTGCAAATTCACTGAATAGTTTTGACTGAACTGAAAAAATAGAACTGTTTTGGTAATGTCAAAATGAAATGTTCCCTTTTGACCTGACTAAAATTTTTATGACTTCTTGAGTCTACAAAAATTTTGAAAATTTTTAATTTCTGTTCCATGTGAAATGAACGTATTATTATTATTATTTATTATTCAGAATTGCCTATGACCTGAATGCAGGCATAAGCTCATGACAGCCTGTCCAACTGTTACGGATTGGCTCATTTCTGCACAAGCTATAACATCTATATTACTTCCATCATCAGTCTCAGGTACAGTTAATCTCCTTGGAAATGCTGTGGTCAGACTTAGCTGGAAGAAGCAGCAAATTTTCTAGCTAGTTGAATGTAGAATAGAGATTTCTTTCACCATCCATGCTATCTGAGCACTGAAGTATAGTGATGAGTCAAACAAGACCCCAAGATTTCACACCAACTTAAAGAATGGTATAAAGGCTCTTTCAATAGAAGAGGAACACCAGTGGCCAGGTTAGTTCTTCAAATCATGTCTCTTTTTCAAATAGCATCACTTTGGTCTTGTCTTGGTTGAGTTTGAGCCAGCTGCTCTCCTCCCAGGCGCTAATTTATTTTAGACATTGTGACATCCATGGGGCGCTTCCATGGAAAAATTATATACTGCTGGACATCAATAGCTTGCTGTTGGCAACACAGCCTTGCAACCCATTATAGTGGTCTTATGTAATGAAGAGGAGCAGGGAGAGGATAGATTTTGAGAGATTCTGCAGGTGAAGGCTTTTTTTGGAGAAGAGGCAGATGCCGATCACCACTTTCTAGCTTCCATTAGAGAAGAATTGGAGCCATTATAGTGCTAGGATATCCATGCCAGTGGGCCAGCAGTACCTCTGTACTATACTGTATTGAAGGCCGAAGAGTAGCCTAATAAAATGGGCTTTTATTTATGGCCTCTGTCCAGTGATATGAGGAGGTTGTCTTCTAGTGGTGATAAGACTGTCTCCGTGCTATGCCCCACTCTGAAGCCTGATTATGAAGCACTGAGCATGTCAAAGTTCACACTGCTGGAGCTTGGTTGTCACTATGTTCTGAATGATTTTGTGTAGGCATGGGAGGTTGGAGAGATTTTCCACATCAGATATTAGCCCTTAGATGATCAGGTATTGGCAAATTCACTTCTCTGAAGGAGGTGTATAATGGAAGTTATCAGTGAACACACTTGTTCTTCATTGGGTTGCACTATACAGGAGGTGAACAGATCACTTGTGCAGGTCCTGACTTGAATATTTTACAATCTAGCATAAAGGAGCCAAACTGAGAGATGGTGATTCACATCAGGTTTTCAGCCTCAGCAAATTCCTCTTCGGTGTTTTTTGTTGATCTTTAGCTCTTAGCATAGAGTATCTTATGTTTTCTTAGTATTACCAGGTATAACAATATTTGTGTTTGCTTCTGAACAGTCATATACACTAAAGCCTTTAACCTATTGGTTTGCAGTTTCCTTACCTTTGCGGAGGCAGAGGTAAATATGTTACATTTCAGAGAGGAGACAGAGCTGCGAAGTTCAGACCCGCATCTGGATCTGAGCTTCCCCTAGGTCCAAGTGGATTCAGTTCAGTGTTCTGGTTCCTGTCCATCTTTAATTGTGATAGGTTAAAATGATGCCAAGTTCATATTTCTGCTGCAAAATCAATCAATAGAAAACTACATCATTTAGAATCAGAGACATAAGTACGTGTGAACTTTTTCAGATGCAAATTCCATTCAAACTGATTTGATTAATGATGTTCCTTTGTAAAGGTCAACCTATTAAAGCAGAAAGGTTAATAGGTTAAATATGTGAAGTCAATCAGCAACATACGCAAATTAACACAAATTCAATGCTGGTGTAATTCCATAGAAGTCAATAGCTCTATATTACGTACATAGGTTTATGCAAGGTAGGAATTTGGCCTGATATGATGAATGGATGGAGAAAAAGAGAGGGGAATTTGTCTACCTGCTTTGTTAATTGATATTTAAACTTGTACAAAGGCATGCAAAGTGTGCCACCCTCGGCCCGACACAGTCCCTCTGTGCCAATTCTCTCGCCCCAACTTCATTGCCTTTACAGTTTTCATCCTACTTAAATAATGAACTGGGGCATTTAAAGCAACTTTCAATTCAGCTTCTAGCAAGTTGAGTTAAAGAGCAGCCTTGCTGCCTGTGTAGCATTGCTGAGTGCTGCAGTCACACTGAAAGGGGAGGTAGCAGTTTCTCATTGAAGTGCCACCACTAATTCTCCCCTCAATGGTGGTGCTTCAAAAGAGAAATTCCTGCTTCCCTGGAAGGTCAGCTGTGGTGTGCGCAGCAGCTGTAGAGATTCCTTTTTCCTAGAACTGTTAAAGACTGACAGGAGAGAACTGCATTAAAGCTCTCCAATTCAGTCTGCATAAGCTAGAAACCTTTAAAGGCAGGTACCTGTGATTGGAGGCGGGTTGGTAAATGGATGTAGTGTGAAGAGAGAAAGTGGCTATTTTAAACTCTTTCCCTTATGAGTCCAGCTGAATATTAGGCAGCAGTCAGTGGCCAATTGAAACCTGTTTTTTGTTATTAAAATCTCCATTGTGGGTTATCTAATATTTCCAGTTACCAATAGAAAGTGAGAGGTAAGTGGCAATAGGGCCACAGACTTCTGGTGAAGTGACATCAGACCTGACAAAGGGGTCTGAATAGTCCAGAAAATGTGAAAAAACAAGTTAGGATTCTTTAACAAACAAATGGTCAAAATAATAGAGAAGAGGTGTTTATAACTACTTCTCACCTGTTGCCTCTTAAGCTATATCTACACTGCACACTAAGCCCAGGCTCTGACTCAGGTTTGAGCCCAAGCCCCCCTTCCTTCCACACACAAATCAGTCTGACTCAGGTCAGCACTCGCTCAGGACCTGGGTCCTAGGAGCATGCTGGGTGGCTGGGTCAGAGCCCAAGTTCTGCTGTGACTCAGTTCCAAGCCATATCAGTTTGCAGTGTGGATGCAATTCAAGCTGCAGACCAAAGTCAGAAGGTGTGCATACTGCAGTAAGGACACGTTATCATGACTGTAAGACCCGGGTCCAGCAATTGGAAACCCAGGTTTACAATGCAGTGTGGACGCTCAACCATGGCTTTGGAAACGGAGTCCACAAGCCTAGATCCCATAGACCTGGGTTGACAATGCAGTGCAGCCAATCATGAACCAGGATTTCCTTGTATGTATCAATATTTTTTAACATTTTCATGATATACAACCCTCAGCAGGTGTAACAAAATAATACTGCTGAAGGCAGCAGTAAAACACAGCAAGCATAGAGAGCAGTATGTGAAAAATACTCTTACTGTTGGTAACGTCTTGTACAATTAAAAAAAAAAAGCTGAGTTATTTTGCAGTGTAAAGTTTGTCAAAGCATATTCTGCACGATGAACTGTTCTGCTGGGTGTCTGCTGCACTAAGCAGTAGTGTGGTGAAACATTGAAGGTGACGCAGCATATATTGATGCGAAGCAGGACACTCTTGAGTGGTCTGTCACTGTCATTCTTCAAGCAAGCAACATAGTGCCCATCAGTCTAACTGACATGAGAGGGACAAACGGCATGCTGGCTATTTTCCCTTCAAGGATTTAGACTGCAAGAGCCTTAAGGAGAATGTCATGGCTATATAGAGCCCTGATTACAGCCAAAATGTCCATTCCCTAGCAAGAGGCAGTGTAGCCTGCTGGAGAGGGTATTAGACTGGGACTGAGAAGGCTTCTGTTCTATTCTGGGTTCTACCATTGGCCGGCCAAGTCACCCTCGCTCTGTGCCTCAGTTTCTCCATCTAGAAAATGGGATGATACTTATCTCCTTTGCAAAGGGCTTTGAGATCTACAATGAAAAGTGATAAGAGTTTGTTATGGAGGCCTCGCTTCCCACTCAGCTGACTCCTGTGACACCGGACACAGCTTTTTGGCGCCCCCAAATCTTGGTACCCTAGGCAGCTGCCTAGTTCGCTTAGTGGTTATACCGGCCCTGGTGGTTTGGAATCTTGATGACTCCCATTAACCAGGACAATTGACTGCAGATGGCTCTGTTTTACCTGTAAGTCTTCCTGTATACATGTGTGGTGGCAAGTGGGTAATGAAGTCTTACAGTGACATGTGATCTGTCACCTGAACTGGAATCCATCTTTACCCTGGTGCTTTTCCATTGAGAAGGTGTGGGGGAGGGGGAAACCCAGAGGGACAAAGGATTCCTGCCTTATGCAAAAGATATATAAGTGGGTGGAACAGAGAAAAGAGGAGCCATCATGAGGAATCCCCTAGTTACCACCTGAGCTGGAACAAGGGCTGTACCAGGGGAAAGGATTGTGCCCAGACTAGGAAGGCGTACAGTCTGTGAAAGGACTTATTGAAACATCTTTCAGGGTGAGATTTTATCTGTACTCCATTGTATTACTGTATTAGGCTTAGAGTTGCGTGTTTTATTTTATTTTGCTTGGTAATTCACTTTGTTCTGTCTGTTACTACTTGGAACCACTTAAATCCTACTTTCTGTATTTAATAAAATCACTTTTTACTTATAAATTAACTCTGTATGTATTAATACCGGGGGGGGGGGGAAGAGAACAGCTGTGCATCTCTCTTTATCAGTGTTAGAGGGCGAACAATTTATGAGTTTACCCTGTATAAGCTTTATACAGGGTAAAACAGATTTATTTGGGTTTAGACCCCATTGTGAGTTGGGCACCTGAGTGTTAAAGACAAGACCACTTCTGTAAGCTGCTTTCATTTAGGTCTGCGGCTTTGGGGGCAATTAATTCAAACCCTGGGTCTGTGTTGGAGCAGACGGGTGTGTCTGGCTCAGCAAGAAAGGGTGGTGGGGTCCCGAGCTGACAAGGCAGGAAAGCAGGGGCAGAAGTAGTCTTGGCACATCAGGTGGCAGCTCCCAAGGGGGGTTCTGTGATCTAACCCATCACAAATAGTTTGAGGTTGTTTTTTTTTTAAACTAAATCTTGGCTCCTATGAAAAATCAGTCAACTTTACTCCAAGGTCAGACAGTTTGTAGTTCTGATAGCAAATTAGCAGAAATTTAATAAAATGTATTTCCTCACAACTCGATTATTTTTAAGCTATTGTGTGTTTCTGACATTGCAACTGTGCCTTAGTGGCTCACAACTGAAGATGCCAAATTCAGGATGAACTGCTGAGAAACAGGGCAAACAACCCAAAACTGGTGGTTATTCTTTTATACGATATATCAAACTAGCCACACAAGTAAACTCCTGTTTCACCACACTGGCTAACAAGAAACCATAAAGGCAGTTTCCTCAGGCATTCCAGTTCTTAGATCACCACCAAAATCACTGGGTTCAGAGATGAGTGGTTCTTTACAACCAGTCTCATCAAAAAATAGGTTCTTCTGATCACAAAGGACCAGCCACACCCCCAGGTCAATAAATAACTTAGATCTTACCCAAAAATCACACTGATGCTAATCCTCTAGTATCTAAACCAGGGGTCAGCAACCTTTCAGAAGTGGTATGCTGAGTCTTCATTTATTCACTCTAATTTAAGGTTTCGTGTGCCGGTAATACATTTTAACGTTTTTAGAAGGTCTCTTTCTATAAGTCTATATTATATAACTAAACTATTGTATATAAAGTAAAAAAGGTTTTCAAAATGTTTAAGAAGTGTCATTTAAAATTAAATTAAAATGCTGATCTTACGCCATCAGCCTGCTCAGCTTGCTACCAGCCTGGGGTTCTGTTCACCTAGGCCGGCAGCGGGCTGATCAGGGCCTGCGGCTGGGACCCCACACCGGGGGGGGGGGGGGG
>NW_020664436.1:16856376-16866935 GCF_002925995.2 Terrapene triunguis
GTGGGGTTCAGGGCAGAGGGATGAGTGTGTGTGGGGTTCAGGGCAGAAGGCTGGGTGTGTCTTGGGGCGTGGGGGGTTCAGGGCAGAAGGCTGAGTGTGTGTGGGGTTCAGGGCAGAGGGATGGGGCTGTGGGGGTGCTGGGCAGAAGGCTGGTGTGTGGGGGGTTCAGGGCAGAGGGGTGGGGGTGCAGGGCAGAAGGCTGGGGTGCTCAGCTCGTGGGGGTGCTCCCAGCCCCCTGCCCTGAGTGGCTCACGGCAGGGGGCTGGAAGGGATATGCTCTGTTCCACCCCCTTCCCCCAGGCTCTGTCCCTACCTCTTTCTGCGTCCTCTATGGAGCTGCGTGCACGCTGCCGCTCTTCCCCCTCCCCCTCGCTAGGGCCATCAGCTGATTGGTGCAGGGAAGGAGAGGAGGAGGGGCAGGAAAGCACCACTGGGGGAAGAAGCGGGGGAGGGGGGAAGCTTGGCTGCCGCATAACCAAGCTTTTGCCTCCTGCCCCCCGCAGGGGAGAGCAGTGGGCGGGGGGGGGGAGGGGGGGGGCTGAGTGGGGCTGGGACCGTGGCAGGGAGCTGCATGCCACTCAGCACCGGCTCGCGTGCCGTGTTTGGCATGCGTGCCATAGGTTGCCGACCCCTGATCTAAACGCAGAAAGTTTATTTATAAAAAGAAGGAAAGAAAGGGGAGTTAAAATTGGTTAAAGTAATGAATTACATCCAGTAATGGCAAAGTTCTTGGTTCAGGCTTGTAGCAGTGATGGAACAAACTGCTGGTTTAAGTCAAGTCTCTGGAGTACATCCACAGCTTGGATGGGTCATTCAGACCTTTGTTCAGAGCTTCAGCTTGTAGCAAAGTTCCTCCAGAGGTAAGAAGCAGGATTGAAGACCAGATGGAGGGGATGCAGCTGCCTTTTAGAGTCTTTTGCCATGCAACTTGTGCTTCTTTTGTTTCAAACACAAGCTGCCCAGCACATGGCTTGGAAGCCTCAGGGCTTGTCTACACTGGCAATTTACAGCGCTGCAACTTTCTAGTTCAGGGGTGTGAAAAAATACCCCCAAGTGCAGCAAGTTTCAGCGCTGTAAAGTGCTAGTGTAAACAGTGCACCAGTGCTGGGAGCGAGCCGAGCTCCCAGTGCTGGTATCTACGCCCCTCGTGGAGGTGGGTTTTTTAGAGCTCTGGGAGAGCTCTCTCCCAGCGCTGCTCCGCGACCACACAAGCCACATTAAAGCGCTGCCCTGGCAGCACTTTAGCATTACCAGTGTAGACTAGCCCTTAGAGTTCTATCCATAGGCATGTCCCTGCATGCCTAGTGAGTCATAAGGTATATCTGCCTTCTTTCAATGGGTCAGTGGTATAGCTGATGGGCCTTAATGGGCCATCAAGCAGGCTAGGCAGTACTGCTGCCCAAACTGTCTGGGGGTGTCACCCAGAAGCATAGCACAGGTTTGAAATACAGACATACATATCTATTACTCATAATACAAAAAGGCGATATAAACAAGATTATCATATCTGGCAAATTATAACATTTTTGAAGATATCTTACGTGGCATATCTGGCTGTGACTGGTGTCCCAGTGGGGGATAGCTATTATCACTCAATTAGGGTGAACTGCAAAGAATGGGGCAGACAATCCCCATAAAGCTGGTGGATATTCCAATACTTCTAACTTCACGTACAAAAATGATACATGCCTACAGATACCATAATCATAACCAGCAAAACAACCTTTTCATAGATACTTCACTTAACAACCTTTGTACAATATTTGCTGCAAATATATAACAGTGGTTGCAACAATGATCTATATGGTCATATTTTAATCAGATAATGTCACAGACATGTTCTAAAATGCTGAGACATTCTGGGAAGTTCCAGAATTGGTAAGGCATTTAGTATGTCAGTTTGTTTCCATGTACTCTTCCATAAACACAGCCCTGAAGTTTTTCCTGTCAGTAAGGTTTTATTAATCCCATTACAGCTTTGCATAAAAAGAAGTGGGTTTACAATCCCGGTAAAGCAGACGTGGGCAAACTACAGCCCACGGGCCACATCCAGCCCGTGGGACCGTCCTGCCCGGCCCCTGAGCTCCCAGCCCCTCCCCCACTGTTCCCCCTCCTCCTCAGCCACACTGCTGCATGGGCTGCACTCTGGCCCACCACTCCCATTGGGCAGCCTGGGGAGCGTAGCTGGCTCTGGCCGGGTGTTGCGGCTGTGAGCTCCTGCTGCTCGTAAGGGGGCGGGGGGTTTTGTGGGGCAGAGGTTCTGGTGAGGTGGTCAGGTGATGGGGAACAGGGAGGGTTCAGAGTGGGAGTCCCAGGGGGCCTGTCAGGGGGTGGGGATGTAGATGGGGGTAGGAGGGCAGTCAGGGGACAGGGAGCAGGCGGGGTTGGATAAAGGGGTGGGATTCTGGGGGGCAGTTAGATAGGGGGTGGGAGTCCCGGGGGGGGCTGTTAGTGGGCAGAGGTGTGGATAGGGTGGGGCAGTCAGGGGACAGGGAGCAGGAGGGGTTGGGAGTTCTGAGGGGGGCAGTCAGGGGGCAGGAAGTGGGGGGGGCCAGGCTGTTTGGGGAGGCACAGCCTTCCCTACCCAGCCCTTCATATAGTTGCGCAACCCCGATGTAGCCCTAGGGCCAAAATGTTTGCCCACCCTTGCTGTAAAGGCTTGCTCACAACTTGAAATGCAATCAACAGCTTTTTAGCTGTGTTTTATACAGATTAGTCTAAAATACGTTTTCTGCATGCATACATATATATTTGTGAAGTTGCTGCAATCCTTTTTATCAGTGTCACAGCTGTCTCTGAAGAGTTCAGCCAGAAATCAAACTTTTCCTTGATCAAGAGATTTTCCTTAAAATTTTGCGACAACTGAAGTAACTGATATCTGCAGGTCCCTTGAAGCCACAACTGACCACATGTTTGAATTTGTGTGTTTTACAGAAAATAACACATTGTATGAGTGTGTTCATTTGATTATGGATATTTTTTGAGGGGGTGCCAGTTCATTTAAAAAATAAAAAAAGATTAGATACCTTTCTACAAATAACTAAAAAAGGTCCTTTACACCTAAGGGTGTGAGCAAGAGCTTATTTATGGTACAATATTTCCTTCCCTTAGCCAGACCTTGATATTGTAAAGAATCTTAATGTGTATTCTCAAAACCTTCAAGAGTAAAACCTTTCTTCTAAAGTTCTCTGCTTGCATACAGGAGCGGCGCCAGGGTTTTTGGCGCCCTAGGCGGGGGTCCTTCTGCGCTCCCGGTCGTCGTCGGCAATTCTGCGGCGGGGGGGGTCCTTCTGCGCTCCTGGTCTTTGGGGCACTTCGGCGTCGGGTCCCGGAGTGAGTGAAGGACCCGCCACAGAATTGCCGCCGAAGACCCGGAGCGCGGAAGGACCCCCCGCCGCCGAATTGCCGCCGAGGGTGGCAAAATGCCGCCCCCCCAAATCCTGGCACCCTAGGCGACCGCCTAGGTCGCCTAAATGGAAGCGCTGGCCCTGCTTGCATAGGTTGCATTGTCTTGTCTAGCCACATGTGCTGTAAATTTATAGTATTGCAGAAGAGTTTTCTCTTGGGCTTTTAAAATTCAGTATAGCAATTTAACTGCACCACCATCCCCACCTACCAAGATTTAAAGTCCAGCTTGCTAGTTCTGTCAAAGAAAAATAATTGTTAGTTTTATTACAGGGATTTTCTTACATTCTTCATTGTAGGCGGGTATTAAATCAGCTACAAAAATGTGCATATATTTGTAAAATGGCAAGCATTTTCCTTCCTCACTTTTAGCTTTAAACTACTTGAGTATTGCACTGACAATCTGTGTGTGTCTCTCTCTCAATGCTAGCTTGGCCCCTGTTCTTAAGAAGGAATTACAATTCCTCTTTCCAAATTATATTTGCTTTCTAGTAAGAATGTTGGTTTATATTGTTGATATATGCAACATGTCATTATAACAGGTTACAAGGTTGTTGTTGTTTTTAACAACTTGCTGTCCATTTGAGTTTCCATACTTTGGAATATTTTAGTCCCCTCCCCCTAACACATTTTAAAAAATAAAACCAAAACCAGTTACTGTTTCCTTAATAATGCTCTTTGTAAATATTTTTGTCTTTTACAGTCTAGATTTCCTCATGATTTTTAGCTTGGAGTTGTCTTACTTATTAGCCAATGGCTCAAGACTTTTGGGCCATCAATCTATCATTGATATGGCCCCATTGCTGTAGCACCTGAGTGCCTTATAATCTTTAATATATTTATCCTTATAACACCCTTATGAGATGGGGAAGTACTATTATCCCCATTTTACACAGGGGGAACCAAGGCACAGAAAGACTGAGGGTATGTCTACACTGCAATAAAATACCCATGGCACCAGGATTAGAGCCCGAGTCAGTTGTGAGGCTTTAAATAGTACACCTCTACCCCGATATAACGCTGTCCTTGGGAGCCAAAAAAAAAAAAAAATATCTTACTGCGTTATAGGTGAAACCGCGTTGTATCAAACTTACTTTGATCCGCTGGAGTGCGCAGCCCCGCTCCCCCAGAGCGCTGCTTTACTGCGTTATATCTGAATTCATGCTATATCGGGGTAGAGGTGTAGTGTAAATGTTTGGTTTCTGGATGGAATCCAGGTTCTGAAACCCAGTGAGGGGGGAGCATCTCAGACACCAGGCTCCAGTCCGAGTGTGAACATCTGCACTGCTACTTTTAGCCATGCAAGCCCAAGTCAATTGATCTGGGCTCTGAGACTTGGTGCTGCGGGATTGTCTTTGCAGTGTAGATGTACCTTAAGTAACTTGACCAAGATCACTTGATAGAGCTGAGTGTAATTCTCTTCTCTGTCACACATTTCAAGTCCTAGACTTAACTAACTACAGGAATATCCTCCCCATCATCTTTTTTTTGTCCATATACCAAATCCTACTGGCTTTTCTTTGAGGTGGACTTCCAGCTGATAATGGAGGTGGAGGGGTGGGACAGAAGGGCAGGAAGAAGGAATATACTTGCTATTTAAAGAATTGTTGCTTTGGAACAATTGAACCGGTGAACTTTGATCCTGACTCTTGAAGGGTGTGTTCTGTGTATGTGTCTAGGAACATCTGAATTAATATGTTTGCCAGCCACCATGTTTCAATTTACTACCATACAAAAGAAGAGTGTCTCTTTTCCTTGCAAAGCATCCAGCTGTTTTATTACCTTGTTCTCTTCGTGACCCCCTAAATGAATAAGAACTGATAGTGATATTCTCAGTATTTTAGGAACACATTTGCATAAGTAATGAAGCAGTTCAGAAAGGGCACAGAAATCAGAGGCAACTGACTGAATTAAGATCATTTTGTTGATTAGATATTTAAAAAAAAATTGCTTACAAACTGCACAACAAACTGTTTAAGACAACACTTCCTTTAGCGCTCTTTTCAATAACAAAATTGTCCACAAGGTGGACAGAATTGATAACTTCCAATTTTGTAATGCCACCAATTGTTTGTAGTTTTAATTGAATAACCTGAGGGGAACATATTTTGTTACAGAGAGTACAAATCAATATGATGCGTACTAAAAAATGCTTTTGTATATTTTCCTTCTTTTAGCCTGAACTTGAGGTGCTGACTGCATGTAATTTGAATCAATGGGGCATAGGAATTTGGTAACAGATTTAAACAATGCTGTTTTGCATACCATGGGGATGGCTGTGGTATAAGAATATGAATAGAATGGGACTAGTGGGCATTTGGCATCGTTCAGAATCAGGCTCGGATCTGACCACACTTGAACTTGGGGAGTGCCTTCTTCCAGATCCAATTCTGAATTACATAGCTCTGACTCATCACTGTTGTCTCTTTTAACTATTTAAAAAAGCACCATAAATGTACACAGCACTGTATGGAACATATAGAAAGATGGGAGCACTGATCCATAGAGCTCACACACAAATATGATGTAAGCAGCTTAGTTGTGAGCAGATATGGAGGTAAGGCTGTCACTGCAGGTATATTTCATGAAAGAAGGGTAGAAAGAGGTATTTGAACAGAGAAAAGGGCTTAGTTCATGGGAATAAGAAGGCTCTTCCAGTGCCGAGTCTAAGAGAAGGTTTGAAGGTATCAGAAGTTTGGAACTTCACAATCTAAAGCTCATATTGTTTGACTACTTTTGCCCTTGCTCTTGAATTTTTCCATGGGAGGGAAGTTATTATGTCGTTCCTTACCTACTGATGTTTATTTTGCTAGCCCATTGGTAGCAAGACATCTCTGGGCTTAGAAGTCAATGGGATTTAAAAAGGTTTGTCTAAAGAATTTAGTCTTCATGGTAGCCAAAGAATTTGGATCAAATTCTTCCCTCATTTATTTGTATGCAGCCCTATTGACTTCACTGTGGTCCCATGAGTATAAATTAAGTCACACTGTGTATTTAAAATGCTCTCTCCATCTGTATGTCTGTCTGCCTGCCTAACAGTTTTTAAACTGTAGGAGTATCTGTCCAATATATATTTCTGGCCAGCTTCTGATCTCAATGATAAGTAAATCACTAATATAAATGAGAACAAGAAGTTGGCCACTGAAGTCTAATAGCAATCAAAATGCACAGTTTAACTAAGTAGTAAAGATGTTTTCTCTGCAAACGGGATGATTGTAGGACCTGTATAATTTGGAAATGATGCATTCTAAGACGACTGAATTCCTATGTAATCATTTAGTACTGCGCATATGCACATTAAATGTGATTGCATAGTATATATAATTATTACCAACTAGGCCTTGGAAAATACATGTTAAGCTTAGTGAATACATGTGGTAAAATAGAAGCAGCTTAATGATAATAATTATCTACAATAAAAGCACTAGGAAAATACCTTTGGTTTGTTTGTACTATCCTTATTTATATAAAAGAGAGAGAAATTATAGTTGGAACAACTCTGTTTAAGTCTATCATATCCATATGCCCCAAACCAGAGTACATTGATATACTATACAAATATGTAAACAGTGCCATGAAGTTACGATGGCTTTGTACACCATAATGTATTGTGTGAGCCCATGTCTTGTGTAGTGAATAAAGCAGAAGACTGGAAGTTCTCATTCCAGCTCCACCACTCACTTCCTATGTGGCCTTGGACAAGGCTCTTAACCTCTCTCCCTCACTTTACCCATATGTAGTATGGGTTTGCTCATCATATTAAAGTCACAAGGGCTTTAAAAGCTCGTTTAATGTTTGTAAAGTGCTTTGAAATCTTTATTTAAGGTGCTATAGAGAATACCTTACAATTGTATTTTAATTGTTTCATAAGGTAGTTCAGATAGAATAAACCTTTAACTTCCCTTGAACCAAACCTTTTTGAATTTCAAAGAGGAGGCATTAATGCTTCAACTAATATTTGTTTCTGATTACATCTGAATAGAGGCTACAGAAAAGCAATAGACCGCTAATCAGTATCTCTTCTGCAGACCTTCACCATGAACTTCCCCCTTTATGTAGGCCATCAGCATTGTGATAATAAATCAGTGATGGAGGATAGTCACTAGGATCCTTTTACTGAAGTTGAAATACACACACACACACACACACACACACACACACACACACAAAAAAGCACAAGTCTGCAGTGCTGCTCTTTAAACATCACCATTTACTTAGGAGAAAGAAGTATCTAGTATAAAAGAAGATCTTTTATCATACTGCAATTCAAAAAATGATAACACTTGGTAGCAGGTACAGATCTTCATGACTGTATGTCTGGGGGGAAATAGTTCTGTGGGAGATTTCATTCATAGTTAAGAGCAAGATGGAACCCTGAAAAAGTTGAAAGACTCAGTGTTTTCTAAAAATTAAATCTGATCACTTGGGTACCAGCCATCTCTTAACGGTCTGAATCTCATTTGTAGCCATCCCTGTCTCTCTTCCTTTATGCTGTACTGGTGGATTACTGGTACCAAATCACTTTATTCTGGTTTTTGTCCTTAAAAATGATAAAGGGGACCCCCGACATTTGGATATTTTGGAATATACTTCATATATTCATACTTCGAGAAGTTTGCCAACATCAAACCTCTGCATCTTTTAAGTATCATGAATCCTGATTCTTCATTCTCTCCTAATGTAAATTCAGGGCAACACTGAGTTTAGCAAAATAAGTCTGATCTGAAACTAAATGAAGCAAAAGGAAAACCTAGATCCTTGAATCCCAAACAGAACCAATTTCAGACATACCAGACAGTGATTTATCTTCTCCCAATTCCTTGTTGAAAAAATAAAATAGCTTCTTCTAAACATCCCCTTCGTTGTTAATACAAAACACACAGCTATTCACACATGTCTCCAAAGCCATTAACCTGTCTGTTCTTTGTACAGAAAAGGAACAAAACAAAAATGGAAATAAGAGCCCTTCAGAATCTTTACAGGTCATCTTGAATCTCCTAAAACAAAGTCATAATACCAGCTATGTATTTCAGTTAAGGAATAAGTAGTGCATTGACCTTTAATAACTGAGTGTGACCTGATCTTAATTAAAAACCTACTTGGTTCTATTGGACCTGCAAGGCTTGATAGTGTAGAGGTAAAACCACCTGCACTTGCACTACCTACCAGTGTAGACCCTATGTAGTAAAACAGGTAACATTTTTCAAGTGTAGATTAGCCTTTACAGCTCCAGAGACTTTTTCGACCAATCAAAAAGAAAAGTATGGCTAAGCATGCAGAACTGTTGTTTCCTAGATGCTTTTGGAGGTTTGATGTAAATCAACAGTGATCAAATGTGCAGACATCATCAAAAGGGGACGAAAACATAGGTGTAGAGAGGTAAAATGCAAAGTAATGGGAGGATGCTGGAGGAGGAACCGCAGGCAATAAAGGGAGGTTTTATATTAATTGTCAGTTCTCCTATCCAGGGAGAGGAAATGAACAGCATAGACACACAATGTGAATATGTGACCATAGGACTGCACCTCTCACATGAAAGAGAATTTAATTTCCTCTTGTCTGTTTAATACTGCCCTGATATCGCTTTCCGTTGTAATCAAACTCTGTAGTAGTTTCTGAAAGGAAAGTGTGGCATCTGTATTGGGACACTAGTAGTCAATATCTAGGGTCCATGGGAGGATTTTGACCTTAAGAAATGGTCCAAATCATGATAAAGGCTGAGAAGTGCTGCAGTCTACTACCAATTAACATTAATAAATGCTTGGGAGACTAGCTCTTGGGGAGTTGGTGGGGTTTAGGATTTTTTTCTGCAGATTTATTGCTGTACCTCTACCTAGATTATGTGGATAATGCCAGAAGCAACCCCTACTATCTCCTACTATTGTTTTCTTACTGTCCTTTCCCTGCTCTAATATTACTTTGATTTAGGTAATGTTTGTGTAAATCTGGAGTCTTACATCTGCCTCCTGCCCTTAACCCAAGATTTTAAAAAGAATGGTGTTACTTCTGCTGTGAAGTGGGTGGCTCCTTTACAAGCTGGTTTGATAAGGACACAATTTATTATGTCTTCCCATTATATCTTGGGTACCTCCACTTGACTGAAACAGTAACATGAGCAACCTTCATGGAATAGACAGGAAATGCACATAAATGTGGTGTTGTTTTTAAAAGATTTTCTTTTTAAAATTGATTTTTGCTATTTAAAAAATATTTTGTTTGTCAGTATCCTTTGTTGTTGTTCAGAGAATCACCCCGTCCCTTGCGAAGGTAAACAGTTAAATGTGTTTATAATGGGCCAATTCCCACTGGGTAGCTTACAGTGTGACGGACAAGACTGGGAATAGTTCAGGTAATGCTGTGTGCAGAAGGCTCTAGCATAGCACACTGCAGGAATGAAGGTGCAAAGCCCAGAGCAGCAGGAGAAGAGAGGGAATGAAAAAGGGGGGATATGAGTAGGGGAATATGAAAGCAGAGATGTAGGTTGGGTACATTTATGTAGGACCTTGAAAATAAGGACAGGAACATAAATTTGGAAAAGGAAGCAATCAAAGGGATAGAAAGATTGGAATGGTGGGAAAGAAAGAGGACTCTAGCAATTCCAGCAACTCCAGCCTGGAGAGGTGAAGGTTACCCTTGGCATGGTGAGAAATGATGAATTGTGCTGCAAAGTGGGGATAAGGAGAAAAAAAGGTGGGGCTGCGTGATATAAAATAGGAAGAAGTGACAGGATCTTAAACAACTAGATATAGGAAAAATAGGTGAAGAAATTAGTTTTTAAAGATAGCTTGAGATATTACTGGGACGTTGCTCAGAATTTGAGTTGCTGGTGGGACATGATAGGACCAACAATATATGTGTCTGTGAGGGGAAGAGAGAGAGAGAGAGAGTTGGGAGTGTCAGAATAGAAGTGGTGATTAAAGATGGAGGACCAGAAGAGGTCCCCTACAGTGAAAATGGAAAGATTACCAGAGATTAAGTGAGAGGTTCCTGGATGGAACTGCTATTAGCTCTTTAAATCAAAGAGTTTGGTTTTCAGTAACATCTTTAAATAGAGATTTTGGAAATGGCCTAAAACAAAGAATACAGACTTGACCTGTTCCATATATATGTGTGTGTGTGTGTGTGTGTGTGTGTGTGTGTGTGTGTGTGTGTGT
>NW_020664436.1:16866945-17024565 GCF_002925995.2 Terrapene triunguis
TGTGTGTGTGTGTGTGTGTGTGTGTGTGTGTGTGTGTGTGTGTGTGTGTGTGTGTGTGTGTACACAAACTGCACAGTTACAATGTGTGCTGCATTAACCCTTTTGAAGTCTTGTTTGATAAAGGGTTTTGTTTGTTTTTACACAAGAATGTAATACAATGTTTGCTTGTTTGTCCCTGAAAATTTACAAGTTGTTATTCTTCTTTTTAAAATGTAGACTGTCAGATAAGTAACATGCTTCTTGCACTATGAAATTGTGCACCAGTATTCCTGATCTGGAAAAAAAAGAGTTTGCATAATGCGTCTCTTTTGTTGAAACTGTGGGGTGTTCTATAAAAATAAAATGGTCCAGTTGATTCTGGAGAAACTCAACATTAATTCCTTTTTATATGTTACATGGACATTTATGGTATCATGGAGCTGTGACTGAAGAATATAGAAAGTACAAGCTTACTAAACTAAAATTTTTTTCCCTCCTAGGTTCAGACATTGTTCAGTGGTTAACGAAGAATTTAGCTATAGAAGACCCAGGTAAATTGTTTTTCTGATTAAAAAGTTCTGCTTTGTGGGCCTGTTAAGTTCTAAGGTCTTGTTCTGTTCTCTGGCCCCGTAGGGCCAGCTTGTAACTGGATAGAATTTGATCCATGGGCTCTCGGGGGTTCAATTTTACTAGCAAAGCGCACAGCATTCAATCCTGCAGACCTTCCTTAAGAGCCATTAACTGGGAATGAACACTTTATTCGTGTAACTTCTGGAAAATCAGTTTATCTTAATAGTAAAGAATAGGAATGACTATTGCTTTGGGGAAATAATAGTATACATTCAGTTCCATGGGGACACATTCACCCAACACCATGTTAAATGGCATCTAGCCAATTGTTAAATAGATGGGAATTTTTTAATTTAATTTCATAGTGAAGTAGTCAAGTGATTAAAAATTACAATTGTTTGATGTTCAGTCTATTTTATTATTACAATATTGCACTGGATAAGAGTGTATTTTAAATGTCCAGGTATTTTTATGGGTCTTTTAAGTGGAAAGGCTGAACAGGAAGATACAATCCATGCAGCCTACTAAATGCAATGAGGAGGGATGATCCAGTGTTTATGGTGCTAGATTGGGACTTGGGAGACCCAGGTTCAATTCCTTGTTCTCCCCATGACTTTGGGCAAGTCACGTAGTCCCTATGTGCCTCAATTCCCTATCTAGTACTTCTCTACTTCAGAGGGGTTTTGTGAGGCTAAATTCTAGTGCTGGTCAGAAATTTTCTGGGGGGAATGTTTTTACATCAGGAAATTAATCAAAAACATTTAGTGGACATTTTGACAAAATTGCATTTTGGGGGATGGAATAGGGAAACAAAACAGTGCATGCTGAGGCGGTTTTATTTCAAACTCAATTTTTTCAGAATGGAAAGTTTCAATTTTTCCATCTTGAAATGAAATTTTGTTTCAATGTTTAATGTTTTGTTTTATATAAAATTTTTAAAAACTGAAAGTCAGAATGAAACATTTTGATTTTCTTGAAACAAAATATGTTGATTGACCTGAAACATCCCCCCCTCCAAAAAAATTGGTTTAACATGAAATTTTAAAATATTTTGGCTTTGTTCCATTTTAGAATGAACCTCCCCCCTCAAAAATGGAAATTCCCATGAGGGAAAATCCGGTTCCTCCCCAGCTCCAATCGGTATATTAAAGATTGTCAGGCATTCATGCTATGACAATGAGTTCCATGTAAATTACCGAAGATAGATGCTTTAAAGGAACCAACTGTGAACCTACCAGAACTGTCTCAACAAAGAGGATGGTTACTAATGGCTTCCAGGTTAACATAACTTTACCCATTCTGCAAAAAGAACAGGAGTACTTGTGGCACCTTAGGGACTAACAAATTTATTTCAGCATAAGCTTTCATGGGCTACAGCTCACTTCTTCAGATGCATAGAGTGGAACACACAGACTGAAGATATTTATACATACAGAGAACATGAAAAGGTGGAAGTATGCATACCAATTGTAAGAGGCCAATCAATTGAGATGAGCTATCAGTAGCAGCAGAAGAAAAAACTTTGAAGTGATAATCGAGATGACCCATAGAAGGTGTGAGGAGAACTTAACATGGGGGAAAAAAAATTCAATTAGTGTAATGACCCATCCATTCCCAGTCTCTGTTTAGGCCTAAGTTAATTGTCTAATTTGCATATTAATTCGAGTTCAGCAGTCTCTCTTTAGAGTCTGTTTTTGAAGTTTTTTTTGTTGCAAAACTGACACCTTCAAGTCTGTCACTGAGTGATTAGAGAGGTTGAAGTGTTCTCCTGCTGGTTTTTGTAGCCCACGAAAGCGTATGCTGAAATAAATTTGTTAGTCTCTAAGGTGCCACAAGTACTCCTGTTCTTTTTGCGGATACAGACTAACACGGCTGCTACTTTGTTTACCCATTCCAGCACCCAGCTAACACCAACAATACAAATAGAGCTCACATGCCTAATTCTGTTGATAATGCTCAATGCAGATAGCAAAATGTGAGCACTTGAGACTTGACTTTGAGCTACTGTTACTTCTGTTCTCTTTGCCTTGTTTGTCAGGTATGAAAATTTTCACCAGCCTATTTGTATTATATTTGAGTCTGTGTCTTACTTACTGTTTGGCTAGGATGAGACTCCCGATTGTCAAACTATGGTGATTTGTTACATTAGCAGTAACTGACTTGCCCTTGAACTGCTGTACTGGGATCAATTGTCAGTCAGTTCTCTCATCAGCAGAGAGAAGCTTCCAAGGGAAGAAAGATTAAACTGAAGGTGAAACATGGTTTCCTTTGTTAATATGCAATAAAACAATAATTACAAGAACACTTAACACAAAACACTGGAGTTGCTGAAGTTTGATCATGTCCTATCAGGTTTTCATGACAATCAGGGTCCAGACACCCCTGTGGAGAACAAGGGGTCTGAACCCCAAAATATGCAACTGAATCAAGTGATTGTATACAATATTATCGTACTATAAAAGTGTATTGAGTAAAATATCATAAAATTGGTGACATGCTGATTAGGAATAGCACTGTGTGGTTATGTACGGCTTGTCTATGTGTGCTGGAAATATGTTCCTAAAATGTGTTCGGGAAGCAGTGCATAAGGCAAGCCTGCCATAGACAAAGGACTGTGGATTTATCTGTGTCATCAGCTTGATTACAAACCAATGGCTATGAAAGTATATTTACATATCATGTAAACAAAGCAATCACGCTAACAAGCAATGGAGGAAATAATGTAGTGAGCACACCAGGGGACAGAGTCAGTACTCCCAGAAAGTCTTCCTGGCTCTTGAGGACAACACCCTCTGATTCTGAGAACATTGGATCCTCCTACCAGGAAGGGCTGGAGATGCTGGTTAGCTTGATATGTGGATGCTGGCCAATGACAGTTTGTTAGAATTAAATTGTAGGCATTAGAAAGGATGTTGGTTTTGTTTGGTCTGTAACCCTTTTCTATCTCCTTTATCCTTGCTTGGTATCACTTAAATCTCTGTTTTTTATTAATAAATTTATTCTTAGTTTTATTATAAACCATCTCAGTGCCATTACACTGAAGTAAAGAGTGAGTCCTTAGCGAACCTAACAGGCTCGGGTGTGCACTGTCTCTTTGGAGACAGCAAACTTTATAATTTCTGAGAGTGTCCAGTGAGAGGGTATAGACGCTGCAGAGACATCTCTGGGGAATCACTGGTTGTTACCTCCAGGGCAAGATTTAGACTGGCAGAGACTTGTGGAGTTGCTGGTGAGGAGGATTGGGTATAAAGGAGGATTGACTGGTGTGGCAAGCAGCTGACACTCAGTTTAAGCAAAAAACTCTTCCTCGCTGAGGCAGAGGGGTTACATGGTGGCTTATGGTTCTGGTTGTCCTGAGGAGAGCATCACAATTGTACTTGGTGGAAAAAAACCTAGTTCACAGAGCTAATGGACATTGTATTTACTGTGCTTCAGTAATAAGGACTTGGAGAACAGACCTTTCCAAAGCCCAACTGGTCTAGAGCTGGCTAGCATAGTCCTTCACTGTTAGCCAGTTTCAATGAAAGCTCCCATCCTTCCTTCCCAGAGTTTTTGTGGTGCCAAAATAATCATGCCTACACCTGCGTTGAAGAATATCATACCCATCTCATGCTGTGCATGGCTGTCTGGCTTGATCATGCACATTCACACTTCATTGCCCAGTATTTGTATGTAATGGTCCAAATTCTTCTCACTCATGTCAGTGCAATCTCATTGGCATCACTAGTATAATGGACAAGAAAATTTAACCTATACATTGGTTTACAACATTTTAAAAATGTATCCGGTTATGTCAAAAGGAAGATTAAAGGTCTAATTCTACATCCTTTATTCATGAGAGTAATCCTGAAAGTGAGAACTTCTCATGTTAGCAAGAGTTGCAGGATTGAACTTCAGCATTAAGCAGGGAGTGCTAGATCCAGCTTGCCGCTGGTAAAGGAGAGAAAAAAATATTAGGAAAGGAAGCTGCATAAGAGCACGTGAGAAAATGTTACCTCTCCACTTTTGTAGTATTTGTATTTTTTTTTAAATAGGAAATATAACTGCACTACCCTTTCATTGAGAATAAAGGACATACTGATTTATGGGTAGTGGTAGATTATAATGGGGAATAGATAGGCAGCAGTATTTGTTTTCATTATGCAAATAAGTATAAAAGTGCTATCTGGAAACAGCAGTTTGAAGGAAAATAGTTACAAGTGTAAACTGCTAGTAAAAAATATCATTGAATACAGTTTGTTTGCATATGGGAAATAATTTACTATAGAAGATTTGAAAGATCAATTTGCAGTAAAGCTCAGCTCCCTGCTAGCTTCAGCTTAACATTTCCAATGAAGTTGAAAATTTTCATCCAGAAAACATACTAAGTAGAATTAATGTATCAAATTCTGCTAATTTATGCTGAACATGTCAGTGAAGTTAATATAGTGTAGTGGTACAGAACTTGCACCAATATAGCATGGTTACTATTCCCCCCCCCCCCCCCCAATATGTAGCTTTCGATTTTTTTTTTCCAATACATATTTGTATTTGACCCTCTAGCTCTATTGAAAAGTTTAAAGGAGCAGAAATAAAAATATGCATAAAAATATGCCTGGCCTCTACACAAACTAAGGCAATTAATTGAGTTTACAGATTTGCAGATATGCCCTTTGGCATTTGTTTGCAAAATTGACCATTTTAGGAGTGTTGACTCTTCAGTGATGGTGCCAATTAGTTTTAATGTGGAAAATCTATCCTCTGCAATTTTCTTTTTTAATGTGATAATTAGTGCTGTGAAAGTTACCAGATGGACTACAACTATAGACTAAAGTCTTTTTAATTCTTTGAAAGATACAACAGAGGATGGATGGACTTGTTGAAAGCTCAAAATTAAAGCTTGGTCTACACTACCAAGTTGTCACTATAACTACATAATTCAGGGATGTGGAAAATCTACACCCCTGAGTGATGTAGTTATACTGACCTAAGCCCTGGTGTAGACAGTGCTACGAGGCTGTGGAGTACCTAACATCGACGGGAGAGCTGTGTAGATAGTGCTGCAGCAGGGCTATACCTGTAGACAAGCTGAGACACCCAAGATGTGAGTTCTTTTCCTGGCTCTGCCATTGATTTCTTTGGTAAGCCTGGGAAGTCACTTAACGTCTCTGTGCCTCAGTTATCCCAGTATATAAAATATTATTGCACCTTTACTGAGTGGTAGCAGATTTGGGTGTCTTGACAGTTTCCCTATTGGTGCAGAAACTGGTAACCGAGTCAGATATTTTCTTAATGTAACTTGCTTATTTACAAAAATATACATGGCATCTTTAACTCTATGGAATTTTATCCATCCACCTTTTGCCATTCCAACACCTACATATCAGTAGGGGTCATGTCTTAATTCACCAGTGTTTCTAAAGCACTTTGAAATCCCTTGATTGAAGGAACTTTATGGTTGAAAAGTAACTATGTCAGGGACAGTGGTAATGAAAAGAGCTCCAGAGTGTATCACTATCCTTGTGCCCACAATAGCATGTGACTATCTTTTGGGGTCACTATTTGTAGAAGACTTCGGCTACCCAAGCTGCTATCTACCCTTCGCTTAACCTCCCCAAAGACCCAGTTTAGATGGTTACAAAGTGAAGACTATTTACTGACAATTTTACAGAAATAAAAAGTCACTAAATAAGATAGGCATAAGAATACATACTTAGATGGAAACTGCTGAAACCATCACTGCAGTAGCCCTAAACTGTACAATTCCCACGAGTAGCTATTTTATTATCTGTCTTTTCAAAGTTATACAACTAAACATTCCTTGAAATATTTTTGCATCATGATTTTTCAGCACCGCTTCTTTCAGTTCACTTTCCTGGTATTTGATAGATGTAGTTGATTGGTAACTAGATATCCCTTAAAAACAACAAGGAATCCTTGTGGCACCATAGAGACTAACATATTTATTTGGGCATAAGCTTTCATGGGCTAAAACCCACTTCATCAGATGCATGGAGTGAAAAATACAGTAGGCAGGTGTGTGTGTGATTTATATATATTATATTTTTTTTTAATATAACAGCACATGAAAAGATGGGAGTTGCCTTATCAGGTGAGGGGTCAGAGCTAACGAAGCCAATTCAAATCAAGGTGGAAGTGGCCTACTCCCAAACAGTTGACAAGAAGGTATGAGTATCAATAGAGGGAAAATTACTTTGTTGTGACCCAGCCACTCCCAATCTTTATTGAGGCCTAATTTCAACGAGAAACTGCAGAACTGGAATTAATTTGCAAACTTAACACCATCAAATTAGGCCTCAACGACTGGGAATAGCTGGGTCACTACAAAAAGTAATTTTCCCTCTGTTGATATTCACCCCTTCTTGTCAACTGTTGGGAATAGGCCACTTCCACCTTGATTGAATTGCCCTCATTAGCACTGAACCCCCCCACTTGATAAGGCAACTCCCATCTTTTCATGTGCTCTAATATATATACCCAGCGATGAGCTCCCAAAATCCTAAGAACCGGTTCCCTACTGGGTCCACTCGCCCTGGGTTTTCGGTGACAGGTCCTTAACCCAGAGCGAGTGAAGGACCCGCCACTGAAGTGCCACTGAAGACCCGGTAGGGAACCGTGCGGTGAGTACAAGCCCCACGTACTTGTCTTCACACACCCCCCCCCACACCCGTCCTGCCTCCGATTGCCCCCCTCAGAACCCGCAAGTATCTCCTCCCCTCCCCACCGGGGTAGCAGCAGCCCGGGGCTCCGGGGGGGGGGTATTTAAAGGGCCAGGGCTCCCCTGCTTCTACTGCCCTGGTCCTTTAAATAGCCGCCAGCAGCAGCTGGAGTCAAGGGCCCTTTAAATAGCCCCTGGAGCCCCCCACTACCCCAGGATTCCGGGGGCTATTTAAAGGGCACGCAGCTCCCCTGCTTCTACCACCTGCCCCGGCCCTTTAGATAGCCGCCGGAGCCCTGGAGTAGTAGCAGGGCTCTGGCGGCTATTTAAAGGGCCGGGGCGGTAGAAGCAACGGGAGCCCCGGACTTTTTAAATAGCCCCCAGAGTCCCGCAGCCCGACCCCAGGGCTCCAGCAGTGGGGCTCTGATGGCAATTTAAAGGGCCTGGGGCTCCAGCCCCTGCTGGGAGCCTCAGGCCCTTTAAATTGCCCCCTGGGGAAGCCGGGCTACCCCGGTATGGCACACCGGCTCTTGCCGGTACGCCAAACCAGGGTGTACCGGCTTACTTTCACCTCTGCCCCTACCCAACTCGCCCTGCTCCCTGTCCCCTGACTGCCCCGACCCCATCCACCACCACCCCGACAGACCCCCGGAACTTCCATGCCTATCCAACCCTCACCTTCCCCGGCCTCCTCTAACCGCTCCCTGCCTTATCCAACCCCTCCTCCCAGCCTCGGCCCGGCCTCCTTACCATGCTGCTCAGGGCAGCGTGTAAGGATGCTGGGTTATGCCGCACGGCCTGCTGGAGGTCGCAGTCTCCCCCCCACCCCCTTACCTTGCCGCTCAAAGTGGCAGAAGCTGAGCTGCCCAGAGTGCTGGCGGCTCAGCACGCTGCGGCTCTGCAAGGGGGTGGGGGGGAGAACAGGGGAGGGGCTGGGGGAGCCTCGGCCTCCCCAGCTGGGAGCTCAGGCGGGGGACAGGACGGCCTGGCGGGCCGGATGTGGCCCGGGGACCAGAGTTGTTTGCCCACCCGCCCACCCCTTTAACAGCCGGTTCTACACCGGCTTCTAAATTTAACAACTGGTTCTTGCGAACCTGTGGGAACTGGCTCCAGCTCACCACTGTATATACCTGCCTACTGTATTTTTCAGTCCATGCATCTGTTGAAGTGTGTTTTAGCCCACAAAAGCTTATGCCCGAATAAATTTATTAGTCTCCAAGGTGCCACAAGGATTCCTCATTGTTTTGCTGATACAGACTAACACGGCTACCCCTCTGATAGATATCCCTTGGCAGCCTTGTGAATTGTGTTCCCTGATCCAGTAGAACAAACAGGGAGAAGACAGGAATTGAACATCTGTTTACATTACTTCTATTTTCTTCAAATTAAAATCGCTCTCACCAGCAGCCAGTGCAGTCAAGACCCAATTGTATACCTTGGGCATGTTCAGATCCAAGATTTTGGTTAGGACCTCTTTACTCCCTCCCTCTGTTCTATAAACAGCAAGGTCCCAATCCCGTAAACACTTATACATGTACTTAGCTTTAACTTAGTCCCACTCAAGCAAATGGAACTACTTACATGTTTAAAGTTAAGTGCAAGCGTATGTTCTTGCAGGACTGAGGCCTAAATTTTTATACCCTCTAAAGCTGGATAAATATTCTACATTTTGTTTTGTGAAACTGCATTCTAGCAAATTTTGCCAAACAAATACTGTACATCCATTTTCTTCAGTCCATGAAGATTAGAGGTGAGCTTGATGATATCTTGTGAACGATGGAATTTTATCAAGGTTTAGTGATAACACTTTGCTAAAAGTATTAGTTTTCTCCAGTTTATGGAAATACAATGTGAGAATTTGGTCAGACTTAAGTCATTCCCCCCACCCCCCTTCCCATACCTACGAATATATGAGGGAAGGGAGAAGTAGCTAATCAATGTTTCTCAAAGCATAACATTTAGGAGACTGAACCAAACAGCTGTGGGCAGTTAGAAGGTGAATTAGGATCTCATATTCAAGAATTTGTTACACAAGGAAACTAACCTTTTATGGGGAGGAAAAAAATTGATCGAGTGAGTAGCAAAATGTCACACACACACTTGTCATCCTTGTGTCTATTAAATATGATTTAATAACTTGAAATAAAGCCACAATGAAAACTGTCCCACCTACCCATTTAACTAAATAAACCTAAATCAAATAAACTGGCTGCTGATGAGCCATAAACCTCTCATTATGAAACCTGAAATTACAGGAAACTAATCTGATTTCATGTGTCCTTACCTGAATTGGGCCAAGTTTGTAGAATGAGATTCTGAGATTTGCAAGTGTTTTGAATGAATCTTGATCAAGTTTGAAGTGAAACCCCTCTCTCCTACTGGGTGAGTTTGCTTTGAACTTGTGAGGTCATGTAAAGTCTAAATGAAATTCTGGGTCTGCTCTCACATGAATAGAAACTAGAAAGTAACAATAAACAAAACTGTCAAGGTGTTAGAGAATAGGAACTGCCTAATTATGCTGAGCTTCATGGTTGACTCTCCTTAATACTGTTAGTGGTGGTGAAGTGTCACCTTACTGTGGTATCCAAATAAAATAAAGAAAAATAGGCCAAATTCTGCCTTTAAACATTATAATATACACCTCTACCCCGATATAATGCCATCCGATATAACACGAATTCCGATATAACACGGTAAAGCAGTGCTCTGGGTGGGGGGGCGGGGCTGCACACTTCAGTGGATCAGAGCAAGTTTGATATAACGCAGTTTCACCTATAACGTGCTAAGATTTTTTGGCTCCCGAGGACAGCATTATATCGAGGTAGAGGTATACTAGTTAATCCTGTTACAGCCTTGGCTAAGAAAGTTGGGTCTTTTTTGCTCAGAAAATAGAGGCTTCTGCTTTTAGATTCAGTGGTCGAGGTTTGATCCCAGCTGCTGATGACCCACTCAGGAGTGCAGGATGTTACATATGCATACGGGCTTTCTGCTGGGATTAATGGGAGACATGCATCAAAAGACAGAATTTGCTTCTACGTATGGGTTGTTTGTATTAGTGTACATTAGTACTGATAAACTAAAATGCACAACTCCTCTTAACATTTCTTCTTATTCTATCACTGGTATTTTTCAAAGATTGTACGAGTCTGGTATGTGACTGAAGATTGAAATTCCTTTCCACAGGATTCCTCATTTCATTCCTGAAATTTCTCTAGTTCATAAATTTCCATTTCATTGTATTTCTTTCATGTCTAGGAAGCATCCTTCTCTCTCTCTGGTGTCTCGGAGAATGTAGTGCATGAGTGGATTTTTGTTGTTGTTGTTACTGTCAGGCTTATGATGATTGTGGTTTTTTTCAGTGCAAAAATAAAGGCAAATGTATCAGAATATCCAAAGTACAAGGGGCAGCCATTTTCTGAGAGCACTCATGAGTAACACCATTTTAGACAGCAGCCTTGTTTACTAAGGATAATCTTGCTTCAACCAGCAAATCATGTACAAAATTCTGGCCTGGCATTATAAATTCTCCTGGCAGGACATTATAGCTACACAAACTTACTCATCTTGACCTACATCAGCAAAATATGTTTTGCGCCTGATATATGGCTGTCATTCTTTTGATGTCTCTTCTGAAATCCCAAAATATCACAGTTAGTTAAAAACAATCTAGCCAGAAGTATATGTAAGTCATGTTTACATTATATTTTTAGGAAAATCTGAATCAGTTCCCCAAAATCCAGATAAGCATATAAAACTTCTATACTTCTCTTTAAGTGAGGCCTGGTCTATGCTAGAAAATTGTCAACTTAAATATGTTGCTAGGGTGTGAAAAATCCACACCCCTGAGCGGCGTAGTTAAGCCGACGTAACCCCCAATATAGACAGCACTATGTCCAGGGAAGAATTCTTCCATTCACTTAGCTACTGCCTCTCGGGGAGGTAGATTACCTGCACCAATAAGAGGGGTTCTCCCATCAGCATAGGTAGTGTCTACACTGAAGCACTACAGTGGCACAGCAGTAGTGGTGCAGCATTTCAAGTGTAGATAAGCCCTCAGTAATCATAGATAAAAAGAAATTTACCTGTGGGTTTAAAAAAAAAGGTTTCTTCTCTGCTGCTGAAAGAGCAGATGTATCACTGTTCATTTTTATTTCATTTCATTTTTTGGTTGGCCCATTTTTTCTTGTAAAATCCAGCTCTGGCAATTAGTTTACTCTAATATTTTCTCTACAAGCCTTGTGAATCAGCAGGAGAAAGGGCCTGAAGCTTTCTTCCTGTAGCTAGTTAATGCATCTGATCCTATGAACCCCTCAGTGCCAACTGATAAAGGGT
This sequence comes from Terrapene triunguis, assembly GCF_002925995.2. NCBI lineage: Eukaryota > Metazoa > Chordata > Testudines > Emydidae > Terrapene > Terrapene triunguis. Next base: position 16,878,485 of record NW_020664436.1, read on the forward strand.
TCACTGTCACAACAGCAACTCCTATCAGGCCTGATAAACTCACTATACCTAACCCATTGCTGTCATAGTCTTCATCTATAAAGAATGTAATGTAAACTATCAAATAAAATATTATTTGGTATTGGTAATCATAAGCATTGCAAGATGTATGTATGGGTATCATGCAAGAAGTTGTTTGTATGTAAACGATAAATTAAAAAAAATGTTTAAACAGCCTGGGTTAATAAATAAGATTTTCCCAGATGAAGGAATGTTGATTTACCTATCAGCCTAGATCTCTGATGTAAAGTAAGCAGGACAAGCCAACATAAAGGAAGCCCCATTTGCATATTAATACAACAGGTAATCAGGTTGATGGGGTTTGAGGGAAATGTGAACTCAGCATGGGAGACCAAGGTCAAAGTGGGTTGTCTAGTGTTTGGTGTCATAACAGTGAGTTTTAAGGAAAACTAAGGTGAAGCAAAAGGACAGTTTATCTATTTACTGAGGGAACCCCCTGACAGGATGTGGGAGAATCATGAAAATCTGGGTCCTGATTTGATTGAAAATCAGCTAGCTCTACAGAACAACTTTGAGGGTGAGCAAACTACTTTAGCCAGAAGAACAGGAGTACTTGTGGCACCTTAGAGACTAACAAATTTATTAGAGCATAAGCTTTCGTGGGCTACAGCCCACTTCTTGGATTGTAGCTTGCTAAACTTATGCTTGGAACCTTAGAAGCCTGTTATACTTTTGTATCATTTGTAATCCGTACTGTTTCTACTGTCCTTACTTAGTATCACTTAAAACTCCGTTAATGAACTCCTCTTTGTTTTGTCATAAGTAGATCTCAATGCTGTAATATTACACATAATGTGAATTCTTAGTTGAATGAAACATCCTGGTGTGTATACTTTCTGTGACAGAGGCTGGATACTCCAAGAAAATGCTCAGGACCTGGGGTGCACCAAATGTTACCTTCAAGACCAAGTAAGAGCAGGCAGAATACTGAGAAGTTTGTCTGGGGTGGCTAAGAGTCTGAAGTGACTGGGAGCTGTCACCCAGTTTAGCACCAGCAAATATCTCCCTCACTGAGGCAGGAAGATAACAAGATGACTCATATTTCTGGGTGCCTGAGAAAGTGTCACAGGATCCCAAACTCAAGTCATCAGAAGGTATTTATATCGGTAACCATAATGGTTTGAGGGGTGGGGCTTTTTTTTGGCAGTGTTTTAGCATTTAGCGCCAATTAGTAAGGGCAAAGGAGAGTCATCTGTTAGAGGTGGCACTGGATAACTCAGTTGGGAAGAATCTTTATATTTTAAGACATATTTTGAGACAGCCTACGTTATTGGGATGAACAGAAACTACACCTTCCAACATAAGATGACAGCAAAGTATCTGAATCCTGCAGGAGCCTGTTAAGTTGAACTGAAGGGTTTCTTGAGCTGTATCATTTCTGCCCACAATCCTCAGAGAGGGCAGAAAAGTTCCATCATTATAGCCCATGAAACCCATCATAGAACTGCGCAGTTGGCTGTGGAGGTATGTTGCATGAAATAGGTCTCTAAAAAAGTTTGTATCTCCCATGATTGAATGCAGTGCCAGTGTGGACGCAGGGCATTACAGCAAGTGTGTGGAACTCAGCTGCTTTTTTACATGTGCAGTGTGATCACATTCTCTTAAGTTAGGCCAGAGAAAGATAAGTAACTCAAAATTGGATCAATTGCAGCAAGTCTGTAGGGAAGACAAACTCTTTGGGCATGAGCATTCTATTGAGATCAGAGTGCAGAATTTGAAATAAAAGGTGTCTTGTATATAATTTATTAAATTTAAAAAAAAATATCAAAACAATATGCATTGGATTTCATGGATAACTATAGATATGATTCTGCACTATAACAGTAAAGCATTCATCAAAATGGTCCATCTGAAGAATAGAGTTTGGTCTTAAAAAATCCTGGTTTTTACTTCTGCATTTGTAGATGTTGAGAAACATCATCTAAAATCTATGGCCGAAGTGTCTAGGAATGGCAAAGTATTATTCTTCTCAGTGTTAACGATATCTGCACTGGTCCAAGATAAGCTACTCTCAGAATTTAGCAGTGAATTGTGTGAAGATGACAACATTAAGGCTTATCAACACATGGTGTCATGGTGTTAGCAGCACTAGAGAATCCTTTGCTGTAGCTCATATCTTTTTCTTTTAAAAAACTAGAAGAGACTTTGTGTTTGTGAATGCTGCCCTGTGGGGAACAATGGAGTCTTAACAGCTCTTAACATGGGGTGAATTTCAACCCATGTTGAGGGGGCCAGAGCAGGGCTTAGCATCACTTAAGTTCCATTCAAAATCATTCAGGTCTTCCCACCCCCACTGCTCTCTTCTCTGCTTTGTGTTCCTTTTCACCACAAGCACCTGGACTAGCATGATCAACTACCCCACTCCCTGGGTTGAGAATCACTGTGGTAGGCCATTATACTTTGATGGGAGAGTTCTAGAGGATCCCCTAGTGCTGCAGGCTGTGAGGGTTCAAGAGGTGGCCCTCTTCCTTCCTAGCCCCCAAATCCCCATCATACTGTTATGAGGAGGCACTGTGCTGCTTCTTTTTGGATGAAACACAACCCAAGTTCCTAAGCACTTATGGTGGTTGAATATCTTTTGGTATTTTTCACAAGAGTTGGGATGCTGATCATGGTTGCCTGGCCAAAATCTAAGTTTGGTATTTACCTCGTGCTTATTGTGCCTAAATTCTGCCTGCAGTTCCAGTAAGACACAGTATTCTCCTTTCCTTGCTGACATAAGATACTGCAGTTGCTCTGTGCAGTTTGCCATGTTCTCTGTAAACAGTTAGTGCATTTTTCTCCCTAGAGACATCTACATTCCGGTAGTGAATAAAACAAGTCCAAAAATCTATATTTTGTACAGCCTGTTAAAGTTTGAAAAATCTCCTTAGAAGCTATTTGTGTGACAGATAATGAAAGGCAATGTAAGGCATAGACCATTATCAGTATAACAAGATATAGGTAATTGTATAGCAACCTGTTAGAATACATGTAGCTATTGTTATATAAATTATAATGTATGTCTAGATAATGTTATTGAAACCTGGTATAATGCATGTAAAATGCTGTATGGACATATTCAAAGAGGGCAAGTGATATCATATTTCATCTTGCCCAGATCTGCTGCAAGTTAATTAGATCTAACTAAACATGATAATGACAATACTAATAAATAAAAATAAAACTGTTTGGATACTTACAATACTTGAACTGTACTTCACAATAGCAGTATTAATGTAGGGCCCAATCCTGCCTCTTCCACTGACTGACCTTAAAAATATTTTGCATTTTCATATAGCAGTGTAACAGGGTGCTGGCTAGGAGGTCCTGAGCCAGGCCCCTGTTAGCCCAGCTCCAATTAAGAAGCATTAATTGGGGCTGGCTGAGTAGGCCACACCAAATTGCTAGAAGAGTAGCACCTGCAGGCCTCATTAGCCAGGGGGCTATATAAGGCTGGCAGGGCAGGATAGGGCAGCTACAGTTGCTAAAGGCTGTACAGCCCTGCTGGCTGGAGGAGCTAGCTGTCCCTCAGGTTGCTGGTTTGGAGCAGATACTGAAAATAAAAAGCACTAGTGATTGCACTCAGAAGGGGTCTATAGCTGATTTGTTGCAAGGGCAAGTGAAGGCCTCATTACAAGCAGTTATAGGTAAGTATAGCTATCCACACTACAGATGGGGACATTGAGGGTCCCATGTTAAGTGACTTGCCTAAGAGCCACTGTGGTGTAGTAGATTAAGTATAGGACATTGAGTGGTTACCTTGGACAAATCATTTAGGCCTAAATTTTCAGAAATGGCCACTAATGTGGGGTGTCTCTCTCTTTTCTCTCCCCCTTTGCAATTTTTCCTTCCTTCTGTTTCTCTGCCTTCCCCCTGAATTCATTTCTCTGCTTTCACTCTCCAGAAAATCCCTTGGTGTTTCTGCACTATTTGTGTTGTGGGATAAAGGAATAGGATCTCTGTTTGGGTGGCTTCTCATCTTCACAAGAAGATGAGAAGCCAGACAGGCATTTTAAAGAGCGTGACTAGCGAGTCTGCTCCCCAGATTTAGACTCCCCACCTAGGAAGCACTTCTGTAATAAGAGAGGAGTCTATTAATTTCCCCTTTTCCTCTCCCCCACACACTGTTCTTCTCCTCCAATCTCTGCTGGTGTCTTCAGCTGCTACACCCAGCCACTGTCCCCTACTCTCAAGGCAGCTATCGCACTGGGAAGGAAGGGCAGTCATTGGAATTGTGAATTATTTTTTTTGTTTTGTTTTTTGTTTTTTCCCCACTGTTTCTGCTGCAGGCTGAGTCCAAGTCTACCTTCTCTTTGAACAGTATCATTCACAACAGGGCCCTAATCCTGACTGGGATCACTTAGCTCCACCACTGTATAAAATCTGTTTGATAGGTGCCACTAAAAATCAGACATTAAGGTTTAGAGCCACAAAGAGAACTTAAACTTAGCATCTCAATGTCTAACTTTTAGGCTCCATGCCAGCTGGTGTAATCCACAGCCATAGATGACTTGTGCCTCCTGATATGGGGAGCATCACAGTGTAAAGAGGGGGACAGAACAGCAGCTCCCAGAGAGACAGCCCAGCTGGGTAGGCAGTGGTGGTCAGTCCCCTTTGATCCCCGCCCAGGCCCTGCTGCCGGGGATGGGCTGAGCAAGCCGGAAACGTGCTGGGGGGGCCTGGGTTGCTTGGCCCTTCTCCCCGGCAGCCAAGCCCAGGCAGGGAGTGGAGGGGGCAAGCTGCTGCCACCTCCCCCAGCTGGATTTTCATAGGCAGCCGCTGCGCTGCACAGAGCAGTGACCTGGAGCAGCCACCCTCAGCCAGAGTGAGAACTGACATGTAAGTGACTGGTCCTGCCCCTTCCACTCCCCGTCTAGGCCAGCTGCCAGGGACAGAGGCCAAGCGTGCTGGGGGGACAGGCACAGCAGCAGAAGGACAGAGCCCCTCTCCCCTGCCCCCAGCAGGCTGAGCAGAAATTTGGGGGTGGGAGGACTTGACCTCGCTTCACTTATGTCCACAGCCCTGAGTTAGATGCCCAGGCTCCCTATACAATGCACAGAGAGAGTTAAGCATCTAAGAATGGGGTCCAATATGCTGAGTGGAGAGTTACCCAAGCAAGCCAAGAGGAAATGCTCAGGAGTGAGGTGTGGCCTAACCCCTAGCCCTCAAAGGGATGTAGGCACTGAAGTCTAATCTGAAGGGAGGCACCTCCTTCTTCTTGGGTGTCACCGCCACGATCCCTGTCCTGGAGTTAGGCAGCAAAGCCCTTTCTTTCAAAAAACAAGGAGGAGAAGCTGGGGGTGGTGCCATGGCTCTCATAACTTTTAGCCTACTGATCAGAGCACTCCCCCAGAATGTAGAAGACCCAGGTTCAGTTCCCTCATCTGCCAGATGTGGAGAATAGACTTGAATTTGGGGGTCTCTGATCCCAGGTGAGAACCCTAACCACTTGGTTCTGGCTCAGGGCTCTCTGAAGTTCTCCTGTTAATTCTTTTACACTTTGTATAAATAATTAAATATGAATTCAGACAGAGAGCATGTGAGTGACTGTACAGCCCAGTAGTTAGGGTACTTACATGGGTTCCAGTTCCAGGGGATATTTAATTATTTATATACAATGGAACAGCTTCAGCTGCAGAGATTGGGAACTATCTGCTCCAGAATAACCCAGTGGTTAGGACACTCTGCAGTGTTGTTTGTGCAGGGCCCATTCCAGTAAGTGGTTTCAAAGATATGTGGGGCAATGACTAGTTTATGGATCCTGCTGGGCTTAGGTGTGAGTTGAGTGGGGTTTTAGGCACCTAGGGGACTTCACCGGTGGAAAGTTAGGTGCCTAGGGACTTTGGGCACCTACAGAGTTATGTAGCAGATGAACAGGGATTTTGAGGATATAAATTTTGGACGTAGATGCCCATAGTGGCAGTTAAGTGCCTAAACCTCTTTCTGGATCCAGACCTATGTATCTCCAGTTGGGCAGTCAAAACTGATATACCCAGAATTGGAAATTGTTTCTGAAAATTTGGACCTTATCTTTTGTTAATTGGAGTTGGTAAACTCTGAGGCTTACCAGGAAGGTGTCAAATTCTGCTGAGTGGTAGGGTTCAAATATTCCTAATATGTCCAAAAGTTAACCACTCAGTCTACCAAAACAACAATAATTAATACTAATTTAATGTTCTGTACTAGTGATTTCTGGACAAATGAACGAAATAATATTGGAGTTTCTAGGCCAAGTTCTTTCAGATAAACAACAAGATTTTAAACAAAAAACTGTTCAGAAAATGAAAAAAAGTCTATCTTGAAGCCACTTGTTCCTCCAAACATTTGCCACCTCACTCATGCAAATGTTCCTACAGACCAGAGAGTTTAAGAAGGGGTGGGGGGAGGGAGTCATAAACCTTCAGTAGAAACTATCATATGCTCTTAATAATGAGGTTTGCTACCATAGCTGAATAAGAAATGTAAATAAATGGTCAGATATTTAGAGTTCCAACTGTAAAATAATTTTATATCACCAGTAATTGAAAGCACACATTAATGAAACATTGCTAAGCACATGCTTCGAGCTATCCCTAGCAAATGGAAGCTTACTTTCACAAAATGTAGATCAAAGGGGATCCATCTGGTATTGGCTTTTAACTACCATAATAACTGTGACAGGTTGAGCAACATTGAAGCAAAGGCTATATTTATGCTTCTGAAAATTGTATTTAGAATATGGAAGATAACTAGGAAACAGCAATTATAGAAATATATATGCATTTATTTATATTTCAATTTTAATACCAAACAAGACTCCTATCACTATCTCCTGGTGCCCTGACAGTTATTTTAAGAATGGCCATCCATCTATTCCGTATCCTGTCTCTGACAGTGGCCAGTGCTAGATGCTTCAGACAGAACAAACAGAACAGGGGAATTTCAAGTGCTTAGCTTTTTTGACTGCTGCTATCTATCTATGGTGACTCCAAGATTTCTCTTGAGTGGTAATGGTTAATTAAGATCTCATCATTTTGTATGTAAAGCTTGGATTATTTTTTTTCCAATATGCATTACTTTGCACTTATAAACATTGAATTTCATCTGCCATTTTGTTGCCCAGTCACCCAGTTTTGAGATCCCTTTGTAACTCTTTTCAGTCTGCTTTGTGCTTAACTATCTTGGGTAATTATGCATCATCTGCAAATTTTCCCACCTCACTGTTTACCCCTTTTTTTCCAGTTCATTTATGAATGTTGAACAGCACAGGTCTCAGTACAGATTGTTAGAGGATTGCGGTTTACCTCTCTCCATTGTGAAAACTGACCATTTATTTTTACCCTTTGTTTCCTATCTGTTAACCAGTTATTGATCCATGAGAGGACATTCCTCCTTATCCCATTGCTGCTTACTTTGCTAAAAGCCTTTGGTATGGGACCTTGTAAAAAGCTTTCTGAAAGTAAGCACACTATATCAACTGGATCACCTTTGTTCACATGCTTGTTGACCCCTCAAATAATTCTAATAGATTGGTGAGGCATGATTTCCTTTTACAAAGGCTGTGTTCTCTCTTTCCCCCAACATATCACATTTGTATTTGTCTGAGAATTCTGTTCTTTACTATAGTTTCAACCAATTTCCCTGGTACAGAAGTTAGTCTTACCAGCCTATAATTGCCAGGATTGCTTCTGGAGCTTTTTAAAAAATTGGCATTACATTAGCTACCTTCTGGTCATCCAGTACAGAGGCTAATTTAACCGACTTGTTGCCTCCCACAATTAGTAATTCTGCAATTTCATATCAGAGTTGCTTCAGAAACCTTGGGTGAATGCCAACCGGTCCTGGTGACTTATTACTGTTTAATTTATCAATTTGTTCCAAAACCTCTTGTATGACACCTCAAACTGAGACAGTTCCTCAGATTTTCCTGCAGACCAGAGGGTCACCTGGAAAGAATGGCTCAGGTGTGGGGGATCTCCCCCATATCAGTGGTGAAGACCGATGCAAATAATTCATTTAGCTTCCATCCTTGTCTGCCTTGAGTGCTCATTTAGCATCGTGATTGTGCAGTGGCCCCACTGCACAATTTTGTAGACTTCCTGCATCTGGTGTACTTAATTTTTTTTTTTTTTTTTTTTTTTTATTTTTGTGTGCTTAATTCTTTCTTGTCCTGCCTAATTATACTTTTACACTTGACTTGCTGGAGTCTGTGCTCCTTTCTGTTTCCTCATTAGGATTTGACTTGCAATTTTTAAAGGATGCATTTTTGCTTTTAACTATTACTCAGCTGTCTTGCCATGGTGGCATTTTTGATTCCTCTTCCTGTTTTGTTTTTATTTATTTAGTCTGAGCCTATATCAGTGTTTTTAAACAGTTTTTCTATGCAGTTTCCAGGCATTTCACCCTTGTGACTGTCCCTTTTAATGATCTAGGTATCTCATGAGATCTGTAACCCTCACACCTGACAGGCAATTTAACACATGGTTCTCCTGGTCAACACACATCCAACAACCTATATTTGTAATAATCAAATCCCCCATTACTCTTCCTAGTACCCGGCATCCCTCCCCAGGAAGGGTCTCCTCAGTGCGAGAGGATACCATGACATCATCTAAAAGGATGTGGAATTGTCTCCCTGTGCTCCAGCTTGATGCTCTCCTTCCCTAAGACTTTCATCCTCCTTAACAGCACAGAGACTGTCAGACACTCTGTTGTGTCCCTGAAAGAGTCATCTAGGTACTTCTCTGTCTCCCGTACTCTGTCTCTCAGGGCCATGACTTGCTTGCGCCCCACACAAATACAGCACAGGCCCAGGAGGCAGGTAATCGTACATGCGTCATTCAATGCAATAAACTCAACAGTCCCTGTTCTGCTGCTGTATATCTGCCTGCATTATTTTTTTTATATCTGCTGGAGGTATTTTTTTTGAGGTGGGTTTATTGTCCTGAGTTGGGATTGTTTGTTGTGTCCACCTCTCATAGCCCCTCACAAAACTCCCTTGTTTGCTGCTCCTGTCCCCTATCATCTCTGGTCACTTAAGAACTTGGCTTTGTAAATCCCTGTTTTCCCTGAATTAGCCCTGCCCCCTTGTCAAGGGATCTTAAAGGGGTTAGGGATCAAAGGATAGCAGGCTAGAGCCTTTTGAGTAAGCTCTGAGCCTAGCTTTGCAGGCTGCTCGGCTCAGCACACTGCCTCCAAAGAGACCACACTGTAATCTTCAAGCAAGCACACAACAAACCAAAAAACCCTCACTCCTTCACCTGGAGAGCAACCCCCCCCCCCCCCCCCCCCACAACTCCTGTGTTTGCTAGCTATATAAAAGAATAACCAGCCGACATGATATCAAAACCCATGTACAACAAAATAATCAAGTGACCAGTAATTGAAAATGACTATATTGCCTGCTCAACACATTCCTCAAAGGCTTTTTATACCAGTTCACCAATCTCTAGCAATCAGGGCACTCATTTCTCTGTAGCAGCTTCATTCCAGTGCAGTCTATGGCAACAAAGAGAGCAGGCTGTCATTTCCCCTTCCCTGGCTTCCATAGTCTGCTGCTGCCACTGGAGAAGGAGTGAGGCCTGCCCTGAACCTCCCTTTCTGCAACTACTACACTGTTAGAAGTTTCTGTAATGTATGGCTGGGCATCACTTCAGCCATTTTGGCTAGTTAATTATACGTCTGTCTGAAAGTCAGAGGGATTTCTTTAGTTTAATAATAGTGTGTGCTGCTGAACTATGTCAAACCTCCACTGCTTGTTGCACAAATCCTCCACTGTAGTGGAAGTGGACAACCTTGTCATACAGGAGTGGATTATTATTAGAATAATATGTAAATCCGATTATAAAAGGTAGCCTTGCAAAAGTGTCATGGAAATTTACTGGCTCATCCTTTACTCTGTTGATAAAAAATATTTTACTTTCCTGTCAGAATAAAATGTTTGTCTCTGAGTGGGTGAGTAGTTCTTTGCAAGGCTGATCTATATAATATTTACCAGCTGTTCAAATTAAACCATCACTGCATATAGATGATTCTTTAATTGGGAGCACATCCCTGTGTTAATCTGTGGACACCTGCCTCTGCAATGTATTTGTATTATAATGTCCAGCTTTTTACTCCTGCTGGACAATAAAGCACAATATTCTCCTTATTAAAAGAAACAAATTATGTTGTCTTTTGTTAGCTAGCGGTGTGGTATGGTATGGAAACTGATGTAAGGAAGATGAAAAGAGAAATTTTTTTTTCCCCTTTCTTTACTATAGAGACAAGTTGAAAAGGTGGCTATTATTCTACCTATTGTTGCATGTTTCTGTTATCTGAACTGCCTGGTCACACGTGGGTGTTCTGTGAATATTATAGCAGTTCATGATAATGAAACAAAATTAATGGTTGATGTACTAGTAACTGATCTCAAAACAGGCTTAGATTTGAGGTATTTAGTGATTCATCTTAGCCAAAAGTAATCGTAGCAAGATTTTCATGCTAAACTTTTCCTTGCCATCCCCCAGCTGCAAAAAACCTTTCTTTCAAACTTCCTTGACTCAGCAAAATTATCTGTTGTAGCCCACTCCAGAACAAGTGGACTACAAAGTATGGGTGGCCAATAGATTCAAACAATGCTTGGACCATTTGGTCATGTCCTAGCTATTACCTATACCCACCCACATACAAAAAATGGGGCAGGACAGGTCACCAATATAGAGCAATCTGGATCATTTGGTAAGCTGAGTGCAGGCAAACTATGTGCATTTTAATAAAGCTAAATATATATATGTAACCCACACACCTCCTGGGTGTAGTGTTCTGTCCCATCTGGAGGGAGGGACAGAGAGGGAGAGACAGACAGACTTCTCTACAGCCTTAGCCAACAGCCAGTTGGCTTTTAGCTCATGCGGTAGAGGCTCATGCACTAAGCTCCAGAGGTCCCAGGTTCGATCCCACCCGCCGATGATGGGGGTCTGTCGGCATTGCAAATGCATCCAGGAACAAAAAATGCAGGTCATGCTTATAGGATGGGGGAGTCTATCCTGGGAAGCAGTGACTCTGAAAAAAGATTTGGGGAGCATGGTGGCTAATCAGCTAAACATGAGTTCCCAGAGCGACACTGTGGCCAAAAGGATAATGCGATCATCGAATGCATAAACAGGGGAATCTCAACTAGGAGTAGAGAGGTTATTTTACCTCTGATCTACCACTTCTGGAATACTGTGTCCAGTGCTGATGTCCACAAATTAGGAAAGATGTTGATAAATTGAAGGAGGTTTGGAGAAGAGCCATGAGAATGGTTAAAGGATTGGAAAACGTGCCTTATAGTGATAGACTCAAGGCGTGCAATCTATTTTAGCTTAAGATGATGATTAAGGAGTGACTGGATCAGTCTATCAGTATCAACATGGGGAACAAATATTGGATAATGGGCTCTTCAATCTAGCAAAAGAAACGTATAACATGATCCACTGGATGGAAGTTGAATCTAGACAACTTCAGACTGGAAATAACATGTAAATATTAAACATTGAGAGTAATTAACCATTGGAACAATTTACCAAGATTCATGGTGGATTCTCCATCACTGTCAATTTTTAAATCAAGATGGGATTTTTTTAAGCTCCGGTGCTAAAGGAATTATCTTGGGGAAGTTCTGTGGCCTCTCTTATACAGGAGATAAGACTAGATTATCACTGTGGTCCCTTCTGGCTTCAAAATCTCTGAATCCATAGTCAGTGGTGTGTGCTGCAGAATCCAGTTTGCATGACCTCTCTGCTTTGAGCAAAAATGATCCAATTACACTCAATGTTGGCTCTTCCGTGACCCCCTGGAGATGTAGAACAGGATTGTATCCCAGAGAAATAAGAGGAAAAATATAGCCTATGCAATGGTCAGGATGTGCTGATATTTTTCATTTCATTTTGGTATTATTGAGAGGCTCCAAATACCTAAAGATTTCGTTTTCATTTTCTCAGCTAGACTCTGCTAGCAATGTATGCTAGAAAGGCTCTTGCCTTCTGGAGGTAGGGAGTTCAGGACTATAAATAAGAAATGAAGTTTTTCCTCTTTTGGCCTCTCATTTCCCATGTTTAACCTCCTCTCTACCACCTCCAAATGTATGTTGAGTCTCGCATGAAGAACATGATGTCCATGCTAAGAGAACTAGCTGTTCTCTAGACTGAAATGGCATGTTAAACCAGCTATCAGGGGAATTCTCCAAGTCCTGAGTGATAGTTTGTATGATGCTCCTAGCCAGCCAGAGATGCGCTTATTGTTACAGGCATAGTAGGAATCCAGAGCTCAGAGTTCAGCCTTTTTGTGTCTAAAACCTTAAGTTCTGAGGAAGTGCCAGTGTGCAACTTGGGTGAAATCTTGACCCCACTGAAGTCGGTGGTTGTTTTGTTAACTTCAGTGGAGCCAGGATTCTACTCCAGATTTTTAAATTTAAAGGGCCAGAATATATCCCTGTAGAGTGTGAACTCTATTAATGAATAAAATTGAAAATAGAAATCTTCAGTCATAGTACTGAAATGAGAACAAATGCATAGTCCTTATACGACCACTTATGGCAATGGGCAGGACAGAGAGCCAAACAGTTTTCTCCATTCTTTAAAGTTGCTAATCTGATGTAAATAAACACTTAATCTTTTTGTGCAAGAATTGTGTCCATGTTCCAATAGTTTAGGGCCAGTTTCTTTATCCCTGTATGTTTCGTGAAATGGATATCTGACTGCAAAATGTTTTCCAGCCAAGTAGTGATTTTTTTTTTTTTTTTTTCTGAAACACAAGTGCATCTATTAGATGTTTGCAGCTGGGAGAATCTCTTTTACTGCTTGATTTCAGTGCCACTAAGGAAAATCTAGCCTTAAGCACAAAGCAAACTAGGTAAATGTTTGAGGCTCTTTAAGTGCCCCACAAATGCTGCAATTCATACCCCAACTTGGTCTCTTCCACTAGAAGCAGAACTAAAGAGGAAGAGAGAAATTTGTCATATGCTACACCTGCAGCACTAGGCAATTCCTGGCCTGATTCTCTTCCTGCCACCACCTTGGGACCTTGCAAATCATAATGCCAGCCCTTCCACTTGTGCCAACATGATGTGTGGGGTGGCAGTTACATTGTATTGCTGAATGATGCCCAAGGGTTTGAGGTGTTACCTATTTGTCAATGAAGCAGTTGGGCCAGTCCTTCAAAATTTAGTATTCTTAGGAGACGAAAAGCCAGCTTTTAATAGGAGACCGTAACCAATTCATTTGTGCTCTTGGAAGCCAAGCAATCCAAGTCTAAGTTTAAACCCTAATACAAATATTTGCCAAATATTTCATGAAATTAAAAATAGTGGGGTATGTTAGCAAGGTGGGTTATGTGACTGATTAGGCTGCAATAGGATTTAACTCCTTGTCTCTGGGACTATCTTCCTTTCTATAATTCAATACTTTTTTCACTTCTTTTATTGCTGTGGGGGTCGGAAGTTTCTTCAAGAAATTGTAGTTTAGGTCCTACTTTTCTGTGTATATTTTACAACATCATTATTTTTGTTGGTCCGCTACATATAAAATAAACTCATGGTGTTTATAGGGTGAAGGTTTGAGACCCACCTCAACTTAAACACATCACGTGGCATAAGATGTTGGGTTGCCATTATGATTGATAGGACCTGATGGTGCTGGCAGAGCTTTGTAAAAGTGATAATACTGAAAAGCAAATGGGGATATAAGAAATTAAATAATGCCCAGACCCTCACCAGGGCATTATTAAATGTCAACCAATATATTGTAGCAACTCCAACCATTTCCATAACTCTCTTGTGAAATATGGTAGCTAAGACAAAAGATGGCCTCCAATCAGAGGCAGAAATGGAGCTGTGTTTTGACAGAGCTGCTTCATGTTCACAAGATATGAATTCTTTCAAAATGCACTTGATAGCGTCGGTTATGGGTCTTAATTTGTTCATGATCTGTGTGCCAAAAACCATAGAAAAGCTTAAAATTTTGTGGTTCATTCTGCTGCTGAATTTTATTTTGCTGTGTGTGTGAACAGAACAATGCAGGTACAAGCAGATTAATTAGCAATTATTTTGCTGAGAAGTGTAATATTGCCCTGCCGTCTGCTGCACCATTACTGGGAGAGTGGTCTTGATGACACACTCATTAAACACTGGTCTTCTCCCCTCCCCCCCACTTTCAAAGTCAATTAAGCTAAACATATTAGGGCTACTTTAGTTCTAAATAACAGCTTCCAATCGGGATTTAATGTGATTTAACTAATCCACTTCAAATTCACCCTTTCAGTTAATTTGGATTAATTTTTTGGATGTTCTGAGTAGACAAGCCCTAAAGAAAGTGATACTGCTTTTGGATGTTAGCAGGCTTCTACTAAAACATGCTTTCAACCTTAACTCTTCTATAATAAAGTTTTTATTTGGGATGGAAATAAAAACCACATACCTACTCTTTATGGTTTAGCCCAAAATGTAATTGGAAGCTGACCTGCATCCTCAGCAAATAGTGTTCCAGCCTGTAACCTGTTTGTTTGACTCTGGAATAAATCGCAGTAATAAAATCCATTCCTGTGCTGAGCTGCTGCCTGGAAAAGGGATCAGTGACACAGAACTTCAGAAGCATGTGCTCATTGTAAGTGCTGAATGCCAAGTCATTATCACTTAGGGCAAGTCTACACTACAGTGCTACATTGGAACTGGTGCAGCTGCGTTGCTGTAGCATGTGTGGTGAAGACCTGCTATGCCGATGGGAGAGCACTCTCCCGTCAGCTTAATTAGTCCAGCTCGGCGAGAAGCAGAAGCTATGCTGGCGGGAGAGTGTCTCCCACTGACATAGAGCTGGTGTGGACAGCATTAAACTTGTGTCATATGAGGGGTAGCGGGGGGGCGGGAGAGGGCGTTTTCACACCCCTGAGTGATGTAAGTTATATCAACTTAAGCTGTAGTTTAGACCTGCCTTTATTCTTAGCTATCTTCTATGCCTGCTGTCCTTTCACTGCTGGACTGAACAGGAGAAGCAAAAGCAAAATGATCAATTGTAGTTTAAAGTACTAAAATACAACCTACTTTCCACCCTCACACTGGGACCAGGAGAGAATTCACATTATCTCTGTGGACCTGCTTTCTCTCTTTAAAGGAGGAAAAGCGCACACACAGGGAAAGAAATTCTTTAAACACTCCTTCAAATCAAAGACACTGTAAACTGTTTCCTTTCCTCCCACCTAGTCTACAGAATTTGCAATGGGAGCAGCACTCAGTGAGTGTGGTTTCAGTGAGGACAGAGGTTCCATAGAAGGAAGAGGCACCCAAATGTCTGACTCCTGAACCCCCATCACAAAGGATATTACCTGTAACCATAGCAGCTAGCTCAGTTGTAATGGATTTTTCTAAATGCATAGCACAGACAATGACAGCTGATGACATCAGCAGAAGCAGAGAGATAGTCGTCATCATCATAAGTATAGTAACTGGAATGTAGGTCAAAATCAAAGGAGAAAGTACCCATAGAGCTTAAAAAAATAAATGCTTAATTCACTAAAATATGAATGTGTATATAGCAGCAGCGTATGTACACCATTTCTAACAGAGCTGCACATATGTTATCAATTCTGCTTTAGCTATGGCTGGCTGTTTGCTCTAGAATCAATGATGCACATGTTGGAAATATGGAGTACTGTCATATTCAATCATAAAAATTTACACCATAGTAAACTGAAGAGGGCTTATATCCATGACAGACACGTGACCCTTTTCAAAGGCAAATAATTAATCCACAGAGGAAGCCAAATTCTACTCTGTTACACCTCTTAAACCCCACTTCTCTCTCTCTCTCTCAAGTTTTCATAAGGTGCTTCAAGTTGTCATATCTAATCGTTGTAGAACAATTGAAGATAGTACTGAATGTGCCCATGACAAGGTATATAAACCCACACTGACCTGGAAGGGGTTATGGAGCTGCCTTGGGCTGCAGTGTCCCCACCTGACTGCACCTGCAAATCATGTCTGGACTGGAGGAGGAGCTAAAAGATGGGAACTCCACTCACATGGGTGCAATGGCCAAGCACTAAAAGAAAATGTACTGAAAATCAGAACTAAACCAGATATCATATGGATCTAGGAAACACGGTTGGTTGAAAAGCTTGCTTTTAAAATTCCAGGGTATATATTGCCTTTAAGCAAGACCGAAAACTAGATAGAGGGGAAGACTTGGGATGAGGTGTTTGTACTTTTCAAAAGGGAAAGAATAAACTACATACAAGTAGGAAATGAAGAAAGGAGTCTTGAATATACGACATAATTAAACTATCCCCAATGAGCACAAAGAAGGAATGGGAAATGATCATTTCCCTATGCTTAGTACTTTTCACAGACAAGTTAAGGTTGAAGTTAATGGAGAAATGTGCACCTGGAATTTTAAGCAAGCTAACTGGTAGCTATTTAAATAATAAGTGTAGTGAAGAAGCCTAGGTTACATAATTGCCCCATGCATTAGCCTTTCATTGGTGGGAAGTGGGTTGAGGCATTCTTGCAAAGTGAAATGGCTCTGTTAGCATCAGTATTTGTAGACAAAAACATCCTTTTTATAAAGTTGGTAACATATCTTCATCAGATTCCCCAGGTTAGAAAAGTTCTGATCTGCTATGTAGCTAAGTTTCTTTGTGTTTCAATATATTTTTTTTTTTGGTGGCACTGCAGCAGTGCTTTGAAAAGATGTTGGATTGACAGCTCTAGGATTGGAAGTCCTTTCTCTAGCTGAAGAACAAGTGGGATCAGTGTCCTGCCAAAGCGCCCCAAGGCTTACTTGGAAGGACTGTGTTTAGGGATGAAAGGATCTGATACTCTTGACTGCTGCCTTAAAGTTCTTTCCTCCTGCCCCCACTATACTCAACCTTCCTCTACATCTAGAGTGACCTGGCAGGCCCACTAACTGCCTCCTCCTTCAGCTGTTTCCATTTTCTGGCTATTGCTGTTCCCCCACCCCCTGCTCTAGCCATACACAAACTCCTTACAGTCACAATCTCCTTCTTTCCAGCACCCACATGGAATCTCAGATCTGCCCTCTCAGTACCTCTGATTTCTGGAGCTAACCGATGCATTCAAAAATCATAGCACACGAGCACAGCAGTTCTGAGTATCTGGGGCTACATCCATATTATATTTGGCACTAGAATGTCACACATACCAGTAGCTAATTCCGGCCTATCCCAAATATCTTTTTCAAAACTGAAAATGTACAGTGTGTCCAAACAAATGACCTGCCAATCTCACAACAAACTATTATAGTAATAGAACTCAGTGTAGGAGGCTGAAACTCTGCTTCTAGCCCACTCTCTTATGTTTATGGATGGCAATGCAGCATATAATATGTAAAATGAGCCAACATTGAGAGACCTAAGCAATAGTTAAGCGAACAGTGTGGTAAAGACATTTTCAGCCTATTCTCTGTCAGAACCATTAATATTTTATGGGTTATGGGTTTTCTTACTACAGTCCCGGAAAGAAAGATAAGGGGGAAAGGAAAAAGCATATTACTTTGGTGTCACCTTGCTATTCTGTAAGATTAGAGGGTCCCTTATGACCAATATTAAATCAGTAGACTTGATGATTTAATAGTCTTGTTTAGAGTTCTCATTCACAAACCATAAAGGCACATTTCAAGTCCTATTCTGTATACTTTTGCATGCAGAACCTCATTGAAGTCACTGCCGGAATCTCAGATATGCCTTTTGAGTACCTCCGACTTCAAGAGCTAACTGGTATATTCAAAAATCATAGCGCACAAGGAGAGCAATGACTTTTTGAATTGTTTTGAAGACATAGCTAAGGTGTGTTTGAGAGTGTGTAAAATTTTCAAAAGTGCCTAAGTGACTTTGAAAGTCAATGAGACTAGGATCCTAAGCTACTTACATACTTTTGATGAAGTTACTTTATATTAACAATTGTATGCATTATTAGAAATATTAAAAGGACACTGTTAAACTTAAATTTAAACATAATTTTCCTTGGTTATGTTAATAATAACACTTTAGAAATCTCAAAGAGAAATTTGCTTTCCTATGGGATTTACATTTCTTCAGTTACATAGGAATTGTGCTGTATCAAACCATCTAGTTCATTAAGTATCCTGTCTCCAAAAGTGGCCACCACAAGCTACTGTAGAAAAAGGTACAAGAACCCTGAGTAGGCTGTTATCAGATAACTTCTCTCTACAGGTTGTTTCCTTCTAACCTCCATTAGTTTAGCTTATGCCCTGAGGGTTTATATTTATTCCAAACCTGATATTTTCTTTTTTCATTCTTGCTATTGTAACTCTGTATACTGTTGCCATCCATGTAAATGTGCAATCCTTACAGTCATACATCTTGTATAGAAGAGTAAATTTATGTTCAGACTTAGAAGGTTTGAGACATTCTGGTGCTTCATATTGACATGCATCAACGTGATGATATCATCATTTACTGCTCTCCTTTCCCTCCAGAGGCTTGACCCTGCACCACTGAAGTCAATGGGAATTCTGCTTTGGACTTCAATGAGAGCAGGATCATGCCTTTGGAGTCCAGTCAGCTCCGTCTTTCTCTCTGAGGAAGGAAACTGAGGAGAGATGGATGTGAGAAAAGGCATTGGGTTGTTTCCTTGTACTGTATCACTATAAATAAAACTATTACAAGTTTTTAAAACTATTTATTCCTATTTGTGCCACCCTTTCTGTCCTTCTCCTTGAAAACCCAGCCATCCATAATCCATCTTACTTTAAAAAAGAGACTGGTGGATTTCTTCTTTTAACCAATTTGTATCTGTCTGTCACTCTTTCTTCTCTCCTTTCCCCCACACAAAGATAGATATAATTTAGATAGCTGCTAGATAAGAGGGTCTTTTGATATTCACTCACTTACACAGTGAAAGAAGGAGGATATTAAAATTAAAAGGCATTTGATTTTAAAATAATTACAAGGGGTGCGGTGTTATTTATTTATTAAATAACCTCTGGATTTCATTGGCACAAGATGTAGAATTTAATGGCTTATAAATATATATGAATAACAAGAATATCTGCGGTTACATTAGATAGGATAAACTTCATATGGGTACAAACTGTCATGTTTCAGGGCAGATCTACTAACAGTCTAGGGTCAAGAAACTTTCTTTGTGGGCATGTTGTTCCAAGAATGTCTGTTATGAGGGTTTGGTTCTTTTCTCTGAAGCATCTGAGACTGTGGACTGTCTGATGAAGCCCAGCATGTGTTCTCTATCATTTGTCTGTTCCAGGATGACAATTTCTATGCCATCAGGACTGGGACTAGTTTGCAGAAGACTGCTGGAGCAAGAGATGTTTGTCATGGAACAGAGACAGAATTGGGGTTGTGGTTAGCTGGGCTAAGTGGGGAAGTTGCCTCTCCCTGAACCCAAGAGGGGGTTCTGAGGGTGGGTGGATTCAGAGCAGCTAAAAATTCCCACTCATCCTCTTGAAAAATTTAAAATACTCATGTTGAAAGTGTTCAGGTGAGTGGACAGGTGAAAGAGAGAGTTTACACATATTGCTCATGAAATATGGGTGAGCCAACAGAACTATGTTTCATTCTTATAGCCAAGACTAACATAAGAAAGTGTAAAAAAGCACAATATTAATCCATCCTTGTCACAATGACTTTTGTAGCAAGGACAGGAAACAGATTGAATAGATATTTTTTCCTATGTTGATGTAGTGACTGTAATTTCCTCCAGTGCCACAAAGACTTGCTGGTGTTACTGTGCTACTTCCAGGGTTTAGAGAGGATATACAATATAGATCCATGCTGAAAAACTGAGGAATGGGATTTCAACCTAGTAATTAAGTATTAGGAATTTACAACAATAGAGTCACCTCTTTTTAAAGTATGATACGAACATAAAGAAAGCAAAACTATAGGCATTTACCAATTTGAACATTGTGTTGCACATAAAACTGTAACAGATTTTTCAAAGTGAAATTATGCATGCCATTGGTCCATCCTTGGTAGAGTATTGTCAAAATTTCAAATGGCAGAAATTGTTTTGTGTCTATTTCATGGGTATATAAATATTCCAGAGCCTGGTTTGGCTTGTAAAGTTATTTGGAGGGATTAGTGGAAAATAGCTTAGCCTTGTGGGCCAAGGAACTCAACTACCATAGGAAGAACATGGTGTAACTAATACAATTCCACTCTTGTTAGAGTATGGCTCTGCTCTCCTGACAGGAGAATTGTAATAATTACAAAGTGTGTAGTCAATATCCTGGGACCTCAATCTCTGATACTGAACAATGGTACAATGGAAATATAAGAACGTGTGTAATGCTTAACACATATATTTATTGGCTGTGGCTTTATATGCTAAGATAAATTAAAGCCATTCTTCAATACATTGTCTATACTGGGGATTTTAGGGAAATCTCTTATCACACTGGTGCAACTGGTAGGTGAGTCAATGTCTACCAGCCCAGGCTGTTTTAACACCATGTCATCTTCTAGACCTGTTCTGAAGGGAAGGGGTTAGACAACACAATGGCAGTAATTCTCAGTGAGAAATGGATGGAGTGAGTTAGTAATGAAGGTAGTGATAATGCAGAGGAAGAGCTTTTGAATGGGAGAAATACAAATCAATTCCTTAGGAAGAGGAATCATTTTGGTGCCATCTCTATATTAAATAGTAAAAGAGCTGGGTGTTTACTCACAGGAGACAGGAAGAAATGTCACGTAAAGGTCCCTGGCTGTAAATACAGAAAAGATTTAATTTTTTTAATGTTCTTTTCTTTCCCCCCATCCCAACAGTGGAAGCTCTACATTTGGGGACGTTAATGGCCGCCCATGGCTATTTCTTTCCAATCTCAGACCATGTTCTAACACTAAAGGATGATGGCACCTTTTACCGGTTCCAAGTAAGTATGCTTAAAATGTTCTTGGGTTGCTTAAATGAAGGTTTATATTAAGAGCAAGATCCTATTTATTGTAACTGTAATCGTATCGTCCCCTTTCAGTGGCCCAGTTAATTATATCAATTTATCTTATATCTAAAAATGCTAATAGGACTATATTCTGAAACTGTATGTTAATAATTTAAATGTAAAGAAACTAAGGGCCATCACAAATATCTACATAAAACTATATGGGGATGGAAATGTCCCTCTCTGAAATAACAATAACTCCAATGGCTTGAAAGTTTAACAGATGAAATAAAATTGCATTCAGCATAATCCTCAATAGGATCCTCCTTTGTAAAGATCTGATGGAGTTCTGGGGTGTGGAATGTAACACATTATGGCTCTTTCCTCACAGGCTCTGTAGAGCACTTCAGACAGAATACTTCCTCTTCTGAGAGATGTACATGTGTGTCTTCTACCAGCACATATTCGATTATGATCTCACCTTTTATAGTGAGAGATTTCTATGTTGACCAGTTGGTCACACTGTAGTGCTTATGGAAAAAAATGTGCAGGTATTCTAGTGCAGATTAGGAGAATACATCTGATTTTATATATATTACTGATAGGTTTTTCTTTTTATTTGCATTTGTACCTTTTTTGAATGTTATTACACTAGTTTTAAAATTAGTTCTTTACTGTTTCATACAATGAACAGCTTGATCTCATGTTCTGTACATTGAGACAAATGTGATCGACAGTACTGATTGGACACAGTACTGGTGTTTGATAAATGTATTAGAACCAGAAAAGACTGTCTGATGGGATGCTAGCATATCATCCCCCAGACATTTAAGACTAACATTTTATTTAAAAAAAAAGAAAATGCCGTTCAAAGATACCTGAGAAGAACATTGTCTTTCAAGTGTAGAAGAAACATGAGAGAGTGGAGAGTCATCCTACCTTCAAATCATGATCACCATTTTAGTTGTATGCCACACCTCACCTTTTGAGTCTCTAGACTAATATGTTATGATTCGGTTGTTGCTCTACTGCCCTTTTTTGGCAAAGCAGCATGATCTTTGACCTAAAGGACACAGCATCAAAAATGTAGTGTAGATTTATAACTACATACCTGCAATACTGTCAATCTAACATGAAAGAACAGGAAGTTGATTTGGCCAAGGAAGGGGCGTGTTACTGCATGAATTTGACTAGTATTACAATACTAGTACAATCACCATTACTAATCTATTCATATCCCATACCTGGGAAATATAAGGTTTCCATAACACAACAAATCAGGGGCAGAAAAAGGTGGATTAGTATTAAATGAACTGTGAGCCTTACCATTCAGGGGTAGTAGCTAGTGCAATGTGTGGACACAGTTATACAGGTATAAATGCTCTTATACTGGTAGGGTTCATTGATGGACGATAAAGGGGGTACGCTATATCAATAGATACAGCTTTATACTGGTATAATTGAGTTATAACTGTTTTGGTAAAAATCTCACAGCTCTAACCAAAATTACACCAATACAAAAATGGTATGTTACTTATGCTGTTAAATTAGGAGGTGGAAATGGCCCATTCAACTGGGAAAAGGTAAAATTATTTTACTTTGACTTTAATTTTTTGGGGGGGAGGTGTGGAAAAGCTCCCCAGGGGCATCAAAAATAGAACCATGGCTGGAGAGAATCCAACAATTTCTAGACTACTGTGATACACAGAGAAAAAGCATTTGTAGTAGCCAATACTGCAAAGTGCAGAGTCCATCCCCGCAGAGACTCTCCTACTACAGCGCAATGACTTGCCCTGCAGAAAATAGGTTAGCTGTGGTTATGTACGCTGTCCTTTTCTATGTCTGACAAAGGGTTCCGATCCCTTTTTTCTCTCTTGACAGTGTAATTATTTCCAGGTGTTTTTTTTTTTTTTTTTAACAAGCTACTCCTCTGTATGAATGGCTGAGAATATGAGTGGAGCTTAGGTTCTACTTGTTCAATTGCCCTTTTACAACCAGAATTATGCTTTTCTATTACTATTGTAACCATCAGGAGGGCTGTTAAAATCATAAGTGCCCCCAGCTTTTTAAAAGTATGTGGGTATAGAAATAACTGTTTTCAATTTTTACCATTTTTAGGTGCATCTAATTGTTCCTGGGGCAGTTCACCTAATATTGTTCAGAGGAGGAGATCTAAAAATTAGCAGATAGCTGCACACTTCATAGAGGACTAGATTTTGGCTAACTCTAACACAGCCATTCAAGGAATTAAGAAGTAATGAGTCCCCTTGAAGTCCCTGAGCAGCAGGGCTTTTTTCATTGCAGCCTTAGCAGTGAAAGAAAACAGGAGCTGCACACCCAATATCCACCCCCAACATATGAGCAATTGGGTCAGAGATGAAGCTGCACAAGTATTGGGGGGGACACAAGCTGCATCCCAGAAAGAAGTGAAGTAGTTTACTTTCCTCCCCATCCCCACAGCAGGAGTGGGGAATTCCTGTCAGAATTCCTTCCTGGAACGTCATGCAAGCACATGCTTCCTTGTACTCAGTGTGAGCCAATAGTCTTTTAACCCAGCCTCATGTTTGGAAATTATGCTTTCCTAGTGAAAAGTGCCTGATTCTTCTTCCCCCAGCTTCCCAACCTTTCCCAGAGCAACCTCCCAGGGATCGGAGTGTGATCGCCTTTCCAAACTGCATACCCATCCTGGCTCTCCTCACTTCAGTGGCAAGCTGGTGAGATATAGCATGTCCACCAGGACCAATTTTGAATGAACTGCCATGAGTCATTAAAAACTTCAGAAGTACCGAAGAAGTCTCTTGTGCATGAAGGCACTTCTTGGCATATCTAGGGCTCTCAATGTCTCGAGGAAGTGTTCTCCCAAAACAGACATTTTTATGGGTACCATTTGAACAAGAGCCACACTGTTAACCATCTATCTTGGGTACAGAAAGGATTTTACTTTTTGGTTTTTATTTAAATAAATAAATAGCCTAATATAGTAACAATGATGATAAACAATATTTACTAGCTGTTACATAGCACTTTTTTATCCATAGATCATAAAGTGCTTTATAAAACAGCTAAGAGCTAAGTGTCTCCATTTTAAAAATGGGGAAAGAGACCCACAAAGAGGTTAAATGTCTTGCCCGAGGTCACTAACAAAACCACAAATAGAAACCTGGTCTTGAGTCCCAATCCAGTGCCCTATCCACTAGGATACAATGCCTCCTGATGGATAGTACTAGAATAAGAATGGTATACTGTAATAAAATATGAATCTCTCTTCCTTTGGAGGCAGTTTATCCTAATGGATGATTGTCAGCATACAACATCTGAGGTTGCAAGTTGAATGCTTATGAAATATTTAACATTTTTCCCTAAGGCTTTTTTTTTTTACATAGATATATCTGCCTAAAAGTTTATACAACATTACATAATATATAGAAAGTCTTGGATTTAGTCTTTAACTTGTAAGAGATGGTGTTGCTGCTACTCTAATGGCAAAATGGCTCCCTAATAAAGATTTAAGGCTAAATTATGGGATGGTGTTATAAGCAGCTTCTCAAAGGGCACACATGTAGATTGCAAAATCAGAGTTAACATTACATCCATGTTCTGGCTCCAGTTAGCCTCGTGATTAACATGAAGACCAGGCCGTCTCTCCCCTGGGCATGCCTACTTATGCCTCCATCATTCCTGGTTTGAAGGCATTAAAGGCCCTTGATGATGCAAAGGACCCATACGCGTAGCAGCTAACTTCTTTGCTGCAGTTCTATGGCTGTATGAGAATTTGCTCTTGGGTGTGTTTGTGTCAGGCATCAGCCAAAAGTTGGTCACCGTGCTTTTTGTATAATTTCTTTCTGCAATACATTTGTTAAAAATTAAATGAACATATTGCAATACACTTAAACTAAAAAAAAATTCAAAACATCAATGTTGACAGGCATTAGTAAGTTTACATCTGTTGTGACAGATATTCATCTATTCCTATTGTTTATACTACCTGAGCCTATGGTTTTAACAAGCTAAACTAAGTCAGACTTGTTACTTACTGCATGGAGTGGTTCTAGTAATTTAGTAGGTGTTAAAATTGAGAATTTAAAGTACTGCATTAATAAAGTCTCTCTTTTTGTACATGGAATACATATAACAATATCAGTTGAATGGGGTGGAGTTTAATGTTTCCATGTCGTAGATATTTTAAATATATTTTCAGTCTCTCTACTTTTTCATATAACACAAGTAATACGCAGATGTTTTCATTTGCACTGCTTTTAAAATCACTTTATTCTAGGAGATTAGGTTTTGTGTTATGTGCAGCAGCATTTATACAAGTGTAATGATACTGAGTGTGTATTCACTTTTGTAATGCACAGCAAGAACCTACCCCACCACCCAATGTCCTTATGCCATGTCTGATCAGCCTGGTATCATTGCTTACCTAGAGCCACTTTTCTACCCAGGCTCGTAATAACCTTATAGAGACAATCTGTTCTATACAAACCAATGAATTTGGGTCTCTGATAATATTTGTGGTGCTAGATATGACCTTATTTCTCCAGCCACAGGACTGAGTAGAACTGCTTGCCTAGGAATATCCAAGTACAGACACATATAGACCAAATGCTTTAAAATTGTAGCGATGTAAGTTGGCAGCCTGGGCAGATAAACACTATTTGATTTTTCCCAAAACTATTCCGCCACCTGCCTTCTTTTCAGCTATAAATAGGATGTCATGGCAAAGTAGCAAATAGGGAATGTTACCACTCATTCATAGCAAACCACTTGACAGCCACTCCTCAGGCAAAATGAAATTTTTAACTACTGATAGTTCCTTCAGGTTTTCAACATTCCACTCAAAAAAGTTAATGTTTGATAATCTTCTCTATGAAAATGATTATGGTACAAAATGCTTGTACTGCAACACCTCTATAAATCTCCCAGGCAAAGCTTTCAGTTGCCTGAAAATTGTACTACATGTAATGGGGTTTTCAGGGGGGTTTTAATGTGTGTACCCTAAGGTATCTGTATTGTGAGCTACACAACAGATAATTCTACTACTGTTGATGATTGAGCTGTGCAAAATAATTAGATCAAAACTCCACCACCCTCTCAAACTGTGCCTAGGTTGCCAGTCACATGCATTTGCACACCACAGTTTATGCACAGAGGAGATCATGAACATGGGCAGAGATTCTTTGCATAACTCTGGGAGGTTCATAACCAGCTGAGAGGTGAACAGCTAGTCTTCCCTTCCTTCTACACACTCATACTTATAGTGAATCCCATGCCTCACTTACATACACCCCACTCTACAACAAGCCCTAGATCTGTTGTTTCTTATGTCTATAGGCCTGCCCCCCTCTTCTGTTTTTTCTTCCTTGGAAAAGTTAAACCCCTTTCCTAAATGTTTAGGGTTCATACTTTTCCTCATCTCCAGGAGATTCTTCATGGTCCACTATTTTACCCAGTCCTTAAATGCTGGGAAAGGTTGGGGGGAGAAGAAGAAGAATGTAAGCTAAATACTTGAATTGCAGAGATGCAACGAGGCATGTCACATGTTTGAGATAAGACTAAGGGTATGTCTACACTATGAAATTAGGTCCATTTTATAGAAGTTGATTTTTAGAAACTGATTTTATACAGTCAATTGCATATGTCCACACTAAGTGCATTAAGTCGGCAGAGTGTGTCCTCATTACTGTTGCTAGCATCGACTTACGGAACGGTGCACTGTGGGTAGCTATCCCACAGTTCCCACAGTCTCCGCCATCCATTGGAATTCTGGGTTAAGCTCCCAATGCCTGATGGGGCAAAAACATTGTTGCATGTGGTTTTGGGTACATGTTCTCAGTCGCCCCTCCCTCCCTGAAAGCAACAGCAGACAATTGTTTTGCGCCTTTTTTCCTGGGTTATCCATGCAGACACCATACCACGGCAAGCATGGAGCCTGGTCAGCTCACCGTTACCACTGCTGTTGCATCAGAGAGGCTTTGAAAACCAGTTTCATGACTGGCCAGGCTTCCGTGTGACAGTAGTTTGTGTTTCTCCTTGATGCAAACCCACCCCATTTGTTGATTTTAGTTCCCTGTAAGCCAACCACCCTCCCCCCCCCCTTCGAAATAAAGTAACTATTGTTTTGAAACCATGCATTCTTTCTTTATTAATTTAAAAAAAATGAGATAACGGACTAGGTAGCCCGGGTGGGGTGGGGGAGGAGGGAAGGACAAGGCCACATTGTTTATTGTAGCCACACTAAAAATCAAACTGTTTGAATGATAGCCTTCTGTTGCCTGGGCCATCTCTGGAGAGGAGTGGCTGGGTGCCTGGAGCCTCCCCCACCCACGTTCTTGGGCATCTGGGTGAAGAGGCTATGGAACATAGGGAGGAGGGCAGGCGGTCATACAGTGGATGCAGTGGGGGTCTGTGCTCTTGTTGGCTTTCCTGCAGCTCCAACAGATGCTTCATCATGTCCGTTTGCTCCCCCATTAGCCTCAGCATCACATCCTGTCTCTGCTCTTCACGATCACTTAATTCTT
This sequence comes from Terrapene triunguis, assembly GCF_002925995.2. Lineage (NCBI taxonomy): Eukaryota > Metazoa > Chordata > Testudines > Emydidae > Terrapene > Terrapene triunguis. The sequence goes on from NW_020664436.1 coordinate 16,905,915, forward strand.
TCCCGACCTCTGCCACTGAATGCTTCTATGCATTAAGCTGTGCCCTATCAGTGCAGGTTGGACTGCATGAGCTCGGAAAACATGTCATCACGAGTGCGTTTTTTTTCACCTTCTAATCTGTGATAACCTCAGGGACGGAGATGATAGGGGGAGCATAGAAACATTCTATGCTCTACAATTCTGGGGGGACTGCATGGTCACCTGTGCTGCTGAGTTCGCCACACTGACCAAACAGGAAATGAAATTCAAAAGTACCCAGGGCTTTTCCTGTTTACCTGGCTAGTGCATTGGCGTTCAAAGTGTTATCCAGAGCGGTCACAATGGAGCACTCTGGGATAGCTCCTGGAGGCCAATACCATCGATTTGCGTCTGCACTACCCCAAATTCGACCCAGCAAAGTTGATTTTAGCGCTACTCCCCTCGCCGGGTAGGAGTACAGAAGTCGATTTTAAGAGCCCTTTAGGTCGACGGAACGGGGTTGGTTGTGTGGATGCAGTCATTTTTAAATCCACCTAACACAGCTAAATTCAATCTAACCCCGTAGTGTAGATCAGGCCTAAGACCTATAGTGTCCATGTAAGAAAAGGACAGTGTTATTGCTCTGTCTGGAAGAACTGTTTGTTGGCTAAGAGAGAAAAGCTGCATCATATGGCTTACACATTTCCAGTTCCACTCAAGGGATTGCTGTCCAAGACTCTGGGTGATATCAGTGTTAGCTTATTTTAGGACAGCTTTAGGGCTAAATTCACACTCCTGAATTTACAGCCATGCAGACTCAGGGACTGGGAAGGCGTGTGCCTTGAGAGTGGCATGCCTGGAGTCAGTATGTCTATGTATGGATAAAGCAGGCATGATGCTGCCAAGTACCTTGAAGAAACATATTTATTAGTGGGCCCTGCTGCATCTTTTAAAAAAGGTTTAGCATATGCTTCTGCTAATTTAGGAACAGAGTTGTGCATGGATTTTTCGGTGGGAGGGCATGGCTGTTTACCGCCATGTATGGGAGTGCTATGTTAAAGGCTCTCTGAGCCTCTCCCCAGGAGGGTTGGTGGGGGGAGGGCTGCCATAATTTAAGATTAACATTTAATCATTGGAACCTGGCAAAAGGAACCTCAGTTTATGCAATGAGTTGTGATATAAATTAACATCAGAGCTCTAGAACAGTGAATACCAATTCATTAGCAATGACCGACAGATTGAAATATTTCACAATAATATATTTTCTGTCATTTTAATTCTGCAGGTGGAATTATTTTTCATTTATTAGCAATATTTCATGAAAATTGTAATCAGAAATTTTTAGTTTTGACCATTTTTATTTTTGAAATTTTGCTTTACATTTTTTCATTTTGCTTTTTCATTTTTCACTTCCCGCCTTTTTCCCTTTCACCACCTTTTCTCTCGTTGTTTTCCATTGAAAAGGTGTGGGTGTCGAAGGATGAGGAAAAACAGAGAGAGGGGAGGGAAGGAAAAATAAAACAAACAAACGAAAAATCCACCCTAAAAAAAGACATTTTTTCATTTTTCCAGTTCCATCGGGGAAAAAATTCAAAAACAAACCAACACAAATACTGACATTTGACTATAATAATATCACATCTCAAATTTCATATTAGTGTATACACATGAATATACTGTGTATATAAATACTAGAGCTGTCTGATTTTTTTAATCTTCCCCAACGATATAAACAAAATGCTATTGAAATAAAAAAAATCATTTTGTTTGCAATAAAAGAAAAAAGTAAATAACATTTTAGGTATTTTTTAATGGAAAAATAAAGAACTGCATTTTGAAGGCCTCGACAGTAATACAACTTTTTGAAAATTTGAATATTTTTGTGAAAGTAGCCTGTCCTTTTTGACCAACTCTAATAAATACCTACTAGTGAGTTGCTTAGAACCTTAACATACCGTTTATTAATCACAAGTTCTGCAAAATCAAAGATTGAATGGGTCATAAAGAGTGCAAAATCTTCTCACCTCTAAACGTTGATTCTTCAGGTTGGTGTGAGCATGTTCCTGGAGAAAGTAGGGCTGCCCTGTACCTGTTCTGTAGTTTATCAATAATAATAATACTTCATTCTTCTTAGCTGCCATTCTAGCACACTACATAAATACCATAAATAAGCATACAAAAGTAATTTGCCATTTTGATGCCTATTTCAAAATTGCTGGATTTACAATACAGTGGATTTCCGAAGAAAACATAAATAACCTTTACAAAACAGTGTCAGTCTAGGAATTGTATAATGCTTGCTTTGTCTAACCTGAATTCCCTGCTTTTTTGTTTTATTTTGTTTTATTCTATAGACACCCTATTTTTGGCCATCAAATTGTTGGGAGCCGGAAAATACAGACTATGGTCAGTGTGGATACCTATTCTCTTTCTATCAGGAGTCTTGTATTGTATGTATAAAAATATTATTACAGTCTGTCTTGTTTAGCCATCCCACCATTAAAAACACTGTTGTTGTTTTGTTCAATCCCAGTGCAAGAACTGCTGATGCTCAGCTCAAGGTTGGCTTTGATTTTATAAAGTTTATTAAGGCAGAAGTCAAATATGAATGTGATCCAGGAATACAAAAATAGCATTGCATTGCTGTGCACATTATAAATACATATGGTGACAATGTCTTAGTGAAACAGAAGGTACTTTAAAAGTAGTGATTCTACCATCCTGATGAGATTCAAACACATGCAAGCAACCCGGTTAGGATTCTCAAACTCATAGTGGGCCAAACTTTCCAAGATATGTGAATGTATGTATCCAGTGGACATATGGAAATCAGTTATTTGTTCATATACATGGCCACACAAATACATGTGCATACATTCAGGTTCACATGGATGGGAATGGCCACATCTGTGTACAATATGTTATTTCATGCCATATGTAGGGAGGCCATTTGTCCAGTTTAAAGCCGGACAATCCTAGATTTATGCCGTACTGTTCCTGTCTAGTAGAAACTTAGCACTGGACATGGCTCTATCCATTGAAAATGAGAGGTGAGAATAGGAAGAGATTGTGGATGCAGGAGGATGCCAGAGGGGCGGGGTCAAGGTGACACCTCCATATGCAATGATGCAGGCATGGGTGGGCCAATGCAAGCAGGCTCACACACAGGGGCAGAGTCATGCAGGCAAGGATGGGCTAGTGCAGGGGGCCGACAAAGAAGGGGGTGGGGCTGTGTGTGTGGGCTAAAATAGGGTGGGGCCATGTGGGTAGGCTGATGCAGAAGGGGGAGGGGCCATATGGGCAGGGGCGTTGAAATCCCGTATTCTGAGGAGGTGCCAGGGCCACCCTAGCCATGTTTAGCATTTACACACACAAATTATACGTGCATAATTGGTTAAAAAAAACACTATAAAATGACTAAAGCCAAGATTTTTCAAAAATTAGTATCTAAAGTTAGGTTCCTATGTCCACATGTATGCACCGAATTAACTGTTGTGGTTTTCCATGAAACTGATCAATCAACAGCTCCCATTCATTTTAATGAGAGCTGCTGGATACTCAGGACTTTTGGAAAAACTGCCCATTTATTTTGGTGACTAAATATCCTAACTTCAGGCACCCAGTTTTTTTAAAAAAATATCTTGGCTGAATGCTTTGGAAATTCAAGGTGGTGTGCACCACAGTGTGTTTAACCTCAGTATTGGAGAGCTATGGGCTAATGGAATCTGCATAAGGTTGGGAGTCAGTCCAACATTCTTTTCTTATCTTCGCAGTTGACTTGTGTGATTTTTGGGTAAATCACTAAATCCAACAATTTCAAACTCAGGTGCCTAACGTTAGGCATCTAAATAACTAGCCCGATTTTCAGAGGTGATGAGCACCAACAACTCTCAAGTCAGAAAATGCTGATGTTAACTTGTAAAACACTGAGATTTGTAGATTAAAAGTACAGTAGAAGTCCAGAATGTTGTTATGGATCTAATATTTAGACTGTTGTGATTAGTCACTGAGGCAGGAAGATATTTGATTCAGCACTTAATATTACTGCCTCTTTCTTTCTTTTCTTTCCTTCTTTCTTTCCTTCTTAGCAGTTTTTCACAGCTTTCCTTTAAGTGTTGTCCTATCTATTCACAGTCTCCTGGGTTTTGGAAGACCAGAAAGTTATGAAACATGGTTCCCAAGGGAAACCAAGCTGTTCACCAGAAAAAAGCCTATGGGATAACTGGGGGAGTTAATAAATATGCTAAAATGTTTATTAGAACCCTTCACTGTCTAATATTAGGTCTGAGCCTGAAGTCAGCCTGAGAAAATGCTGTCACTATCCACTGATGTTGATGAGGAGGTACAATGTCTAGCTGCCTTACTAAAGTGACCTTCCAGCTGAGAAAAAGCAATAATGAAGATTAAAAAAGAAACCCCACAGTCAGAATCAGAATTATCAATTTGGGCGGGGGGCACGGGGGGTGAAGAGAGACTCTCCAGGGTATCAGAATAGATCTCAGGATCTGTCTATCCCTCCACACAGTGATGTGCCAGGAGAGTTTCTTGTTTCTTTGTGCTGGGCTCCTCCAGTTATCATATAGGCTTTACCACCAAACAGCTCAGTTTCCTGTTTTTAGTATAGGAAGGCCTGGGGGTGGGCATAATTTTAAAGGAAATTAGAAATCCTGTGTTGTGGAGTGCTGAGTTTTTAATGGATTTCCATGGTATATTAACCCTTCTACTGATTAGGGTCTATCACCATGCATGGGCTGGAAGGCGGCTGAGATTTTTCTGCTGAACATACAGCAATGATTTGAGGAAAAAGTTGCAATCTCAGTCCAAATAACTGGATCACTAAGCTATGATAGCTAACAAGAAATCTTTTTTCAAGATTATTTAAATTCTTAGACCACAGTGGTTAATTCTTGTACCTTAGGGCCTACATATTTTTAAACACTCAGTTGAAGCCTGTAGGAGTTCTGCATTCAAGACAGTGACAAAGCTAGACATTTAAAAATTAAAAAGTCAGATTTTACCATTATTACTCATGCTGAGAAATAATTTACTCCAGAAACTGACCCATTGACTAGTGGCTCTAAATTAAAACACTCATTAAAAAATCAAAGAACCCCAGGAATGTTCAAAACAGTATTTTTACTTGCAAGTCACTTTTAAACTATGAATGCTTCTGGTGTTTCTGAAGGAGAGCTGACATTTTACTGCTGCTACATAGCATTCAGGGCCTCATGCAATGAGTGCTCTGCTCACAACTTCCACTTGGAACAGAAGAATGGCAATACCAGATCAGACCAGTGGTCCATTTAATGCACTAATCCGTCTCCAAAATTGGCCAGTAGCAGATTCTTCAGAGGAAGGTCTAAAACTCTCACAATGGACAACTTTGCAATAATGTCCCTGTTGGGTAACCTTCTTCCCAATTCCAGGCAGTTAGAAGTTGTTTTATATCCTGAAGCATAAGGGTTCATATTATATTTATGAATTTTTATCCTAGCCAGTTTAATTGCATATATTGAATATAGTGGGAGTTCTGAATGCAGACCACTTGCAAGATTCATAGATTCTAGGACTGGAAGGGACCTCGAGAGGTCATTGAGTCCAGTCCCCTGCCCTCATGGCAGGACCAAATACTGTCTAGACCATCCCTGATAGACATTTATCTAACCTACTCTTAAATATCTCCAGAGATGGAGATTCCACAACCTCCCTAGGCAATTTATTCCAGTGTTTAACCACCCTGACAGCTAGGAACTTTTTCCTAATGTCCAACCTAAACCTCCCTTGCTGCAGTTTAAGCCCATTGCTTCTTGTTCTATCCTTAGAGGCTAAGGTGAACAAGTTTTCTCCCTCCTCCTTATGGCACCCTTTTAGATACCTGAAAACTGTTATCATGTCCCCTCTCAGTCTTCTCTTTTCCAAACTAAACAAACCCAATTCTTTCAGCCTTCCTTCATAGGTCATGTTCTCAAGACCTTTAATCATTCTTGTTGCTCTTCTCTGGACCCTCTCCAATTTCTCCACATCTTTCTTGAAATGCGGTGCCCACTATTGCACTGATAGTTTGTAACAAAGGAAGTGCTAATCAACAAGATTGAAATTCAATGCTCTGCAGAAGACCCACAAAAGGTCTATGAACCCCTGAAATCCTATTTTGAGGGCAAAATAGGTCTTAAGTAGGATTTCAGTGTCCAGGGCCGGCTCCAGCATTTCTGCCGCCCCAAGGAAAAAAAAAAAAAAAAGCCACGACCATGATCACGAACGGCGGCGGCAATTGGGGGAGAAAAAAAAAAAAGCCACGATCGATGGCAGCAGTTTAGTGGCAGGTCCTTCGCTCCTAGAGGGATTGAGGGACCTGTCGCCCCCGAATTGCCGCATGTGCCGCCCCTTTCCCTTGGCCGCCCCAAGCACCTGCTTGTTAAGCTGGTGCCTGGAGCCGGCCCTGTCAGTGTCTTAAAAGTCTTAGGGGATTTATAGTTCTCAATGGGCCCTCTGCAGAAAGGCAAATTTCACCCTAAAAGAGTTCAAAAGAGATGCTGCAGACTTTCACAGTAGTTTACTAGTAAATGATGTATAGAAAATGTAGGTAATTGCCCATAATAAACCATTTTTAAATAAATAGAACTTACATTAAAGCCATTTGTGGCACCTTAGAGACTAACAAATTTATTTGAGCATAAGCTTTCGTGGGCTACAGCCCACTTCTTCAGATGCATAGAATGGAACATATATTGAGAAGATATATATACACATACAGAGAGCATGAAAAGGTGGGAGTTGTCTTACCAACTCTGAGATGCCAATTAAGTAAGAGAAAAAACTTTTGAAGTGATAATCAAGATAGGGAAGGGAGCAGAAGGAGACTCACCGATTGGAAGGCAAAAGATGCACTGTCCTAGGGATAGGGGTTCCACGACCACCATTCCCAAGAGGAGGGTGGTGGTGGTCGGGGACTCCCTCCTCAGGGGGACTGAGTCATCTATCTGCCGCCCCGACCGGGAAAACCAAGAGGTCTGCTGCTTGCCAGGAGCTAGGATACACAATGTGACGGAGAGACTGCCGAGACTCATCAAGCCCTCGGATCGCTACCCCTTCCTGCTTCTCCACGTGGGCACCAATGATACTGCCAAGAATGACCTTGAGCAGATCACTGCAGACTACGTGGCTCTGGGAAGAAGGATAAAGGAGTTTGAGGCACAAGTGGTGTTCTCGTCCATCCTCCCTGTGCAAGGAAAAGGCCTGGGTAGAGACCGTCGAATCGTGGAAGTCAACGAATGGCTACGCAGGTGGTGTCGGAGAGAAGGCTTTGGATTCTTCGACCATGGGATGGTGTTCCAAGGAGGAGGAGTGCTAGGCAGAGACGGGCTCCACCTAACGAAGAGAGGGAAGAGCATCTTCGCCAGCAGGCTGGTTAACCTAGTGAGGAGGGCTTTAAACTAGGTTCACTGGGGGAAGGAGACCAAAGCCCTGAGGTAAGTGGGGAAATGGGATCCTGGGAGGAAGCACAAGCAGGAGAGAGCAAGAGGGGAGGACTCCTGTCTCATATTGAGAAAGAGGGACGATCGATGAGTTATCTTAAGTGCCTATACACAAATGCAAGAAGCCTGGGAAACAAGCAGGGAGAACTGGAAGTCCTGGCACAGTCAGGGAACTATGATGCGATTGGAATAACAGAGACTTGGTGGAATAACTCACATGACTGGAGTACTGTCATGGATGGATATAAACTGTTCAGGAAGGACAGGCAGGGCAGAAAAGGTGGGGGAGTTGCGTTGTATGTAAGAGAGGAGTATGACTGCTCAGAGCTCCGGTATGAAACTGCAGAAAAACCTGAGTCTCTGGATAAAGTTGAGAAGTGTGAGCAACAAGGGTGATGTCGTGGTCGGAGTCTGCTATAGACCACCAGACCAGGGGGATGAGGTGGACGAGGCTTTCTTCTAGCAACTAGCAGAAGTTGCTAGATTGCAGGCCCTGGTTCTCATGGGAGACTTTAATCACCCTGATATCTGCTGGGAGAGCAATACAGCCGTGCACAGACAATCCAGGAAGTTTTTGGAAAGTGTAGGGGACAATTTCCTGGTGCAAGTGCTGGAGGAACCAACTAGGGGCAGAGCTTTTCTTGACCTGCTGCTCACAAACAGGGAAGAATTAGTAGGGGAAGCAAAAGTGGATGGGAACCTGGGAGGCAGTGACCATGAGTTCAGGATCCTGACACAAGGAAGAAAGGAGAGCAGTAGAATACGGACCCTGGACTTCAGAAAAGCAGACTTTGACTCCCTCAGGGAACAGATCGGCAGGATCCCCTGGGAGAATAACATGAAGGGCAAAGGGGTCCAGGAGAGCTGGCTGTATTTTAAAGCATCCTTATTGCGGTTGCAGGAACAAACCATCCCGATGTGTAGAAAGAATAGTAAATATGGCAGGCGACCAGCTTGGCTAAACAGTGAAATCCTTGCTGATCTTAAACACAAAAAAGAAGCTTACAAGAAGTGGAAGATTGGACAAATGACCAGGGAGGAGTATAAAAATATTGCTCAGGCATCCAGGAGTGAAATCAGGAAGGCCAAATCACACTTGGAGTTGCAGCTAGCAAGAGATGTTAAGAGTAACAAGAAGGGTTTCTTCAGGTATGTTAGCAACAAGAAGAAAGTCAAGGAAAGTGTGGGCCCCTTACTGAATGAGAGAGGCAACCTAGTGACCGAGGATGTGGAAAAAGCTAATGTACTCAATGATTTTTTTGCCTCTGTCTTCACAAACAAGGTCAGCTCCCAGACTGCTGCACTGGGCAGCACAGTATGGGGAGAAGGTGACCAGCCCTCTGTGGAGAAAGAAGTGGTTCGGGACTATTTAGAAAAACTGGATGAGCACAAGTCCATGGGGCCGGATGCGCTGCATCCGAGGGTGCTAAAGGAGTTGGCGGATGAGATTGCAGAGCCATTAGCCATTATTTTTGAAAACTCATGGCGATCGGGGGAGGTCCCGGATGACTGGAAAAAGGCTAATGTAGTGCCCATCTTTAAAAAAGGGAAGAAGGAGGATCCGGGGAACTACAGGCCAGTCAGCCTCACCTCAGTCCCTGGAAAAATCATGGAGCAGGTCCTCAAGGAATCAATTATGAAACACTTAGAGGAGAGGAAAGTGATCAGGAACAGTCAGCATGGATTCACCAAGGGCAAGTCATGCCTGACTAACCTAATTGCCTTCTATGATGAGATAACTGGCTCTGTGGATGAGGGGAAAGCAGTGGATGTGTTATTCCTTGACTTTAGCAAAGCTTTTGATATGGTCTCCCACAGTATTCTTGCCGGCAAGTTAAAGAAGTATGGGCTGGATGAATGGACTGTACGGTGGATAGAAAGCTGGCTAGATCATCGGGCTCAACGGGTAGTGATCAATGGCTCCATGTCCAGTTGGCAGCCGGTTTCAAGCGGAGTGCCCCAAGGGTCGGTCCTGGGGCCGGTTTTGTTTAATATCTTTATTAATGATCTGGAGGATGGTGTGGACTGCACTCTCAGCAAGTTTGCAGATGACACTAAACTGGGAGGCGTGGTAGATACACTAGAGGGTAGGGATCAGATACAGAGGGACCTATACAAATTAGAGGATTGGGCCAAACAAAACCTGATGAGGTTCAACAAGGACAAGTGCAGAGTCCTGCACTTAGGACGGAAGAATCCCATGCACTGCTACAGACTAGGGACCGAATGGCTGGGTAGCAGTTCTGCAGAAAAGGACCTAGGGGTCACAGTGGACGAGAAGCTGGATATGAGTCAACAGTGTGCGCTTGTTGCCAAGAAGGCTAACGGCATTTGGGGCTGTATAAGTAGGGGCATTGCCAGCAGATCGAGGAACATCATCATTTCCCTTTATTCAACATTGGTGAGGCCTCATCTGGAATACTGTGTCCAGTTTTGGGCCGCACACTACAAGAAGGATGTGGAAAAATTGGAAAGAGTCCAGCGGAGGGCAACAAAAATGATTAGGGGTCTGGAGCACATGACTTATGAGGAGAGGCTGAGGGAACTGGGATTGTTTAGTCTCCAGAAGAGAAGAATGAGGGGGGATTTGATAGCTGCTTTCAACTACCTGAGGGGGGGTTCCAAAGAGGATGGAGCTCGGCTGTTCTCAGTGGTGGCAGATGACAGAACAAGGAGCAATGGTCTCAAGTTGCAGTGGGGGAGGTCTAGGTTGGATATTAGGAAAAACTTTTTCACTAGGAGGGTGGTGAAGCACTGGAATGAGTTACCTAGGGAGGTGGTGGAGTCTCCTTCTTTGGAGGTTTTTAAGGCCCGGCTTGACAAAGTCCTGGCTGGGATGATTTAGTTGGGAATTGGTCCTGCTTTGAGCTGGGGGTTGGACTAGATGACCTCCTGAGGTCCCTTCCAACCCTGATATTGTATGATTGTATGATAGCCCAGTACAGACAGTTTGATAAGAAGTGTGAGAATGCTTACATGGGGAGATAGATTCAATGTTTGTAATGGCTCAGCCATTCCCAGTCTCTATTCAAGCCTAAGTTGATTGTATCTAGTTTGCATATCAATTCAAGTTCAGCAGTTTCTCCTTGGAGTCTGTTTTTGAAGCTTTTCTGTTGCAAAATTGCCACCCTCAGGTCTGTTATTGAGTGACCAGACAGGTTAAAGTGTTCTCCTACTGTTTTTTGAATGTTATTATTCTTGATGTCAGATTTGTGTCCATTTATTCTTTTGCGTAGAGACTGTCCGGTTTGGCCAATGTACATGCCAGAGTGGCATTGCTGGCACATGTACATTGGCCTAAGAAAATATTATACAAATCATAAAAAAAGTTTAAAGTTTCCCTTTAAATAAAGGCAGGCACACCTACCATTATTCATCCAGTGCTGTACTGCTGCTTATGATGAACAGTGACAATAAAATAATTAACCTTAAGCTAGAAATGAAATAAGGTTGAGACATGGCATTTGTTCCTTCATTACCAAGTTAACTCCAAAAAGAAATGCTTTTTTATTCCTTTATAGACTATGTTAACATCTACTTTACAATGTTATTTCACTTTCTGCTTTATGTTAGCTGAGGGTATACAATATTTTCATGACAAAGATTTAGCTATAGGCAATGTGTGTAAAACAGATGATGTCCTTTCTTGACACATCCTTTAAAAATAATCTCCAAAAATATATTTCAAGAGGCTGCTGGCCAATTTCTAGAGCAGTGCTATAGTGAACCCTGCTACTGATACAGGCGTTAGACTTTTATCTTGGATCAAGGTAAAATATCTTGGCCTCCATTTTGAAGGTAACTAGATGCCCACTTTTTGGATGCTCAAACTGAGACATCTAAGAAGGTCCTAATTTTCTGAAAGTGCTGAGCATTCAATCTCTGAAAATCAGGATCCTTTAAAATATCTAAGTTTAGGCACCCAGAATCACTAGTCACTTTTAAACATATAAGTCCTTGGCTTTCATTTAACTGATTGTATCGATTTTAAAGTTCTACACAGTGGGACCCAACCATGCTGGAGAGTTTCTCCCATGCAAAGTTCCACTGAATTCAGCAGGACTTGGTGCAGGAGTAAAGGTGTGGGTCCTTTACAGTAATTTAGACTGGTGGAGTTTGAGTAGTTCTGCATCCTCTCTGTATTGGATAGAGTTCCTATCTTATGACTTGTTCATGTGGCTATTAAAACTATGATCTCACAGTTTAGAAAGCTGGCTCTGCTTTATATTGTTGCTGTAGAGTGAGTGAGTGTACTAATGGCTGAACATACTGTCTACTTGTACTCTGATAGAACAATTAATTCTGCAAATTAAAATGTTATATGCCCAACTCCCCTCTTATTTAAATTTAAATTTACTGGATTAATAGAGGTTCTTCTGGCAAATTAAAAACACTTCTGTGTCATTGAAAGTTTATGAAATATTGAGGCTATTTATGTTCATAGTCAGAAGGATCAGGGTTCATCTCAATTTGGCCAAATCTAATGAATGTTAATCCATATGCATATGGGATCAATTCTCATGAGGCTTGTCAGTTCCTTTCTTGGGTTTAGTGACTCACAGCTGTTGGGAATTTGAGGAATTTAATTCTCCCACATTCTCTTGTTTAAATAATAATATAGAAAAAAGATGAAAGGCAGAGAAAAGTTCCAAGGTTCACAGGTAATTACAGTCTATATAAATACAACAAATAATTGTAACAATGTAGAAAACAGTATTTTGGGGGGAGAAGAAAGAGGCGGTAATAAGAAATGTTTCAGGAGAAAGGTGAATAGAAGTGGGTGAAATTATATAATGGATTGAGCACAGGAAAAGTGAGAGTTGGAGGGGATTTCATTTTTGTTCTAGAGTTAGGAGCTGTAGATCAAGAGAAGAGATGGATATGAGCTATCAGGGAATCTTCAAATAGGTAAAACGAGATAGGGAAGCTGTTCTGGATTATGGGGACAAAAGGAGACAGATATGTGTCTTTGAATGTGAATGGAAACAGTGGTATGGGCTGTGGAATGGGCTGAATTACAATGATAATTTCAGAAAGGGAGGTGGGGGATGCTGGGTGCGGGAGGGGCAAATTCTTTAAGTCTATGAGAGAGGTAATGTACTGGTTCCTGAAATGGACTAAAGGTCGGGTAATGTGTTCCCATTTTATGGTATAAATGAGGTGCTTAGCTGGTACATTTTGGACAAAACAAAGTTAGAAGAATTAGTAGTATGGACTGAAGAAATCCATAAAGGAAATCATTCCACTAGTTCAGGCTAAGAAGAGAGGAAGACATGCATAAGAGCTTCAGCAAAGGGGTTGAGATAGTGTCTGCTGTGGACAGGACAGTATTTTGGGGGTGATAGTAGGCAAATATATAGATCTAGGCAACATGAAAAACAAAAGATTCCTGAGTCTAAAAGAATATGCAGCTTTTTCTCCACTAGAGGTGAAGGACAGGGAACAGTGGTGGTTAGGATGAGAGGGCTCTTACCAATTACAGTGTAGGCCAGGGTAGTCAATTATTTTTTGTCAAGGTCCAAATTTCTTAGTAAAGATATAGTCAAGGTCCAGACTCTAGAGAAAATAATAAGAAACTCCAACTAATAATGATGATAACTAAAAAAGATGTTGGGGTCTGTTCAAAAATGTCTGGCGGTCTGGATTTGGCCCATAGCCTACACCAGGGGTAATCAATAGGTAGACCATCAGTTTGGGGACAAATTATGGCTTCCTCTGGGTGAGTGCTCTGTGTGGAAGGTAGCACAGGGAGCCTCTTTGCCCTTTCCCTAGGACGCTCGTGCTCATGAGACAGCAATAATTTATGCTCCCCTGTGCAGGGTGTATAGCATCACCAGAGAGGACAAGTTGTTGGGTCGGAGTCTGGGAATGGTCCCACTTTCCTGGAACCAGACAGAACCTTGAGATCTGCTCTATAGGGAGCATGCACTGCACCCTTTCATCCTCCTCCTCTCCTGTTTGGGAGCTTTCAACTTGCTCCTCTTTAGGTAGTAACACATCAATGGCACTGCCATTCCTGCAGTACATGGCCTGCTATCCCCAGTCGGGCTCTGCCCGTAGGTGCCGTAATTTGCCCAACTCGGTTGGGAAGTTCTGCTGAAGACATGAGCAGGTGAGAAAAGCAGAGAGTGAGAAACAGTGACAGATTGAATGTAATAGAGATTTGGAGAGAAGGCAGGGCAAAGCAGGATGTCCATGGTGTTGGAGAGAGTGAAAGCTGCCAGCATCTGAGTTAGGACTTGTTATTCTTGAGAGAGTTCTGGAGGAAGAGTTATACTGCTGGATGTACCACAGGCTTTCTGTATGACCTGGGTAAGTCACAGAGTGTATTTTATCTTCCGTATCTGTAAAATGCAAATAATTCTTCACAAGGGTGTTGGGAGGCTAAACTAATGTGCACTAAGTTTCTCACATGAGATTCTCACACGAAAGGTGCTATTAAAGTGTGAAATATATTATTGTTATTTCTAGCTCTAATTATGTTAGACCAGGGAGGCATCACTGTTTCTCAAGACACTAGCCATTCAGATAGCTGAAGAAGGTTTTTAGGTGTTTGGTTAGTAGGAAAGGGAAAAAATTGGGCAAAGAAATTCAATAAGTGGATATTGATTAATAATGACATCACTGATGTTGTAGGATAGAAGAGAGGGAAGATTACAGAAGAGGAGGACAGGATAAATTCACAGAGATAGAATGGGCAGGAGATTGCAGGCTTGGGTTCTGGGGAGTCAAAGGAAGGAACTGGATTTTCATGACTCCACTGATTCTGGTTGAAGAGAAAAATACAGTGGTTGTTAGGTGATATGAAAGTTCATGTGTCAGACTTGGGCTAGTGAGGTTTTTGCTTCTTCATGGGTGTGTGTGGGGGGGAGAATTTAGCAGGTAGAAAACATGAGATTAGAAGACTATAAAAACAACCAAGCAAATAGGCTGCAGTCAATTACAAATGCTAGTGAGTTAAATGTTACAGAATACAATACTATGTGGAGAATCAGAAATGAAATGGATAGTTCAAAATGTCCCTTAGTGTTGTTTTCTTCTTGCAAAAATTCATTTCAGTTTTGCATCTTGCTAGCGGATTAGTTAAGTGTTTTTCATTTTGTTAGAAAAACACAGCTCTGGGTAAAAAAATAGAGAAACAGATGTAAAACTAAATTGGCCAATGGTTTCATGCTGGCAAAGATCAAATATATCTGTACAAAATTTTGAGAGAGCTTGGAATTTACTTGACGGGGCAGTTGACAGGACAAGCTATCAATAGCTTCAATGCAGAGCCTCACTTCCCCATTGATATAACCAATATAACCTTTAGCTTTCTCTCATGTGCTGTTTGTTTCTATTTTAATTCAAATGTACCTGTATGTTATCCTTTTGTTATCCTTATCTGTCAAACAAAAGAGGAAAATCTGTGGATCAGAAATCTGAAGGTGACATTAACTAAACTTCTTGCACAAAAACACCATATCACCCACGGGCAAGCACTTTTCACAAAATGATCACTCCATATCTGGCCTCTCAGTCCTCATCCTCAAAGGAAGCCTGCACAACACCTTCAAAAGTCGAGCCTAGGAACTTACATTCATAATTTTTTTTAGTGTCTAGCAAAATTATGGTCTTAATAAAGGCAATGGATTTATGGCTTATTACAACAATCTGTAACCCATTAACTCCCATCTTATGTCCTTATGACTGTAAAGGAGTTAACTAGCTGCTTCACCTTGAATAGTCTCTTACAATATATATTAACTACTTATGTTAAACAATCTGTTCCACCTTGTATTTATCTGTGACAATCTGAGTATCTTTCCCAGACTTGAAAAAGAGCCCTGTGTAGCTTGAGAGCTTGTCTCTTTCACAAACAGAAGTTGATCCTATAAAAGATATTACCTCATCTGCCTACTATGAATGTTCATGAATCTTTTATCCAGGTTGAATTACAATAAAATAAGGAAATAATCCCCAGTGGCAATATACCACTTTTCTTTCTCTCTTTCTCTAGGTAAAGTGGAGTCTGAAAGCTTCAGCTATCAGGGATTCTTTATGAAATGGGAGAGAAGGCCAAAAAAAAAAAATATCTTTTTGCATTGCCCTTGAGAATTTAAGTGGCAATTTTCTTTTCCAGAGTTTTTCTTTCTAGAGATATTGTCTTTCCCAATCAGAGCTAAATTCAGCTATAGCACTGCTGAACTTGGCCTATCATACCTCAGTTGCATCTGCAGAACATAACATATAGGTCTGTCTCATCTTACGCGGGGGTTCCGTTCCGCGGTTAGCGCATAAAGCGAAAACTGCATATAGCCAAAACCCCATTGAGTTCAATGTCGGGCAAAATCGCCCGCACTACAGATATAGTATTAAAACTGTTGTTTTTCTCTTTTTTTTTTTTTTTGTTGCCAACCGCGTAAAGTTGAATTCGAGCATGTTAAATGTGCGTAAGATGCGACAGACCTGTATACTAGGTAAATGCAAGCATAGACAGGCAATTGCAATCATAAACCACACTTTTATTCAGCTTAATTTTCCATTTAGAACATGTTTGTCTACTTATTTTGCATTCACAGTTTAAAATGCCTGTTTGAAAATTTGACCTCTTATCTCAAACTTTCTTTCTCTAGTAGGCAGTCATTTTACTAATCTCTGTAAGGCTCTGCATAGCAACACAGTTTGAATTCATAGAATCCAGAGCTGAGAATAAGACCTCTTAGGTCATCTAACCCATCGCCCTGACATCACAGGTTTGGTTCTTAGAATGGCATTACTTGTATTAATGCCTTGCCCTGTCTAGTTTTATATACCAAGCTATGGGGCTTGAATACTTCTCTTGAGAGACATCCACACCCTGATAAAATTTCCCTGCCAAATGCAATCTTTCATACTTTTAGCCCATTGTTCCTAGTAATTAGTAATGATAAAATAACCATTATCTCTTGGCTAGTGATTTTCTTCCAGGGATCTCACACCACTTTACAGAGCTACGTCAGTAGCATTTAACCTCATTTTACTGATGAGAAAACTAAGATACAAATTTCAGTGACTTGCCCAGGGTCAAACAAAGGCAATGGGAATGAAATCTTAGTCTCCAGACTTTTGTTCAGTCTTGTGCCCTCACTGCTGGGTCCTTTAGTCTCCCTTACTAGGTGCAGCATCTTGTTAATGTTATTGTACATGAACAGTATTGCAGTTCTGTATTTTTTTTAAATGTAAAACAACCGAATGCTATAGAAATTGGCAGCATATACAGAATATCTGAGCTAGTAGCTTGGTGGAAGGACTGGCTAAAAGGATCATCTATTTGCATGTAGATTCATCCCACAATGGAGAAGCCCTGTTGCTCGGCACACACAAAATTAGACTGGACAAAATGCAAGTATATGTGCTCAAGGGAGCAAACCTGTATTAGCATGGAGCTGGACTTGACCTACGAGGTTTATTCCCAGTTCTAGAGTCTATGAATTCAAACCCCGTTGTTCTGCTGTGCAGAGCTACATTAATCACCAGAAGCTACCTCTGACACATAAATGATTCAGAGAAAGTCTCAGTTCAAAGCTTGCTGGAACCAGGATGCCCTGTGTTTTGCCCTGAAGCCTGCCAAATTTTGATGCAGACAGACGACCATTTGCAAGTCTGTCCATACGTGCCTTCTACATGCCATACATGCCTTCTACCTGTATTCGTGAACTTTATCTTAGGCATCAGCTATTGACATGCCTTAGCATTAACTAGGTCAGCAGAATATAGGAGGAGAGGCAGCTTTTCATAGTCCTTCACCCCAGGAGTGACTCCAAAGTGCAAGGCTCTTTAACACAGAACTGTAATATTTTTCTGTCTCATAACTGTGGCACTAAGGTTATAAGAAAAAAGAGTTATAGCTGAGAATTCTCTTGTGCAGCCCAGTGCAGGTTGTTTGCCAACATTTTCATAAATGTACTTAGGAAAAGTTCTCTGGAACTTTTCTAATCAAGTGTGACCCAAATAGCTGTTTTTAAACATCTGTTTGCTGTTGCATTACTATAAATGCATTGTTAATCTAGGTTTAAATCCTGGCCTTTATCAATATAAACAATGTAATTTCTTATAGAAAGAATAAATTTAAAGATTTATAAATATAATTCAGAATTTTCAGAATTACTTTCAAATCACTGCTTTGAATAAACTAAACTGATTTGACTATTTCATTATTAATATGAAAATTAAATCTGCCAGTCTATGAATAGGGAGCTAACAAAAGACATGGGGGTAATTTCATTTGGGAGTGGTATATGGTCATGGGGATCTCCAAAGCCATTGAAGCCTGCGATAGCTGAACATCCCCAGGCTTATGTAAGAGGGTGTAATTGCATTGTAGATACTTGAGACTAACTGATGAAAGTTATTGTGCCCAGTTCACATAAAAACTGGCATTTTCTTTTTTATGCTTAAGTGGAAAATGAAACCTGAGTTAAGTGAGCATCCTAGAGACCAGAAATAATTAATTGCTTGATAGAAGCATCAGTGAGGTAAAGGAATAATTTGCACTGTAAATGGTGGTGATACTTAAACTGGGCACTTGTTACAGATTTGTCTATTGGCAGTGCAGATTTAGTCTAATCCTTGATCAGGCACATTCAAAGATTGGTAATTTATCTGCCCTCAGGACAGCGTCTGTCTGAACTTTGTAGACCTTATTTTAACTTTTATTCTTTTTCCCTGGCAATATTGAATGTATGAATATGACTCCCATTTTGACTCTGAAGCCAAAATTTGGTCCTATAGCTAATATTAGCTTCAGATGTATTCTGAGAAATATGTGAAGGTAACATCTGTAAATTCTCATGATTTATGTTTGTTACTGAATTAACCTATATCAGGCACTATTAAACCAAATAAAGTGTCCATGTTAGGGTTTCTTTTCATAATTATTTTTTTTCCAGCCAAAACAATTTGGCAAAATCAATACAAAATATTAGTATCATTAAATCTTTATTTTTTGCTGAAAAAAGTTTTGAACAAAAATATTTAACCATGCCATTGAAAGACACACTTAAAAAATAATGTCTTGTAAAGATTTTTTCCCTTCTCTTTTGCCTCACAGACATTCAGCCTGGCCCTCAATTTCTTGTGCATTTAAAATTCTTACTGATTTCACTGGGAATCTTGCATAAAGATAACAATATCACTATCATGGTAGTAGTGTAGATGGGTTCTTCTGATCCTACTCGGTGGGATCTCCTATTGAGGTGTCATCAGACCTAATTGTAAAGCCCACCCTGAACCCAACTAGACCACAAGTAACTTGAACCTGATCCAAGCCCAAGTATGTCAAGTCATTGTCATATCTGACCTGACCCAACACTTGTAGTTGGGTTTTATTGGGTTCAAGTTGGGCTGCAAGGTCAGATGCAGAGCTGCCAATGTTGGAGCTGGAAGAGCAACATGGCTGGGACATTGCAAACGGACCATGTGCTTCTGCTTCACAAACATGCAGTGCTCCCCCTCCCTGCCCCAAAGAGCCCAGGGCCACCAATACCTGCATGCTGGTGAGGCCACAGCCCCCTGGACCACCCAGACCGCAGCCAGACGGTTGGACAGCCCTATCACTGTGCAAACACAGAATAACCCCCCTCCTCTTCACTTCCACTGTCACCTCCTGTCTGGCCCCGCTGCAGGAATCCAGGCACGGGGAGGGGGTCAGAGTGGGAGGGGTATAGACCTTGGGATGGTGTGGTGGCGCATGATCGGTAGCCACTTACAGATCCCCCTGATCATTACCTCAGATTTCCTGAATTGTTGCAGCAAGGGCACCATGAAATACTCTAGGCTGGGCAGTCGGGGTGAGGTGCAGCGTGGGGCAGGGCAGAGGCTGACCGGTGCAGGGTCCTGGCTGGCCATGCTGCTGCACTTGCAGGTGAGCCACGTTGTGTCTCTCTCCCTCATCTGGAAACAGCTGATGTGAGTGCAGCACTGCCTCCCCTTGTGACACCACCTCCACCAGCCACTGGCCCTTGCCTCACACACCCCCAGTCTTCTTGGGCCTAATTTTAAAGCCCAACCTGAACCTGGCCTGAGTGCATCAACCCTTTTTCCAGTCCAACTTGTACCCAAAACTTGTAGTCGATTCCCATTGGGTTCAGATCAGGTTGCAAGTCTGTAGTCTTCAAAGACCCAGTCCTGGTGCCATTCAAAACTCCCAAATCAGTGGGAGTTTTGTCACTTACTCCAGTGGGAGCTTGATCAGGCTGCATCTGAGCAACTAGCTAACTTCATGGCCTTAAACTTTTAGAATGGGAGCTGTGGGTTTTCCACTAAATAGGTGTATGTAGTGTATAAAATTAGTCCTCTTCCTTGTTCAAAGTTTGAAACCTCATAATTATCTTTATGGTATTTTTTTACAACAAAAGAAAAAAAAAAACCTGCAGAGGCTTTGCATGAGCTTTAAATGATAATTAAGCAGTTGGGAGTTGAAAATGGCTGAACCCTGAAAATGGGTTATTGTGATTGAATATATTTAAAAGCTGTTGCGAAGAGGCAACATATCTCAGTGGGACATGGTCAGTAATTTTACTGCTGAGCTGTCAAGTTGCCCACATTTTGTAACCCAGTTATTGTGGGTGAGATTTTCAAAAACACATAGCAATTCGTTAGCTCAGTTTCCATTGAAGTTAATGGGTACGTCTACACCCAGGCCCACAGACTTGTGCTAGCAGGGTGTGCTAATATCAGCTAAACATCGCTGTGTAGATGGCACTTTGAAGTTGTGGCTTGGACTGGAACTGGGACTCTGAAGCCCCTCCAGACGTCAGAGCCCAAGCTCCAGCCCAAGCTGCAACTTCAAAGCACCGTGTGCACAGCTATTTTTAGAGTAGTAGTGTGAGCTCTGCTGGCATAAGTGGAATGGAACTGGGCTGGGAGGCTCATTCCTAGATGCTGTGTAGACAGGCCAAATGAGTGTTTTATCATTGGTTTAAATAGATTCTTACCTTATTGCCCAGACAGATGCAGGTTTAAAGTGGGGCTTATGTCTAGTAGTTTGGAAAAACAGTCCCTGCACATTGGCTGTCTCAGAAAGCACGACCCTACAAAAAATAAACAAACAGAAAAGTAAGTTCCGGGGAAGAGAACAAACATACTAATATAAATACCTAGTTCTTATATGGCACTTTTCATCAGTAGATCTCAATGTGCTTTATAAAGCGGGGCAGTGTCATTATCCCCATTTTATAGATGGAGAAGTGGAGGCATAGAGAGATACGGTGACCTGTCCAAGGTCACCCAGTACTCAAGTGGCAGAGATGAGACTAGAATCCAGGTTTCATGGGTTCCAGTCCAGCATTCTATGACATCCCTTTAAGTGTGGCATTATTCTGTTTCCTTGTATATTTAAATTATCTTGGTCGTCTGAATTTGTGGAACATTGCTCATTGATACGGTCTTTTAAAAAGTTGCTACTCAAGCTCTGTTTTTCCATGGTACTCCAATCTGTTCTAAATCATATGCTATTGCTACAACTATATAATTTGTTTTACTGGAAGGCAATCAGATTGATTGCAAAATCATGTTAAAGTATACAAGCACTAAAATAAGATTGTATGTTGCAGTCCATGTTTAGCAAACTGAGATTACGAATGAGGCTTTGTTGCATTATATATCATTTGTTTTTATGTTAAGTAATTTTTATGAAATACTCTGTTGCATTTGGTTACTTTCAGTGAGATTGTGGCTTTATTGTAAGACATGCTGAAAATGAATGGGCCAAATTCTTATCTTTCACCAGTGACAATCCAGTCTTTGACTGCTTTGAACTGGTTTGTAGCTGATGGCAGAATTTGCTTCATGATTGGCCCTAAGGATGTTTAGGGCCCTATCTTGTCACTTATGCAGTCACATATGCAGTATGTAACTTAGAGTTTGGCATATGATGCTGTTTGCAGAAAAGGTTTGGGTTCTCCTCAGTGTAATTAGTAGTATTCTGAAGGCTTTCCATATAGCCAAATAACCAGTTTGTAGAGCGTAACAGTTTCCAAGGTAACTGCTTGGTGGTCTCCTTGTGGGCACCTCACCTACTTAAATTTGTCAACTTGACCCCTCCCCCCCCAAAAAAAGTATATGTAAAAATAAGAGGCCTTTGTTGTTAAAAGCATTCCTACAGATCATACTTCCAGCTGTAGCTATGTATGCACTGCAGAAATGTGAATTCAAAATAGTGGGCACTCTGGGCTGCCTATCCATAGGTAGTTTGACTTCTATATTTGGGGGTACAGCTCCAGTCAGGCCAATGGGGGCATGTATTGGGGGTACAAATTCTGTGCCTGACAGAGGCTTGCATTTGGGGGGGCAATGCCCCTCCAAATTATGCCCATGTGCCTCTCACCTTGTTGTTGAACCATCTATTTATGACTGACTGCTTTGGAAGAAGGGAGGAAAACAGTTGACTCATTCACTCCCTCTCCAGACACTACAAGCCAGGCTACACCAACTGTAGTAACTGCAAACCGCTAATGTTACAGATGGGGCAAGGTAAGGGAAGTACTGTGCAATCAGTGCCTTGAGGAAAATATTTGTTGCAGCATCCCTAACTCCAACTCCCATTCCTCTTAAGGAAAAAAAACTTACTTATCTGCACCTCAGTTTTATCTTCTGTAAAAGGAGGCTGATATTTACCTTCTTTTGTAAAGTGCCTTAACATCTATGGATAAAATACACTATAGAAGAGTTAAAGTATTATTATTGTCTGGGAAACCGCAAACAATTCAGCTCAAATTCTTGAGCTGCTGCTTCCACAAGGAGCCCTTAACAATATCCCAGAATGGCTGCATTCATGCTAAAAGTGAGAGTGCTGGCAACACAATGATGGGAGGGGGGCAATTGAATCAAAGAGTTGAAGTGTCCTTGAGCACCATTTTCTTCTGCCTTGGCATCAGCAGATATGTCATACTTCCCAGACAGATAAATCCTCTCGGGCACACTTTAGACTCTGCCTTAAGTACACTGACATGTAGAAAGAGTTTTAATGAGCATAAAAAAGGCCAGATGGTATAATCATTAGACTCCAAAAATAAGAGAAGCATTTTAATACCCTGGAGGAAAGGCTTGAGGGATAAACGTAACCATTTTGAAGTCCTGGCTCAGAAATGTGCACACTAAAAAGAAGTCATTAGATGGAAATTTCTAGGAGACAGGTCCAGGACTCGTTGCCACAAGATATTACTGAGACAAATAACGTAGTATAACAGCAGATGTTGTAATTAAAGGAATCTAATCCTGTTCTGAAATTTACTTACTGGGGTAAAATGACACAGGCTGATAATCCTCATGCTTCAGGATCAGATACTGATCTCCAGGTGTCATACCTTTCTAATGAAGCTCATTTCAATAGACCTCACTTCTTTAAGTCCCAAAATTACCTACGCAGCATACAAATATGGTGTCACGTCACTTTTATTGTTGAAATTTATTTACCTTTAGTCTGAGGCTACAGAAAATTATTTACACTGAAGGAAAGAATCCTATAGCATCTCAAGTTCCCTGCATGATATTGTGTTCTTCTTTTTGGATCTTTATCACCATTTAAGAGTTATGCCAGGGGCCTGAATCTACAACTCTTGCTCACGTTAGGTAACACTTACATAAGCAGTCCCATTTATCTGTGATGAGCATATGTCTAGAAGCATGAGAATTGTTAGCCCTTGTCATTTTACTCCAGATAGTAAATGTTCAAACAGGATTAGACTATTGCACTTGTGTGGGCAAGTACTGTTCATCTTGGGATCACCATGAAGTTGCCCTGATGTAGCAGAATTAGGCAGATTGTGGGGTGTTCAGGCCTTCAATTGACACATCTTGGATTGGACACAGCCAAAGAAAGGCTGCTAGACAAGTGAATCATTGGTCTGTTCTGCTATGGACATTATGATCCTGAAGGAATAACTGCTTTAGAAAGAGAGATTAGGCTGATGACAAGGAACCAAGTACAACAAATATATTGAAAATAGGTTGGGCAACTATTTTCTAAGAATATTAGTTTTACAGTAGGCCAAGCAAAAGAAAAGAGTGGGAGTTTTCTATATATATTTAAAGAGATGTTAGGGTTACCTGACAGGCTTAAACTCAGCTCATGGAGTTCCTGGAACCCTCTCTGCTCATCTTTAATAAATACATTTTTTTAAAATAATCCTCACAATGTCTTAGAGCTAATGCTGACAGGATTTTTTTCCCTAGATCCGTCAGTTAAGAAAGTAATTTTGAAAGCAATAAGAAAAAAAAGATGGACTGTAATGAGGGCCCAATTCTGCCCTTAGTTATGTGCCTGCAGCTACCATTGGACTCAGTGAGAAAAGCCAGAATTCAGCACTTATTCTCTTTCCTAGATTTCAGAACAAACCTTAAGGCAATAGTGTAAATGTATGGTGCTTTAAGTATGCATTGAAATTGGGGCTAAGTTCTGTACCTCAGCCTGCTAAATTACGTATGACAAATAGATATATCTTTGTATTACCTGAGCAGGGAATATCAGAGAAGACTATAAAGGGAAGGGTAACAACCCTCCTGTGTACAATACTATAAAATCCCTCCTGGCCATAGACATCAAAATCCTTTTACCTGTAAAGGATTAAGAAGCTCAGGTAACCTGGCTGACACCTGACCCAAAGGACCAATAAGGGGACAAGATACTTTCAAATCTTGGGGGGCGGGGGGGGAGGCTTTCGTTTTGTGCTCTTTGTTTTGGTGGGTGTTCGCTCCTGGAACTAAGAGGGACCAGACATCAATCCATGCTCTCCAAATCTTTCTGAACAAGTCTTTCATATATTGTAAGTAATAGCCAGGCAAGGCGTATTAGTTTATCTTTGTTTTTCTCAACTTGTGAATGTTCCCTTTGCTAGAAGGAGGTATCCCTGTTTTGCTGTAACTTTGAAACTAAGGGTAGAGGGCATTCCTCTGGGCTCTTTGAATCTAATTACCCTGTAAAGTTATTTTTCATCCTGATTTTACAGAGATGATTTTTACCTTTTCTTTTTAATAAAATCCTTCTTTTAAAAACTTGACTGATTTTTCCATTGTCCAAAGACCAGGGGTTTGGGTCTTTGATCACTTTGTAACCAATTGGTTAGGATATTATTCTCAAGCCTCCCCAGGAAAGGGGCTGTAAGGGCTTGGGGGGATATTTTGGGGGAAGAGGAACTCCAAATGGTTCTTGTTAAATCACTTGGTGGTGGCAGCGTACCAGGTTTTAACCTAAGCTGGTAGAAATAAGCTTAGGGGGCTTTCATGCGGGTCCCCATATCTGTACCCTAGAGTTCAGAGTGTGGAAGAAACCCTGACACCCACGAAAGCTTATGCCCAAATAAATCTGTTGGTCTTTAAGGTGCCACCGGACTCCTTGTTGTTTTAGTGAAATAATGGAATGCCTTGGAGCAGAGGGAGAAAGTCAGACTGAAACTATTTTTAAGATTTATTCTTTTGTCTGAAGTGAATTTTGTCTCTGGGGATCTTAAGTATTATTGATTTGGCCTCCTTAAAATACAAGATTAGATTAGGTGCAAGGGACTTTTGCTTGTCTAGGGACTGTAGGATTGAGTTCTTAGACACAAATCTTTCCTATCTGTGCCAGCAGTGGAAATGCATTTTTCTATCTAGGGATGGGGATGGGTGGGCCAGGATTCCTTCCCTCAGAATATATCGGAGCCTAGCTCTGTGAGGGCTCTATGTCCCCAGCACAGAGTCCGTGGATGGGGTTGGTGGATCCTTGACTATACAAATCAAATCAAAAGGCCATGCTACCCCACAGAGGGCTGGGGCTGGGGCTGTGGAGGCATGAAAAGGTTATGATGTTTCTCTTCAGCCTTGTGAGGGGAAATTCTGCCCCACCCTACATCTCATTTCTGGAGGAGTCACCTGTACTAAATCCAGTTACTCAGGCTTGAAATGAAGGATAGGATTTGCCCCTAAATGAAAAGAATAGGATTTGCAGTTTAATTCAATAGAAATTTTGGATGCATAAAGCATTCTGGAGGATCAAGCCATTAATGTAATGACTTAGTGAGTGATGCTAACATCTGTCCTCTGTCTCACCTTAGTTTGATTTTTCAACCCATTTCTTTTCAGCATTTGTTGCTTGTAATATATTTGGCAAAATTCCTTTCAGTTACACTGGTGTGAATCCAGAACAACGTTGCCGAAGTCAGTGCAATTCCTTTGGATTTGCCCCAATGTAAATAAGACTAAATTTGTTCCCAATGTTGTATGTAAAGATATGCTCCTACTTTTTCATTTTCACTCCCACATTATTTCCTCTTATAGATATTTTCCATAGGGAGTGATACTTTGAGTCTTTATTTTTTATTTGTATTGTTCTCTTTTTCTTTTTAATTGTGAGTTTCTCTTGTTGATGTGGATTGGTGTCTATGCAATGGGAAAATAATAGTGTATAAATAAACAATAAAGAAAACTCTTCTACTAGTGAAATAGGACAACACCTCTTGATAAACCTCTTTTAGTCCATATGCAATACTTTAAAGATAAGTTGCCATTTAGCTTTTTAACAAATTAGTTCCTGGCAAAACAAAAACAAAACCTCACCTCCAAGGTTTTGTTTATTACTGCTATAATGTAAAGAGAGCTAAATAATTATGCCATTAATCACTTTGGCAGAAGCTACGCTTCAATAAAAATACCATTGTATGTATTGACCCCCTTGTTCTAAAAAAAATTGACTATAGAGCAAGGGCGGATTAGGGTTTTGTGGGGTCCCTGGACCAGAGCAAGTGGGGGGGCCCTCCCCACTCCTTCTGCCTTCAGTCCCCTGCTTCCCCCTCCCGGCGCTTCTGTCGGGGAAATGGGGCTGGGGTGTGGAGGTTTGCCCTGGCGCTCCAGCAGGGGAGTCGGGTCGGGATGTGGGGACTGCAGGAGCACCGGGTGGGCAGGAGGAGCTGGGCAAGCCCCCACCTCCCAGCAGGAGCACCGGGCAGGCGGAGCGGGTTGAGGTGCCAGGAGTGCCCATTTTTCTGGGCCCCCCCCCAACTGGCCAGGGCCCTGGGCATGGACCCCGTTGGCCCAGTGGCTAATCCGACACTGCTATAGAGGGAGAAACACAGAGGTAAAAATCTAGCAGTCTGTGTCAATGGAATGTGGATGAAACCTTGAGATCTTGATTTCTGGGGCTCTGATGTTTATGAAATAGCAAGAAATGATTGATTGATTTTTTTTTTTTGTGTTCTAGCGGTTTACCTCTGCAAGCGAACAATGCAAAACAAAGCACGGCTTGAGCTAGCAGACTATGAAGCAGTAAGTAGGTGGGCCTTTCCTGGAACTGAGATGTCAAATAAATGAGATTTCCAAGCTCAGCAGAATGTAGGATAACATTAGAAACAAAGGCCACAGCATTTTTATAGTGCAGTGGTTTATACATTGAGCAGTTTAAACTTGCGTCTAGGTATGTGACAACTGGCACTCAAGTGCTAATATTTCAGAATCCATAAATGCTGTTGTACATGAGCTCCTGCTGTATTATATTAAACAATGAAGATTGGGTTGGTGCATTATGAATAGAGAGAGAAACAAATCCCAAATGTTCCCATAGTTTTGGGGTGCTGGGATCCAGGTTGTTGGTGCAACAAGCCCTAGAGAGGGGCCAGCTGCAAAGTTTGAATTCATATCTCCCCAAAGTTCAGGGGTGTTTGGGAACTAAGACTTGGGCCCATCTCTAATCTAATTGTGCACAGATCCTTTCCCCAGCATCAGGTGAACTGTTCACCAATCTCATGCAGTCGGAAACAAATATGTCCCAATGTTTGTCAGAACTGTACTACAGTGTGTAAGGCTTCCAATTATATATTTAAAGATCTAGCTTAAAATTTTCAAAAGGACTCAAGTAATGAAAAGTTAAGTCCCATTTTCAAAACTGACATAGACATGGCCAGATTTTAAAAGGTAATCATTGAAATCAATGGGAGTTAGGCACTTAAATACCTTTAGACATCTGGCCTTAAGTGTCTAAGACCCATATATTTTCAATGGGCTCTGAAGTCACTTTGGTGCTTTTGAAAATTGTACTCTTAGTTTTAAAGATACTAGGCCAATTTTTGCCCTGCTGTAACTCTGCTAAAGCCAAAAGAGCTACAGCGGGATGAGCATGGCCCATGGTATCTTTATAAGATTATGTGGGTTATTGATGGGATTGTGAAGACATATCCCTTTACTATTCTGCAGTAAATATATAATACAGTTGCAGTCCGATTATTTGATGCCAAGTTCCCAGACATTTTTTAGTTAACCTCACTATAATTAACACAAAAAGGGGGCATTGAGAGAAATTGGTACCTGAAACTCCCTTGAAGTCAGTAGACCAAATTATGCTTCCATTTACACTAATGAAAATCCAGAATAATTCTATTGCAACCAGTGGAGTTGCTCAAGATTTACCAGCATATCTGAGTGCAGAATTATGCCAAGTCTCATAAAAATATTATTAAATAATTTTCTATACAATAATAGACAGCTTTAGTCTGCAAACCTTTTTTAAAAGTATATGACCAATTTTCTTTAGAAGAAGTTTGTATTCCCAAAATGTCTTTCTAATGTTCCAGCTAAAGTCATCTCTGTACTAGACAACACAAACAGCTCATGTAGAAGACAAATGGAGGTTTTAGTGTGAATCAGTGGCAGTATCAAGCTAATGTCATTGCTACATTTCCAGAGCTGGCTAGGTTTAAAGTTGGAGCATTTCATTGAAATATTTGGAATAATCAACCAACCAACACACCCACAAAAGTTGCTGCTGGTGTGTTTTTCTGGAAGTGCCAAACTCTGCAGCAACCACTGCAACTCACTAGAGCTGTGTCCAGACCTTTCAACAGAGTTCCAAACCTTAAAGAGATGGGGGCACAGATAATGTAGACTTTGTGGTCTATCCTGTACTATGTCAGACACTTTCCACCAAATAAATAGACTACATTTACACTAGCCTGTGCATTATGGCTTTTGAGTGCAACATCATCTTTTGGAGGTTTTGAAGACAGTCTAAAAACTGTTAGATAACGAATAACTTAAAGCACAGTTAAACTTGTTTATACTGTATTTTCAGGAGAGTTTGGCCAGGCTACAGCGATCATTTGCCAGGAAGTGGGAGTTTATTTTTATGCAAGCTGAAGCACAAGCAAAGTGAGTTCCTTTGAAGTTTTATTGCTGGATTTGTCATTGACTGTTTGTAAATGCACTACAATTAATGCTGTTTGTCTTAAATATACTGCAACATTGACAGAGTGGACAAGAAAAGAGACAAGATAGAAAGGAAAATCCTTGATAGCCAGGAGCGAGCATTTTGGGATGTACACAGACCGGTGGTAAGTAAACATGTGGAACTTCTGTTGATTGTAAGCATTTCAAAAGATAAACATGAAAATCCATGCAAAGCTGTGATTTCGGAGCAGGAGAGAGGAGCATGTGTCTTGTTTTGGGAGGACAGATCTGTTTGTGGTGGTGGCATGTGGTCTATTCACATTTTTTCCACTCAAGCATCACAGATATACCCAGGTTCAATGCTGTTTTCTGGATATGGAGACATGGTGTGGTTGGATTTTTTTAAATCAGAAAAATGTATTTGAATCAGGTATTGCCAACTCAAAGCATTCAAAACTCATGAGACAGGACCCCAAAAATCAAGAGACTGGCTTAAAAATAAGTGATTTTTTTTAAAATTACATTTTGGGTTCTTTTTATTTGATTTCTGAGCCTTTAGGGTACATTTGGGTCATATTTTCAAGCTTTTCTCCACAACCATGAAGGCGAGCAATATACTTTTTAAAAAATGAAACCTGAAATTATCATGTAATCAGTTGATTTTTGGGTGCTGGAGCTTGAAGAAAAATCACCAAATATCACAGAACTTGCAATAAAATCGTGTTGGCAACACTGTATTTGGACCATTGAACAAAAAGCTCTCTCCTTCCTTTGCACACGAGGGGAAGCCTAACATCAATGCCAATTAAATAGAATACAGAGTGCATCTTGTACTGCTATCTATAAAAGGACATTGAGAGGATAAAAATCCTACTTACAAAAATAAAAAGTTCTTAATTGTTAATAATATTTTAGCTTACTACAACTGTAAGCATTTTAAAAATCTAACTAGCATTTCACTGATTACTTTTAGACAGTAAAATTAGAGTGGTAGTAGTGGTAGAGGAGTTGGAGAGGGTGTTATGAAGAATTTTCAAGGAGAATGAATGAGCTTGGAGAAGCACCAAAGACTCAAGTTGGATTTATTTGTTTGAGAGAGGGTGTGGTGAGATTAGGGGAAAGAGGATTTATAATCAATGTTGAGTGGAGAAAGACATGGAAACTGTTACAGATGAGGAGCATAGCATAGGACAGCATTGGAGCAGTATTGTCCACCAACTGTGGAGGGGTAAGGAGGGAGGATAGAAAGATATTTGGCATTTGCTGTCCATAGGAATGAGCTAAAGAACAGAAAAGTATAGCACTGTGCAGAGAAAGGTGATTCTGTTTCATGGACCATTTCAATATTTTAAAAATTAGTTTTGTTTACATCTGGAATGAAAACCAAACATTTCAAAATTCTCCACAAAAGGAAACGGAGCCCTGGTTCTGGGGCCGTCCCCGGAAGCAGACCCTGAGAGCCCCATCTGCTGAAGATCTGCAAACCTGAGAGCTTGGGAACCAGTACTCCCAGGCTCCCGGCTCCCCATCAGACTGCCTGGGGAGCTGCAAATCAGTCAGGAGCCTGGAAATGTAGGGACCCCGGCTAAGCAGGATAGCTTCCAGGGTCTTGGCTCCCTATCCGCTGGGCTGCCAAAGAGTCAGGAGCTGGACAGATGAGCCAGTAGGAAGCCAGGCAGGAGGGGTTTCATCACAAGTTCACTGAAATTGAATATTTTCCATAAAAAATAACTCTTTGATGATCAATCAGCCTTCCATCAGGGAATTTCTGAGACGTTCTAATCAGATTAGGAGGAACTCTACAGGCTCAGGGAATCTTGCTATCTAAGAGAGACTTTTGCACTAGATTCTGAAATGGATGTAAAGATTTTGGAGACTGGCAAAGATTTGTTCCTATTTACAGGTCTGGATGGGGAGATGAGTCACTGAGGTTTGAAAAGTAAAGATATAAAGAGACAATAAAGGAATAAATTACAGGAGCCAGGATGAGAGCAAACTAAGTCTGATAAAAGCTTTGTCTGAATCATCGTCAAATATGCCTGTATGAGATGATGATTCTAATTTGACTGTAGACAGACCTAGGTGATATGGGGCACAAAAGGATTTTGGGTCTAAATCAGAAATCTAAGTTCCTGACTGCCAAGATAGTGTGACGTTTGAATAGAAGATGGAGAGGGAAGCATTGAAGATTTGGCTAAGATGGCTTTTCTTTCCAGTGAGTAGGATAGTCGTTTTGGATACACTGAGTTGAATTCAGTCCTATCAGACTCAGAAGTAGATAAGTTTGATAGAAAGAGAAAATGAAGACATGGTTGAAATAGTGAAGGTGATACAGATTTGTGTGTACAAGGGCTGGTAAAAAAAATTCTTTGAAAAATGGCTTTTGGACTAAAAAGAAAATTTGCACAGGCAAGTCAATGAAAAACTGTAAACCAAAATCTGAAAATTTTTAGGTCTAGATTAGAACGTTTGGTTAATCTTTAAAAAAAATGGTTTTTTTTGTTTAGTTTTTGAAAAATGAAAGAGTTTTACCTAAAATTACAAATTATTACTGAGAACAGTTTTTGAAAACCATAAAATATTTCAGTTTATGGTTTGAAAAAAAAGAAAACATTTTGCAGGGTATTTTGAATAAAACAATTCCACTCTCTCTGTAATTTCTTATGAAAAAACAATTGACATTTTTCAACTAGCAACTGGAAATCATATCCACATATGATTTCAGAAAATAGATGGCCAGAGATGATGATTTAGAAAAGAGAAAGAAGTCAAGATGTGGATCCAGGGAGATATTGTAGTGGTGGAATGTAGAAGTGGGATTCACACATAAGCATAGTTGAATAAGAGTGAAACCTGAGAACAAAGTTCCAGAAATGGAACTGTATCCGGTGATCAAAAATAATGTTATAGCTGATTATATCCACTACAGCCCTAAGATGAAGAAAAGTGATTCAGGGTCTGATGCGGAAAGATCATTTGATTTGCCACATAAAGGTCAAATAATGTCTTCAGCTCATGGTGGAACTCTCAGTGAGAGGTATGTGCGTAGACCAAGGGGAGCACTCTGTAACCTACAGAAGGCTGGCTTCTGTACTGTATTGTGCATAGAAGGTTGACTGGAAACGATTAAGGCAATTATTTTTGGTGTGGTGATTAGATACTGTAGATGTCTTTTTCCAAGATTTTGCTTGGAAAATGATGAAACCTGGTTGATGTATCAAAGAAAGTGTCTTTAGTGGAGGATTTCTTTTTTTTCAAACTGGGTTGTTTGTGCTTACATTTGTTATTTAGAGGGAAAGAGAATGTCTTTGATATTGCATTGTTTGGTTTCCATTTTAACATTCAGTCTAGTGCAGTGGTTTTCAACCTGTGGTCTGCAGACCCCTGGGGCTCCGTAGATTGTCTAAAATTTCCAAAGGGGTCTGCACCTCCATTTGAAATTTTTTAGGGGTCCGCAAATGAATAAAAGGTTGAAAACCACTGATCTAGTGTAATACTTTTATTATATAAAATGATTTTCAGGCATAATCTGTCTCGTTTCCATATCTTCCAGTTATTGTGTTGTATTACTAGCTATTGTACCTAGTAAAAGCCCCTCTTTTTCTGCGTGCTCCCCAGAAACAGTACCACTAACCTCTACAACTTCTACAAATATTGGTCTAAAGAATCCACAAATAATTGGTCAGAAAGATTAGCACATTAGTCAACTGGGGTTATAAATCAAGCTATACTCAGGGAGGTCAGTTCTTTTCAAGGCAAAAGAAATTAAGAGGTTATTCTTGTTTGAAAAGAAAATGTCAAATTTCTGATTAATGTCTCTATAAAAGAATGCATAACCTTCACGAATCATTATCTCAGTTAAAATCCATAATCTTACACCTTGTTTAAATTGCACAAACAGGTATTAAAACAGTAAATCCCCTGAAATATTCTCCAACCCACTACAGAACTGTATTTCCTGTGCTTGCTGTGAGATTAACTCTTTTAGGTAATGATCAAGGACAATTGACACATAGCTAACTTGCTGCCATAAACCCTTAAATGAATACACTTTTCTTGTAAGGTTTTAAATTAATCTAATTCAAATGCAAGTCTTGCTGGACATTACTTAGTATTCAAATTCATTTATAAGTGTCCTGATATAGGGGGAAATAATCTCTTGCCGTTTAAAATAATCTATTTTATTAAATGAAAGCAAATTATTTTCAGAAAACCATGTTGGTCCCAGCATATTAGAGAGCCATTGTCTCTCTAATGTTGCCTTTCTGTAATGCAGAAAGGCAACTTGCCCATAGCATGTGTAATTGCTAACTGTAGCATCTTCAGTGATGGCAAACATGGAAGGGAGGTTGAAATTATTCATGATGTAAAAATCAGCAACATGATTTTTTCCCCAGGATTTCCACTAAATCTGACCTTTCATGGGATTTTTTGGTAGCAGTTCAATACTATAGAAATTTCTCTTTTTAAAACAGCTGCCACCTTCCCTCAATTTTCCTCCATATTTAAATTTGCTGCAAGCTTCCATTCCTCTATGTCTAGCCCTGTTTTAAGTTAAAATATAAAAATAAAACCCTTATGAAGTGTGGCATTCCATTATCTCTTTCTCTCCATCCTCAACAACTGACTTACTAGGTAGAGTTACCATCTAACTAGAGTTTAGCAGGAGAGTCTTAGGTATTTTTATGTATCTGTACCCTGTCCTTCAAGGTCGTCTTATAGGACATTACAAAATGCTGAGTTTAATTTGGGTATGGAGGGGAAAATACCTCTTTGAACACTACAAATCCCATAAGCTTTTTTAGCCATAACATATTTGTCTAATATGTTAATTATTTTAAAAGGTTTCAAACAATTTGATTGAAGCAAATATAAATCATGCCATCCAGCCCTATCAGTGATTCCTCAGCCTACTAGTTCATGTCCTATCTATATATATAACCACAGGTTATGCACCTGCCCATTAGGCAGTTAGCACTCCCAAAGCTGCAGTTGGTATAGTCTCCTAAATTGCATCATGGGTAATGAAACA
Source organism: Terrapene triunguis (assembly GCF_002925995.2). Classification (NCBI taxonomy): domain Eukaryota; kingdom Metazoa; phylum Chordata; order Testudines; family Emydidae; genus Terrapene; species Terrapene triunguis. The sequence continues at coordinate 16,939,530 of NW_020664436.1, forward strand.
AAGCCTTGTAAAAGATGTTATTCTGGGCATACAGTTAGTGTTTATGATACATGCATGCATGCATCTACAACATTCCTGTGACAATTCTGTTCAAGGTAGAAACTGATGCACATAGTGTGTCTTCTAAACTTCATAGTTAACTTGTTGTGTAATGTCTTTACGAACAATGTGATAACTGTCCACTGGGTTGATTTACATTATTATAGGATGGCTATTTAATGGGATTTCTCCCTTCCAAATAGAAGTGCAACCCCATTGACATTTAATGTTCAACCAAAAATTTAGGATGATTCAAAAATGGGAAGCTATGGAATCTGTAGGGACGGTAGATAGTTACAGAAACTGATGGGATGTCAACTGTTTGGTAAGAGTCAGTTCAAATAGCAAGTAAGCCAAGTAGAGTAATAAATATGAGAATTCTGTGGAATATCTCCCTGTGTAAAATTTTAGTGCAGATGCATCACATTTTCTGGTCCTGTGTGAGATCAGTTTAGTAGTTCCAGGGTTTTTGTGGGGGGTTTCTTTTTCTTTTTTTCCCCCTTGCTCATCAGTAGTATTGTCTCAAAGATTCTCGCATAATTCAGAAAGCCGATAAGCAATTTCTGTTTAATAATGCTGATCAGATTAAGGCAACAGGCCACCTAAACTCCCTGTTATCCTGCTAGAATGGCAGTTGGGGCAGACTTTCTTGTTGTAGAAAGTTATCCTATTGAAGAGACAGGCCTGTGCATAAAATAGTTTACTTTGGATCCTAATCTGTAAAATTGGATATATCTGGTTTCTGTGCTAGGTGCCAGCATTGCCAATATCTTAATATTCATGATCACAAAGCTCAGATAAATATAGCATAACACACAGTTTGCATAAATTTATGTGTATTTGCTGTCCAAAATCAAATTTCTGCCAACCGATCAGATTACCAGTAGTTACTGTAAATCTAAAGCAACATACCTTCAACTAGTGCTAGCCTGAAAATAAATTAAATTAGCTTTTAAAAAGACTTATGTCCATCCCCTGCTGCCAGCGTAGTAGTGGATTCTCTAGTGCTTTTCCCAATTTAGTTTTAAATGATTAAAGACTTAAAGTTCAGTAGTGTTTTCAGTTAGCTGCTGTCTATTTAGCCGATGATTAGTATTACTAAACATAATTTTATAAAGTATACTTTTGACCCACCACAAAAACTCTCAAGGGACTGTTCACCTCCATAAAATCAAATTCAGTATTATAAAATATCATTCTCTTCAAGTGCAAGCACATGTAGACAATAGGGTTATCCTTTAAACCAGTCAGAATGAGCAAGCTAATGGTACAATGAGCAATCGTTTACATACACTGTTTAAACGTACATTTGTTTGCCAAGAGTCTGTTTTTAAGCTGCTTGAATGCATTTAGAAATTGTTATAGATCAAATAAATGTGAAATCAATATAATCCTACACTGCCTCATGATCAGCGTTTGTAGCATGACAAATAAACATCTTTAACTCAATATTTATGTAGAAACAAGGGAGCAACCTCCCTTGGCAACTTTTTTTTGTCCTCACATTATCTCTCTTCTCTTTGGTTTAAAAAGTTTTAGAATCAAAATCAACACAAAAATCCAGATTCCAAAGAAATTAAAGGAAGTTTTGCCATTGACATCCATGGGAGCAGGGATGGAACCACAGATTGTAGAAAAATATATGTGTCTATTATTTTAAAAGCACCAGAAAATATAATTTGCAAATATACAATAACAAAATGTGCATCCCCTTCTGGTATAAGCACCCAGCTACACCTGTAAGGACCATCACAGATAACAGTGGTGTTGCCTGTTCTATTGATATCCTGTCCTATCTATTCCTCCTCAACAACCGCAACCCCAAAAGGAGTCTTTCTGCAAACAAGAGAAACTTTAGCCAGTCACAGACATCTCAGAGAACCCACCCAGTCCAACTTCTTACCTTCCATAGGTCTGCTGAAGCACTCAAGAAGAGAGACAGATATCAGAAGAGGAAGCTGTCTACTCCTTCGATGACTACCATCTTCCTTGTCTGTTAAACATCAATGTAGATGTTTTGGTAGAAGGTCCAGAATAGCCCCAACTACAGAATCTACAGCTGTGCTCTCGATCCACCTCCTTCCATATTTTGGACACTGTCTCTCCTGCTTTCAATCTTCATGGGAGCATATGGGTTTTGGAGGTCATACTATTAAATTACTCTGTTCATTTTACCTCATTCCTCCACTCCACCCTCCTTCTCTGGTCCCTTCTCAAGGATCCATCTCATAAACAGTTGTTGAGACAGGAAGTCCTCTCTCTCCTACATATCCGAGCCATAGATCCAGTTCCAGTACAGCACAGAGAAAGGAGTTCTTTTCCAAATACTTTCTCGTTCCCAAAAAGAATGGGAATAGAGGCCAATTTTAGATCGCAGATAGTTAAACATCTTTATCAAAGTGCAGAAGTTCAGGATGATTACTCTTGCAGCTATAATTAATTAAATCATTAAATTGGTTTGTGGCCCTTGACCTTTAGGATGCCAAATTTCACATTGTGATACACTCATCTCACAAATGATTCCTCTGCTTCCTGGTCAGCCAGGATTGCTTCCAGTACCGAGTGTTCCCCTTTGGACTCTTGTCCGATCCCGTGGTCTTTTTGAAGGTCCTGACAGTGGCCATTCGTCTACGTCGATGGGGGAATAATAGTCTTTTCCTACCTCAAGAGCCAATTACACAACAAAGTTCGCTTTGCAGTGGGGACAGCTATGCCTCTATCCAACAGGTTAGGACTCCATCTTGGCACAGAAAAGTTCACTTGGACATTAGTTCCATGGATAGAGTTCATAGGGGCTTTTCTAGAGGCTATAACATTCCAGAGCTTACCTACTGATGGACAGATATATAGTACTGACACACATCATTTCCAAGGTTCAACTAAGCCCACAGATGACAGTCAGAAATTATTTTCAATTTCTAGGCCAAATGGAAGCCTACACATTTGTCATTCTGCACACTAGGTTGCACCTTTGCTGTTTCCAAGACTGGCTGAGAACTGTCTACATACCAAACAAACACAGTCTCAGCAAGTCGATGTCTATTCCTCATCAAGTTATGGACTCAATCAGTTGGTGGAAGGACCTGTTAAACTCTGTGCAGAAGTTCCCTTTACTCGACCTTCTCCCACCATCACTATAACTTCAGATGTATCCCTCCTGCGATGGGGAATCTCCATACACAGATTGTGTGTCTTTTCCCCACTTCAAACTTTTGGAGCTCAGGATGGTCAGGCATCCGTACATTCACTTCCTTGCCATAATCAAGGGTCTATTCATCAAGGGCATGACAGACAACATAGCTTGAAGTTCTTCATAAATTGCCAAGGACGGACGAGATTCCTTTCTCTTTGTGTGGAAGCAATAAAGCTATGAAACTTGTGCATAGCCAATCATATTTTCATTTAGAGCGCTTATCTTCCAGGCATTCAAAAGAACATGGCCAATGATTTGAGAAGGCATTTGTCCCAGGATTACAAATGAGAACTAGACAATTTGATCCTCAGATATATTTTTCAAAATTGGGGTTTCACAGACCTGGATCTTTTTGTCAGCACCATCAACAGAAAGTGGAATACAATTCTGCTCAAGAGGAGGTTCACGATTGTTAGTCCCTAGAGGATGCTTTTCTCATTCCTTGGAAGAGAGGCCTTCTCTATACCTTTCCTCCAACCCCATTGATTCTAAACCTGCTAAAGAAGATCAAGCAAGACAAAGCCAAAGTCATTCTAATGGTACCAACTTGGCCAAGACAAGTTTCATTCCCTTACCTGATTCACCTGACTCCTTGCCCAGTATTACAATTTCCCACTGTTTCGCACCTGCTGTCTTAGGACTCGGGTTGGCTTCTCCACCCCAACATGGAAATTCTATGACTCAGGATGCCTAGAATGCATGAGTGGACTGAATGGGCACTGCTACCAAAAATATCTGATCAAAGATGCCTGGGGCATCTGGAGCGCCCATAGGGACAAACATCTCAAAGAACTCCAGTTATTCTACAAGGTAAATTACCTCTCCTTCCAAACTGAGAATGTGGTTACTTGTTCTGATATAAAAAGTGAAGGCTGGATAATTTGAAGATAGTTATATTTAAATAATTCTCTGGTATTTCAAGTTGGCTTTCGTAGTGCAAAAACATAATTACAAACATACAACACAGAACAGAGTAGGATGTTTGGTCTACAGAGACAAGTAATATTCAGGGCTCATTGTATGCCCTGGAGGAAAAAAAGACAGATTTCATGGATTGGTTACGGTATCAATGTAAAATTTCAGTTTGTCATGGATCACAAGAGGAATATGTCAAAGCTCCTTAATCTTATTCAGATTGCTTTCTGAGAAAGGTAAATAATAACTCTGAATGCCAGCCATTGAGCAGGAATTTTACATTGCTGTTTATTTGTCACTTTGTTTTCCTAATTTTAGACAGCATGATCTCATAATTATCCTTTCTCTTTTATTTACATTAATCAACCCCACGTCTGCCCCCACCACTCAGAGATACATTTCCCAGCAATAATGGCATTCCTGCTTGACCCTTCCCTTTCACACTGCAAAACTCATTGAGGAGTATTGCATAAGGCAATCCATCCCCTTGTTTAAATAATGGGACAGGATTTCATAGTGGATATGGTGCCTGATACCCAAAGGAGGATACCTTCTGTGGGGAACACTGAGGGCCATCTTGCAGAGTTTTCTGTCAGAGGGCAGGGCTTGTCCCCCAGTGTCCATGGATTCTTTGGAATCCACAAGGCCCAGGGATCTCTGTGGCTCTCTTCGAGCTCCTTGTCCATGTGGCTCCTTTGGAATTGCTCAGTGAAGGTTTGTTTCATTACCACCCTTGAAGAGTAAGGATTTCCTGATGTGGAGGGCATTGGGACTGTATTAATGCATCCACAGACTACACTGACTGTCCACTGGGAGTTCTACCAGGCTCACTGGGGATGACGCCCATTCTAGAAAAAAAACCTGTTACCTGCCTCTGGCAATCACCAGCTACAGATCCCCTGGCATTGTGCAATGGACTCCAAAGACTCTCTATCAACACTATGGCAAGGGTGAAATCTGCACAGAGGAAACTCTAATAAAGACCTTCCCCATTGGTAGAAGTAGAAGGAAGGGTAATGTAGTTTGAGATTCCTTGTACTTAAAATGGGGAATCCCTCTGCCAAAATGGAATAAACGTATGCTTTCATAAAGTTCATTGCTAGTATTTGCCCATCAGCTGATTCCTTTTCCCAGCAAAATCTGAGAGGCTATTCAAAGTTAAATGGGATACTGTCAGACTTCACTGTGTTTATTTCCTATAGGGCTGATATTTTCTCTGCTTAAATTAATCGGTTAGAGAACTTGGAAATTACGGTACTTGTAATGACAGATGCGACAAGGTATTTAAACAGCCTCTCAGAGTTTTGGTGGGAGAGGGAATCAAAAAGGGGGGAAATTCTTTGTTGTACAAAAGTATCAAGAAGCTTTAAATGTTTGATGTTCAATTACAAAAATATTGATGCAAAATAAATCAGATGTCACTAACATTTTACTGGAAAGTCACTCTTGAGTCTCTCTCTCTTAGGCCTTATCTTCACTTATCATTTCTGTGTCTCTTACTGTTACAACTGGCTGAGTTTATCACACCCCATATACAATTAAGGACTATATACGTTTAGAAACTAGTTGCAAAAAAAAAGCACCCTTCTCCCCCGTGCTGAGCATGGAGCCACGCTTTCCTAGGCTTGCCTTGCTATACAAAGGGAAGCCACTTGACAACTTGTAGCTCCGCTTTTATCTATTAATTGCACCCCCTGCTGTATTTTGATTAATTCTACACTGCACAATAATAGGGAGTCCACAACCATTTTAATAGTATTCAGTGAACTGAAAAAAAAAGAGACCTTAAGACAGTGTTATGGATTACACTAATTGCTTGCTAGTTGAGCCAGTTTGTATTTTATTACTTTTGCTGCAGTATATTTAAAGCATATCATAGAATCATAGAATATTAGGGTTGTAAGAGACCTCAGGAGGTCATCTGGTCCAATCCCCTGCTCAAAGCAGGACCAACACCAACTAAATCATCCCAGCCAGGGCTTTGTAAAGCTGGGCCTTAAAAACATCTAAGAATGGAGATTCCACCACCTCCCTAGGTAACCCATTCCAGTGCTTCACCACCCTCCTAGTGAAATAGTGTTTCCTAATATCCAACCTAGACCTCCCCCACTGCAACTGGAGACCATTGCTTCTTGTTCTGTCATCTGCCACCACTGAGAACAGCCTAGTTCCATCCTTTTTGGAACCCCCCTTCAGGTAGTTGAAGGCTGCTATCAAATCCCCCCTCACTCTTCTAGTTCTGCAGAACTAACCCCAGTTCTAACCCCAGTCCCTCAGCCTCTCCTCATAAGTCATGTGCTCCAGCCCCCTAATCATTTTTGTTGCACTCCGCTGGATTCTCTCCAATTTGTCCACATCCCTTGGGTAGTGGGGGGACCAAAACTGGACGCAACATCAATGCAATAGAGGGGAATAATCACTTCCCTTGATCTGCTGGCAATGCTCCTACTAATACAGCCCAATATACCATTTGCCTTCTTGGCAATGAGGGCACAATGCTGACTCATATCCAGCTTCTTGTCCACTGTAATCCCCAGGTCCTTTTCTGCAGAACTGCTGCTTAGCCAGTCGGTCCCCAGCCTGTAGCAGTGCATGGGATTCTTCCTTCCTAAGTGCAGGACTCTGCACTTGTCCATGTTGAACCTCATCAGATTTCTTTTGGCCGAATCCTCCAATTTGTCTAGGTCACTCTGGACTCTACCCCTACCCTCCAGCATGTCTACCTCTCCCCCCAGCTTAGTGTCATCTGCAAACTTGCTGAGGTTGCAATTAATCCCATCATCCAGATCACTGATAGAGGTTGAACAAAACCAGCCCCAGGACCGACCCCCGGGGGCACTCCGCTTGATACCGGCTGCCAACTAGAGATCGAGCTGTTGATCACCAGCCGTTGAGCCCAACAATCTAGCCAGCTTTCTATCCACCTTATAGTCCATTCATCCAGCCCATACTTCTTTAACTTGCTGGCAAGAATATTGTGCTAGACCGTATCAAAAGCTTTGCTAAAGTCAAGATATATCACTTCCATATTATGCACTTCCATAATCACATTACATATGATGGAGTTAGGTTGATTGCTCATTCATTCCAATTTAAAAATATAAACCTATGTATTATCTCTGTTAATTAATGAGTAGAAATAAAGTTAACTAGCAAGGACATCTGTTGACCATTTCATTTCATTCTATGCTGCCTTGTATAATTCTCTACTAAAAGCCTTCAGCAAGAGAGAACACTTAATCCTAACAAAGCTTTTCTTAATTCTTACCAAGATGATCTGATCCTTTGTAGTCATCCGTTCACTACAAGGTTTGACATTGAATATTCCTAAGTCTTAAATACCAGTTGAATAAATGTATTAGAAAAAAAGAAAAGTTGCACTTACATAATTACAAGCCTGCAAGTTATATATCTTTGAGCTAAAGCAGACCGGAATTAGAAATGTAGCTGCATATGATTAATTTGTTTTGGTAATATTATTTTACTGAAACCAATTGCATTTTTCTTTAGGGAAATCAATAGTATCTTGTGACGTGTATCATGTATAGCTTTTAATGAGCTCTTAATGTTCCATACTAGGGAAAATGACAAAATTTGACTTTGGATTAAACAAATCCTTTTACAAGTTATATCTGCTTATTTCAGGCCTGCATTTGGCACAGAATATTAAAACACTGTTTATTCTGTCCTGCAGCTCTGTAAATATTTTATTTGGTAGCACAATAAAAACGGACATACTGGAGCAGACCAATGGTCTGTCTAGCATGAGAATGTCTTTTGACAGTGGCCAATGCCAGATGCTTCAGAGAGAATGAACAGAATAGGGACATTTTTAAGTGGTCCATCCTCTGTTGTTCAGTCCCAGATCATGACAGCTGAAGGTTTAGGAACACCAAGAGCATGGGGTTTCAGCCGTAATTCTTTTTTGAACCCAGTTACAGTTTTGAACTCTCACAACATCCCCTGGCAATGAGTTCCACAGGTTGACTGTGCATTGTGTGAAGTAGTACTTCCTTATGTTAGTTTTAAACTTGCTGCCTATTAATTTCATTGGGTGACCACAGTTCTTGTTTTATGTGAAGGGGTAAACAACATTTCCCTATTCACTTCCTCCACACCATTTATGATTTTATAGACCTCTATCATATCTCCCCTTATTCATCTCTTTTCCAAGCTGAACAGTCCCACTCTTTTTAATCTCTCCTCCTATGGAAGCTGTTCCATACCCATAATTGGATATATGGTTTCTGAGATGGGACAACCAGAACTGTATGCAAGATTCAAGGTGTGCAGGAGTGTAACATACCCCAGGGTACAATCTGGCTTGTTGAACCACTGTGTCCCTTTAGTTCTCCAGTGATTTTTATACTGCTTTGCTTGTGAAAAGCAGCCTCACTAGGCTCTGCTCACAAATCTATTATCCATAGCCATAGTTTGGGGATGCAGAGGAGGGCATTACCTCCCCAAACAGAGGCAAGGCATGCACCACTCCCCCCTACATTTCTGTGAGTGCTGGAGGGGGGAGAAGGAAGCTTTTGAACATAAGAACGGCCATACTGGGTCAGACCAAAGGTCCATCTAGGCCAGTATCCTGTCTTCCGACAGTGGCTAGAGACACCAACTTTGTCATTCCTGTGCTGTGCCTGCCCCCCGCCCCCCAGCATGTTTCAGCCCGCGAGGAGCGGATGGAGCAGCTTTTCCCCTGCGCTCCAGTTCCCGCTCAGCAGCAGGATGCCACCTCCTGGGTCCTAGTACCTGCCCATTTACTCAACAACCATGAGTGGCTGTTGGGTGGGGGGAAGAGCCAGGGGAGTGGGGTGAGGAGAAGAGACAGTGGGGAAGGGAGGTGGGTTGGGGCAGGGGGAAGACCAGGGGAGAGGAAGGGGGAGGGGATGGGGAAGAAAAGGTGATATGGGAATGGGCGGTGGCCCATTCCCTGCCCAGCATGTGGCATTCCCTGGGTGCCATCAGCAGCCCCAAAAGGGAGGCAACTGCAGCAGCACCAGAGCAACGACATCGATGCAGCAGCCAGTACCGGAGTGACCTCCAGCAGTAGCTGGGACTTCCCCGTTATGCCGTCCTGCCACAGTACTGGCAGCCCAGGTATCCCTGTAGGCAGGGGATAGAGCCAGTGAACCAAGGGGACTGGCTACAGCATGCACGTGTGTTCATGCATGAACATGGGTGCACTTCCCCCCCAAAATCTAGCACTCAAACTATGCCTATGCCATTATCATGCAAAGGCTCTGCTCACTCATGCAAAGGCACACCCAGCAAGGTTACATGAATGCTTGCTCGGCTACTCGTGAACTGATACAGGGCAACACAAACATATCCCTCAGTCCCAGCCTTGCACCCTAGAAATGTGCACCTTACACTGGTCATGTAAGCTGCACATGGTCCCCCTATGGTGTAAGCTCATTAAAAGTTTGTCATTCAATCAAAGGGTAATAAATAAGCAACAGACTTTGTTAACTTGAGTAGAGATTCCCTAGACACTTCAAAAACAAACTGGTTTACAGAAACAATGAAACAAGATTATTAACTAGAGAAAGAAAGATTTTAAGTGACTATAACTGATATAGACATAAAAGTTAGGGTTGGTTACAAAAAAAAATAAAAGGATAGTGCTACAATCTAATTCCTAACCTTTACCAAGCTAAATAAGATTTGAAAGCAAAAAGGTGTCTTTCAGCCAAAAACTTTCAGCAGTCCATGCTAACTGGAAAGCCTCCAGCTAGGAGCACCCTTCTTCACAGTTCAAGGATGTTTTTTGTCTTTTAATCCATTTTGCAGTTGTCAGTAGAGATGGGGGAGGTGAGGTAATGAGGAAGCTGTTGTCCCTTATTTCATACCCTCTTCCTCTCTTTGAGGAATACCCCACGGCTGGGATGCAGATAATCAGTCCGTGGAATACATGACATTCAAAGCATCTCTCAGAGGGATTGTACATTTTTTGCTCACACCTTCTGTGTACATGACATTTGAGATGACATGCAAGGCCTTTGCTTACAGTACTTTGTTATCTCTGAGGGGGTAGTCTGTGGGCATTACCCAAATCACAACATATTTCAGTAACAAACATATAGCAAAATCTCATAACTCCATATACACACATTTTAACAGGACAATGATCAGCAGATTACAACTTTTCAAATGATACCTCACAAGGCATACTTTGTAGAACATATGATGACCATATGAAAGTAGTGAATATGTGATTACAGGGATTATGTTACATGGGGTACAGTGTACAAAGGATTTATATAGTGGCTTTATGATATTTTCTGTCCCTTACCTAATGATTCCTAACGTTCTGATAGCTTTTTTGACTGCTGCTTCACATTGAGTGAATGTTTTCAGAGAACTATCCTCAATGACTCCAAGATCTTTCTTGAGTGATAGCAGCTAATTTAGATCCCATCATTCTGTATGTATAGTTGGATTATGTTTGCCAATGTGCATTATTTTGCACTTATCAACATTGAATTTCATCCATCATTTTCTTTCCCAATCACCAAGTTTTGTGCGGTCCTTTTGTAACTGTCCGTAGTCACTTTTGGATTTAACTATCTTGAGCAGGGCCGGCTCTGGCTTTTTTGCCGCCCTAGGCAAAAAAGCCACCCCCTCTCACCCCCCGCACGGCAGGGCCGGCTCTGGCTTTTTTGCCGCCCTAGGCAAAAAAGCCACCCCCTCTCTCCCCCCGCACGGCAGGGGAGGGCGGCGAGCCCGGCCGGGGCCCCGCTCTCCCCGGCCGGAGCGCCGCAGGGAGGGTGGCGAGCCCAGTCGCGGCCCCACTCTCGGGCCGGAGCGCTGCGCCGCCCCCCTCCAGGCGCCGCCCCAAGCACATGCTTGGTGGGCTGGTGCCTGGAGCCGGCCCTGATCTTGAGTAATTTTGTATCATCTGCAAATTTTGCCACCTCACTGTTCACCCCCTATTTCAGATCATTTATGAATATATTGAACAGCAGAGGTTCCAGTACAGATTGTTTGGGGACCCAGTTGTTTACCTCTTTCCATTGTGAGAACTGATCATTTATTTCTACCCTTTGTTTCCTATCTTTTAACCAGTTACAGCTCCAGGAGAGGACCTGGGGAGGGATAGCTCAGTGGTTTGAGCATTGGCCTGCTAAACCCAGGGTTGTGAGGTCAATCCTTGAGGGGGCCACTTTGGGATCTGGGGCAAAATCAGTACTTGGTCCTGGTAGTGAAGGCAGGGGGCTGGACTCAATGACCTTTCAGGGTCCCTTCCAGTTCTATCAGGTAGGTATATCTCCATATATGTTAATATATATATATTATAATAATAATAAATTCTTCTGCAAAACTCCCCTGTTTGTTGCTCAGGAGCTGGCTTTTTAAACCCCTGTTCTTCCTGAGTTAGCGCTGTCCCCTTGTCAAGGAATCCAGAAGGGATTAGGAATAAAAGGATATCCAGCTAGAGTCTTGTAAGTAAACACTCAATTTAGCCTAGCAGGCCACTTGGCTCAGCACACAGCTCCCACAACAGACCATGCTATGAACTTCAATCAAACAGGCAGATGGCAAACAAGCATACAACGAACAAACTAACTAACAGACAACAAGCTCACCCCAAAGATCACCTAGTCGCACCTCCTTCACCTGGAGAACTCCCTTACAAAACACCCATGTTTGCTGCTCCTGTTCACAATACATCTCTTTGAATAAATGAGGGTGTCAAAATACAGAGATTTAATAAGTGGCCTATAAACTGTCTTCAGTAGTATCTTTGCTTTGATCTGTTGTGGTCCTTGCAGATTAAGGATAACCTAAACTTCTTTGAGGTCTTTTTGAAATTTAAGATATAAATGGGAATGAAACTGGAAAATCCAGGTGGACTACTCTGCATACTGTGACACTAAGCACCCCTGTATTCACACCCCACACACTATTGTACTAATCTTTGTACAAAATATGCCTTGTATGATATCATTTGAAAACTAATGACTCACTAGTTCTTAATATTCTTGCATGGTGTAGGTTCGTGATGGCTATTAATAGTCATGGATATATGCTAGAATTTTGATTGAAGTGTGTTTAAATCAGTCATGCCAGGGGATTGGTAAACAGGTCTTCACTAGACAAAGGAATGTGTTTTCCCCACCTGGGTGTTACTTACAAAGTGCTCTAAAAGACAACGAGAATACACATGCATATTGCATAAATAGACCCATCAGGCTAACAAGGGGTGGAGGCAAATCTCACTCTAACAAGTCAGGGAAAAAAACAGCATGGCATCTACACCCAGCAGGATAGAGAAGGTCAGTCTGGGTTTTACTTCATAAGGAATACATTACAAAGGCTTACTGGTCTATAAAGACAGGAGTGTTGACCCTCAAGTGATCAGCAATTGAATCAACTGATTGTATACAATATTACTGTATTAAACAAGTATATAGAGTGAAGACTGTGACATGCTGGTGATTACTATCATTGTGAATTGTATGTATTAACACTATATAAGGAATAATGGATACTCGTTGGCTGTATAGTCTGCCCAGTTAGGAGGGACTGTCACAGCTATCTACCTGTCTCCTATGTAAATTAAGCATGGTGGGATCAGAAACAATGGAAGTCCCAGTTACACAGATATCGTACAGGGGGATGGGAAGCCCACAGAAAAGCCATTTTTGGTATCCATCACTAGACAGACACAAGGGAATAGAGCTCTTGCAAGCTGAGAAAGATGGGTCCTTCAACACCCACTTGTTTGAAGTCTCTGGGAGCTGAATGTAGATGAGAAACCTCCTTAAGCAAAGCTTGTACCTTGCTAATGTAAGTTATATATGCATGTTTTCATTTTTATTTGCTTGTAACCCTTTCTAACTTTATTTTCTTTTACTTGGCATCACTTAAGCTATGTCCTATTGTTAATACATTTGTGTTATTTTTACTATAAACCAAATCAGTGCGTTGTTTAAACCGAAAGGTGTATTTACCCCAGTTAAGTTAATAAGGCTGGTGGAAGCCAGAGTGGGGCTGTAGACAGGCTGCTGGGGTCAGAACTGCTGTACCAGGGCTGGCTAATACACAGACACTCAGGGTGTGAGTTGCATGCTTGTAGATTGGCTGTGAGCATCCCAGGCTGGGAGGTACAACAGCAAAGTATTGTGAAGCACCCAGGGTTGCAAGGGCAAGTGGTGACACAATCCCTCACTAGTCTGGATTGCACTTTGATTCGAACCTCATCACACAGGCTGCCATAGAGACACAGATTTGAGTGGAATCTCAGAATCTGCTGTCTGTTATTTAAATGAGTCTAAGATGTATCATTCAGAGGCCACATTTGTGCCCCACAGAGGAGATAACTGATATCTCAGGAGATGGTCATAGGGTAAAATTTTAAAAAATCAAATACATCTGATCAGAAGCTGGTCTTAAATAGCGTCTAAGCCTTGAGTTCTGGGCATGTGAAAGAATCTAATGATTATATTTGGCGTGGACACACACACTTACCTTAATATCTAGAAATTCCCACTTCATGCCCAAAATACTTCAGTAGCCATTTTAATGCTCACGTCATTCAACAAAAATGTTCTCTTTCTGTATTTGTTTCTCAATGGAACCATAGTCCAGGTGGGACCTGAACAAAAACACCTTATCTGAATGTCCCTTAACTCGGAGGAAGTTTGAATCTGTTTCTAAACATTAAGGCTTAGATTTCAGCCTATTTCTAGTTACAGAATAATGTGACATAGCAAAATATCCACCCACACCACACTTCATAGAGAATCCCCATGCAGCGTGCAGTAGTACCTAAACGTTTTCACTGGAGAATCATGGAAGCTCGAATATCAATTTACTTCTGCTTCAAGATTTTAAAAAATGTGTCTTATATTACTCAGGCAAGAATTAACATTAGGCAGACCAAGATCTCCTGAGGCCCATGAATCATTTTAATCTCTGAAGTTATGGCATTGTAAAACTAAAACAGAGTGGGTTGCAATTTTTCATACAAGCTGGTCCCATGCTTCCTGAGTCATCTATAATTAGTGTTCTGAAGATAAAAGCTTAAGAGGACACCATTCCTGATGCTTAGATGCCATTTGTCAGTTCAAAGCCAGGTGGGGGATCAGTTGAGTCAAATATTTGTTCGTTCTAGGGAGGTTTCTGTGCCAATAGTGTGTGCTTGAAAGCTGGGGGGATATAATAGAGAAGTATCAATAAGATGTGCATGCAATCATATGCATTCTGAAAAGAGTGGTGGAGAGAGAGAAAACTTAGTGATGATGTCTCCCACTTCCCTTATGTCATTCATTAATGTTGACTCCTGACACTTACTAAAAGATTAAGACTTTACTGTATATCAATGAAGGTCTGACATTTATCATCTATCACAGGATAATGACAGCTATAAATCATCTGAGAGCCTTGAGGCTGGTAAACGTATTAACTTGCAGTAGCATGTTTGTCTGTAGTGGAAGGGGAGAGGACCTTTTTTCACTTTGCAGCTTATCATCTGTGCTTTAAAAGGCTGTGCTGGGTTCACCTTATGACAATTTCTGTTCCATTTCTTACTCAAGCATTTCTGCTAATTTCTTGTGGTCTTGTGAATATAGATGACTTTATTAAAGTTAACCAGTAACAATGTCAAGAGTAGTCTCTATACTACTCATAAGCACCATGGCCTGAAGGTGAAATTATGATTTCTCACCATTATCCTCAAGGTGCTGTTGATCCTTGTGGCATTTTGGAATTTACAAAGTTCTCAGACTTTTGCGGTGGGTTCATAAGGTTTGTAAAACTGTTTCAAATTAAAGACCCTATTTCTGTCTATAATGTAAACCCAAGTTTGTGATTCACTTTTAAATAACAATAATATTTTTCTAACTAAAACAAAGTTTATGCTCCCATATTTAGATATCTAGACCATGCTCTCCCAAGTAGCCATTCTGCTGTTGCAAGGAGTGGGCGCAGCTACACATTACAGCAGTTATTTGGTGGGAGCAGGGGGAGGGAGTGGTCTTCTGTAGTGTGTATTTCCATGTTTTGCACAGTGTTGCCTTTGCCCTGCCCATAGTTCCATTGGCACAGAATCTCCACAAGGAATGGGTAACAAACAGATCCACAGGTTAGTCGAGCTGAGCAGATTTAGAGTTCAGATGCCATGTTCCTTTTCTGTCTTAAAATGCTGCAGGGTATGACAGTTTAATATGAAATAAGGTTGTCTTTAAAATGATATACAACAGTGTTTCCCAAACTTGGGATGCCGCTTGTATAGGGAAAGCCCCTGGCGGGCCGGGCCGGTTTGTTTACCTGCCCCGTCCGCAGGTCCAGCTGATCGCGGCTCCCACTGGCCGCGGTTTGCCGCTCCAGGCCAATGGGAGCTTCTGGAAGCGGTGCAGGCTGAGGGACATATTGGCCACCACTTCCAGCAGCTCCCATTGGCCTGGAGCAGCGAACCGCGGCCAGTGGGAGCCGCGATCGGCCGGACCTGCGGACGCGGCAGGTAAACAAACCGGCCCGGCCCGCCAGGGGCTTTCCCTACACAAGCGGTGTCCCAAGTTTGGGAAACACTGGTATACTGTACATTGCTCTCTGCTGAAGCTTTTCCATTTTAGGACACATCATAGTGAGTATGTTTTAACAAATGACTGACCAGTAGATACTTATTGGTAGCAAATACTGTTGTCTGTGCAGGAAGGCAATATTCAAAAGTAATTGATATTACAAAAACCTGGTGTGATGGGTTTTAGGTTGCCACCTGATGTGCTGAGATACCACTAAGCCTGTCTGTTATGCCAGCCTGGGCACCCTTTTTACCTGCCTTGCTGAGCCCAGGCTATTAAGCCTCCTCCAGCGCACACACAGAGGCAGGGCCACACCCAACTGCAGAGTGAAACAGACACTGAGATCAGTTCTGGAAATGCTCAGCTTAAGGGACTTGCCCCAGCACTGAGGTGTCCGCCTCCCTTGGAGTGCAGACCCAAAGATATATTATGAAATCCCCTCCTCCCTCAATGTGGAGGAAGGTATGCACAGCCTCTTACCCGCCCCCATCCCCTCCAATTGTGAATTGTACAAACAGTGTTATATTATAAACAAGAAATAAGTTTATTAACTACAAAAAGTTAATTTTAAATGACTATAACAGATAACAGACAGAACAAAGCAGATTACTGAGAAAAGAACAGGTCATGCTAGTATGGGAGTGGCACTATATTGAAAGAAAGTATAGAATCAAATGAAGGAAAAATCTTAAATGAACCAAACTATACCATAGAATCTCTGTGGATAGTAATTCCATGCTTGAATAATGAGAATATAGCAGTAGGGATATATTACAGACCACCTGACCAGGATGGTGATAGTGATTATGAAATGCTTAGGGAGATTAGAGAGGCTATTAAAATAAAAAACTCAATAATAATGGGGAATTTCAATTATCCCCATATTGATTGGGTACATATCACCTCAGGAACGGATGCAGAGATAACATTTCTTGACACCTTAAATGACTGTTTCTTGGAGCAGCTAGTCCTGGAACCCACAAGAGAAGAGGCAATTCTTGATTTAGTCCTAAGTGGAGCACAGGATCAGGTCCAAGAGGTGAATATAGCTGCACTGCTTGGTAATAGTGACCATAATATAATTAAATTTAACATCCCTGTTGCGGGGGAAACACTACAGGGGCCCAGCACTGTACCATTTAATTTCAGAAAGGGGAACTACACAAATATGAGGAGGTTAGTTAAACAGAAATTAAAAGGTATAGCACCAAAAGTAAAACCTCTGCAAGCTTCATGGAAACTTTTTAAAGACACCATAATAGAGGCTCAACTTAAATCTATACCCCAAATTAAAAAACATAGTAAGAGAACCAAAAAAGAGCCACCATGGCTAAACAACAAAGTAAAAGAAGCAGTGAGAGGCAAAAAGGCATCCTTTAAAAAGTGGAAGTTTTTAAATCCTAATGAGGAAAATAGAAAGGAGCATAAACTCTGGCAAATGAAGTGTAAAAATATAATTAGGAAGGCCAAAAAAGAATTTGAAGAGCAACTAGCCAAAGACTCAAAAAAGTAATAGCAATTTTTTTTTAAGTACATCAGAAGCAGGAAGCCTGCTAAACAGCCAATGGGGCCACTGGATGACTGAGATGCTAAAGGAGCACTTAAAGACGATAAGGCCATTACAGAGAAACTAAATGCATTCTTTGCATCAGTCTTCACGGTTGGGGATGTGAGGGAGATTCCCAAACCTGAGCCATTCTTTTAGGTGACAAATCTGAGGAACTGTTCCAGATTGAGGTGACATTAGAGGAGGTTTTGGAACAAATTGATAAACTAAACAGTAGTAAGTCACCAGGACCAGATGGTATTCACCCAAGAGTTCTGAAGGAACTCAAATGTGAAATTGCAGGACTACTAACTGTGATCTGTAACCTATCATTTAAATGAGCTTCTGTACCAAATGACTGGAGGATAACTAATGTGATGCCAATTTTTAAAAAGGGCTCCAGAGGTGACCCCGCCAATTACAGTCTGGTAAACCTGACTTCAGTACCAGGCAAACTGTTTGAAATTATAGTAAAGAACAAAATTGTCAGACACCTAGATGAACATAATTCTTTGGGGAATAGTCAACATGGTTTTTGTAAAGGGAAATCATGCCTCACTAAGCTACTAGAATTCTTTGATGGGGTCAACAAGCATGTGCACAAGGGGGATCCAGTGGATATAGTGTATTTAGATTTTCAGAAAGCCTTTGACAAGGTCCCTCACCAAAGGCTCTTAAGCAAAATAAGCTGTCATGGGATAAGAAGGAAGGTTCTCTCACAGATTGGTAACTGATTAAAATATAGGAAACAAAGGGTAGGAATAAATGGTTAGGTTTCAGAATGGAGAGAGGTGTACAGTGGTGTCCCCCAGGGTCTGTACTGGGCCCAGTCCTATTCAACATATTTATAAATGATCTGGAAAAAGGGGTAAACAGTGAGGTGGCAAAATTTGCAGATGATACAAAACTACTCAAGATAGTTAAGTCCCAGGCAGACTGCGCAGGGCCGCCCAGAGGATTCAGGGGGCCTGGGGCAAAGCAATTTCGGGGGCCTCTTCCATAAAAAAAAGTTGCAATACTATAGAATACTATATTCTCATGGGGGCCCCTGTGGGGCCCGGGGCCTGGGGCAAATTGCCCTCTGGGCGGCCCTGAGACTGCAAAGAGCTACAAAAGGATCTCTCAGAACTGGGTGACTGGACAACAAAATGGCAGATGAAATTCAGTGTTGATAAATGCAAAGTAATGCACATTGGAAAACTTAAACCCAACTATACATATAAAATGATGGGGTCTAAATTAGTTACCAACACTCAAGAAAAAGATCTTGGAGTCATTGTGGATAGTTCTCTGAAAACATCCAGTCAATGTGCAGTGGCAGTCAAACAAGTGAACAGAATGTTAGGAATCATTAAGAAAGGGATAGATAATAAGACAGAAAATATCATATTGCCTCTATATAAATCCATGGTACGCCCGCATCTTCAATACTGCATCCAGATGTGGTTGCCCCATCTCAAAAAGATATATTGGACTTGGAAAAGATTCAGAAAAGGGCAACAAAAATTATTAGGGGTATGAAACGGCTTCCATATGAGGAGAGATTAATAAGCTTGGGACTTTTCAGCTTGGAAAAGAGACTACTAAATAAGGAAGTGTTATTTACTCCTCCTCATAACACAAGAACTAGGGGCCACCAAATGTAATTAATAGGCAGCAGGTTTAAAACAAACAAAAGGAAGTATTTTTTCACACAACGCACAGTCAACCTGTGGAACTCCTTGCCAGAGGATGTTGTGAAGGCCAAAACAGGGTTCAAAAAAGAACTAGCTAAGTTCATGGAGGATAGGTCCAACAATGGCTATTAGCCAGGATGGGCAGGGATGGTGTCCCTAGCCTCTGTTTGCCAGAAGCAGGGAATGGGTGACAGGGGATGGATCACTTGATGATTACCTGTTCTGGTCATTCCCTTTGGGGCCACTGTCGGAAGACAGGGTACTGGGCTAGATGGACCTTTGGTCTGACCCACGATAGCCATTCTTATAGTAAATAAAACAAAATATGCAAGCTAAGCTCAATATACTTAAGAAACAGGTTACAAAATGTAATTTCTCACCCTAAATATTGTCACAGGTAGATTAGAGAAAGTCTTGAAAGGCCTGTGCACTGGTCTGCCACTAAAGATTTCAGGTATTTCCACTCACCAACTGGACGTCCTCCCAGCCTGGGTTCAACCCTTCTCCCCTCAGTTCAGTTCTTGCTTCCAGGTGTTTTTCACTGTCTCTTTGGGTGGGGAGGCAGAGGAGAACCACGATGATGTCACTCCCCTGCCTTATATAGCTCTTGTGTATGGCGCAAACTCTTTGTCTCCCAGTAGGAGAACACTGGCATTCCAAGGGGTGAGTCCAGTACCAGGTGACTCAGACCCCTCCCCCCTTTGCAAAATTATTAATACCTTATTTTGTATTGGATTTGTAGCCCATTTCACAGCTTTGATGTACAATTTAGATGCATGATTTATCCCTATCTCATAGGACGATACATTTCCCTTTTGTTGCTAACAGTGAAAACAGCACCCTGAGCCTGGCGCCCCACAAACCTGGTACCCAAGGTGATCTCCTGGGTCACCTACCCCTAAATCCATCTCTGCCGAGTAGTACTAGTGCTTAGTCATCCACCCTTGCCTCTGTCTAGTTTCTTAATAATATATTCATGTCTTTGAAGTTTGCAGTGCTTAACCTTCCCAATTGGTATAGAATAATTTATTCAAGTACATGATGAACTACCAATTTTTTCTGTGCCACATCTAGCTGAAATTGTTACTAACCTCTGAAGGCTTTATAGATTTTCTTTTAAAAAAATACTGGCTTAGTCAGCATGAGGAATTCATACTAAATGCCATGTTTAAGCTATTAATAATATCCTCCCACCTACAGTGGGCCAAATTAATGTCTTACAGGGTTCAAACTTCTTCAACTTAAGTGGAGTTGCAGCCATTTTTTTTCCAGCAGTGAATTTGCCCTGGTATGAGTGATAAATCCTTTGCTCCAAGTCTCTCATGGTCAATATCATGCCATACACACTCTGAGATAAGGGGAATATTAAATGATAGATAGAAAGGGGCTAAGTTTGATTTTAAATATCTGACAGAAACTTAGCAAAAGTACTTCAAGCCATATCAAGGCCAAATTATGTTCTCAGTTATGTTCTTCCACTCCCAATGGTATCAACAGGGTTGCTAGAGTTTAACTGAGGGCAGAATTTGCCCCATACAGTATCCAAGCTCTATAAGAAATAAATATAGTGCTTAGTCATACAGGCTAGGCTTCAAATCTTCCAGGAAATCTTTTGGAAACTCTTTAAAATATTAGTGTACAATTTACGTACTATGCACTAAATAGAAATCTTGCAGCATAACTCTATTGAAGGGCTTGTTTCTAGCAAAAGTAGGGTGGTCCTGTTAAAAAGGCATTGTATAAAAAAAGCAGCTAGTGTTAATTGTATCGCAAAACATACTTATTATGTTAAGAAGACACATGATTATGAGCAAATTTTTGTCCATAAAGGTGCCATCTATCAGAGGGGTAGCCATGTTAGTCTGTATCCAACTGGACAGTCTCTACATAAAAGAATAAATGGACACAAATCAGACAGCAGGAATGGTAACATACAAAAGCCAGTAGGAGAACACTTCAATCTCCCTGCACATTAAATAACAGATTTAAAAGTAGCCATCCTTCAACAAAAAAACTTCAAAAACATACTTCAAAGAGAAACTGCAGAGCTACAATTCATTTGCAAACTTAACACCATTAATTTGGGCTTGAATAGGGACTGGGAGTGGCTGGCTCACTACAAAACCAATTTTCCCTCTCTTGGTATTGACACCTCCTCATCAATTATTGGGAGTGGACCACATCCACCCTATGAATTGGCCTTGTCAACACTGGTTCTCCACTTGTAAGGTAACTCCCTTCTCTTCATGTGCCAATATATCTATGCCTGTCTCTGTAGTTTTCACTCCAAGCATCTGAAGAAGTGGGTTTTTTACCCACGAAAGCTTATGCCCAAATAAATCTGTTAGTCTTTAAGGTGCCACCAGACTCCTCATTGTTTTTGTCCATAAAAGGTTTCCCACAAAAACTCTAAATTGTTCTAGGGAAATCTTCAAATGATATTAAAGCTTTTAAAATAGTAATTGCAAAGACATTTGATGATTGGTCCTACATAAAGAAAGATGAAGTGTCCATATGCAGAAACCAAAACGGGGGGAAAAACTTGTATGGTATATGCAAATCTGCGCACTAGTCAAATCCTGGTTGCAAAAGGTTTAAGATACTGCAAAAGGTATTTGTCCTCTTCTCTTTCATCCATTTGCCTAATTGTAAAGTAGATATGTTGTTTACTATCTAAATTGATAGCAGAATATTCTGCCTTGGGAGCAATTGTGTTCTCCTTTTAAATTGACCCATCATAGAAGGTTTCATATTTTTAAACACCCAACTTTCACAGTGAGCTGCAAGATATTCTGAGTTAGAAGACTGTAATTTTTGCTTTTTCACAGGTGCAAATTATACCTTTCTAAATCTATTTCAATAGTATTTTAAGATGCTTTTCCAAGGATTTTTTTCTCACTTCTGGGTATTTTTTTATTCTTAGTATCTAAGGAGAAAAATGTTCATCTTCTTAATGCCATGTGTCAAGTTTTAACAAAATGTTAATTTATCACATTAATGTAAAAATGTGTGGATAAAAGTCAAAACAAAAGTATTAAGTTTAATATATTAAAGAGTTGGTTTCTTTGCTATACCTATGTCTAGAGATCTTAAATCATTATATAGGGAGATTTATGTATTTCCTGACCTCAAAAAAGAATATAAAGGGAAAAATTGTAAAATATTGTAATATCTTGTGTCACTGGGATGTTAGTCATTCCAGTATTATTATGTAGTCCTATGGCATCTAGAGTGGGAATTGGAGAATTAAATGTAATGTTAACTTCAGTGGCAGCAGAGTTAGGCCAATACTGAGCGCTGGTGAAAATCCTAACTCTTGTTTCTTGCTGCTGCCTTGAAGGAAGTTAATCAGCATGACTCTCTACCCAGAGTTCTGTTGCTGTGGAGGACTGGGAAAGCAGGGAAACCAGCAAAACCAAGTATGCCCTGAGAAAACTTCAGGATTGTAGGTTAAAACTCTGAATGCTGGACAGGGTATAAGGCCACTCTGGAGGTTGTTTTTGCCTTTGGGTTGTGAAAGATGCTGGGTGGATAGACTTGGAATGTTCAAGTACTTCATTCACAGAACAGGCTTTCAATTATAATATTAGCCTCTGCCATAGAAGATATCAGGGACAAACCTGTCAGTTTTTGAGCAGGAAAGAACTTCCTGCTAATTATTACTAACAGAATGGGGCACTGTGTTATGGGAGGCAGTGACTCTGAAAAAGACTTGGTCATGGTAGATAATCAGATGAACGTGAGTTCCCAGGTTGATGCTGGGGACAAAGGGCTAATGGAACCCTTGGCTGTATAAACGGGAATATTGAGTAGGTGTAGTGAGTTTATATTTCCTCTGTATTTGGCACTGGTGTGACTGCTGCTGAAATACTGGGTCCAGAGCTGGCGTTCACAATTCAAGAATTTTGAAAAATTGGAGAAGGTTCAGAGCAGAGCCACAAGAATAATTAGAGGGTTGGAAAACATGCCTTATAGTGAATGCGTTCATTGAGTCTATCTATTTAGCTTATCCCAAAGAAAGTAATGGGGCAACTTGATCACAGTCATAAGTACCTACATGGAGAACAAATTTGATAATAGAAGCTCTTCAGTCTCGCAGACACAGGTATAACACAATCCAATGGCTGAAAGTTGAAGCTATACAAATTCAGACTAGAAAAAAGGCACAGTTTTTTTGATAGTGATGGTAATTAATCATTGGAACAATTTAGGAAGGACTGTAGTGGATTCTCCATCAAGGGCAATTTTAAAATCAAAATTGGATGTTTTTTTCTGAAAGATATATTCTAGTTCAAACAGGCATTAATTAAGGAAGACCGATGGTGTGTGTTATACAGAGGTCAGACTGGATTATTGCAATTGGTCCTCTTGATTTTATAATCTCTGAATCTGTCATTGGTCTTTTCCCCTTTTTAACATTTTAATCAAATCTGACTTTAGGCATCATTCTAGGCATATACATGTATGGTTTCTTACTTATCCTTCTAGATCATATAGAAGTTTTAAGTCTAGAGGTCATCTTCTCAGAGGTACTGAGCATGCTCAGCTCCTATTGCCATCAGGAGCAGTTGTGGATGCTTGCTATTTCTCAGGATTAGACCCTCAGTCTTTGCCTATAGGTCTGGCCTGTCAAAACCTCAGGCCTTTTCTAAAGATTATTGTTTTATTACTTTTATTCTGCATAGCACCTAAAGGCTTTACAAACACACCGAAGAAACAGCCCCTGCCCCGTGGAGCTTGTAATAGAATTTGAAATGTGAGTGTGACAAAGAGTGGCGGTAGGGATTAGATTAACAATAAAATAATGCCCGATTTGTGATCTCACAATTTGAGATTACAGACCACTGAAAGGCTTTTATTTATGAATAATAAATTAAAATAAAATGACCATCCCTGACAATAACTCCACCTACTCCTCATTGGGTGGTTATATTTTTGTATGCAACACAGCACAAATGGGATTTGAGGGGAGAGACTAGAGCCTCCTGCATAAATTATTTGCACACTGGCCTTTCTCCCAACCCCCCAGGGACACTTCCTTGAAGTCCCACTCCCTCATATAGATGGCTACTTTTTGCCCTTCCTCCTACTGCTAATCTTTATCTCTACTCTTTGCCTTCCACTCATGTTCCTGGAAGGGAGGTTGTCCCTTACTCACTACTGTGTTATGTCCCCTGAGAAAACTGAGCTGTAGTCTTATGCAGCTTTATACATTCTGTGCATCTCTTCATACTTTTTCCCTCTCTAAAAATGACTGTGTCCTTTTGATAATATTATGTCCAAAAGCAAACTAAATATGTTGAGATGGGAAAGAAGGACTCTTTTCTGATGAACTGTGTAATTCACTCATTGTGATTCCATATTATCCCCCTTCTCTGGCTATTAGAAAGCTGCAAAATTGGTTGAATATATCCATTCCAAATATCACAAAGCTAAATAAGATGAAAAACAGGGCACCTTCTCTGGCTGTAGTATTTTCTTTCAACTATACTGTGTGTATTTTCAGATCATGTAGCTGTTCTTGCCAAGAATTCACTAATATGGCACTATGTTCCTCGGCAAAAGCCTCATATGCTCATTTAATTCTGTCCTTTTGTACTTGTGCACTATATTCTAGCTCAATGAGTGTTGTTTTGGATTTGTCAGCAGTTAGTTTTAGTTTCATTTTCAAGCTACCTTACTATCTGAATTTTTTAAAACTTACAGTTTGTGTCTTTTTTTACAACATCAGAAAATTTAATGAGTCCTTCAAATAGAGCACTAATATAAGCTCCAAACAGTAAGATGCAAGGACTGGTATCTAGTCTGCACACAAAACTTTCCCCAGTTGAGTATAACTCCTCTTTAGTATTTCATTTGTTTAATCTCTTTTAAAAGGGGCAAATTTGACTCAGTTACACTGGTGTAAATTTGTAAGAACTCCAGTGAAGTCAATTGAGCTGATGAAATTAATGGATTTCCTCCAGATTTACACCAACTGAGCAGAATATCTTCTTTTTTTCTACCTCAGTCACAAATTAAAATACTCCGACTTGGGTATAGTAAATTTTACCTATAGTCTACTTTCCTAGATCAGACACTTTTTTTTTTTTTTTTTTCATTTATCTGATGGGCATTTCCAGTCCTCCAGCACTTCATCTGAATCTTTCAGATTCCTTTTCTACCAGTCCTCTTCTGGGCTTTTAACAACCAAACTAGTAGCAATAAGCACACAGACATAATATCATTTTGCAGGAGCACATCTGGATTAATTCTTTTCTCTTTCTGAAGACACTTGTTGTTGTTTCATAGATAATGATGATGATATCCTGTGCATTTTTAGGGGAATGGGAAACCTTGGCTTTATGCTAAGGAATTTCTTGGTGTCTCAAAGACATTTAAAAATAATTTTACTTCCTGCCCTGTCACAGCACTTCCTCCGAGGATGAAGGGGCAGGGCTAACTGCATCCAACAGGGTGAATTTACCCCCTCTGTGTCAAAATGAGGTCACTCTTCCTCATTAAAGACAGTCTTTTCTACAACCACCAGTGAGCACAACAAACGTTGGCGTCTATAAAAACAGTTAGTGAGGAATATCGACTATTCCTTAATGTGATGAAAACAAAATACATGAATGTTGACGTGACTAACAAAACCAGGATGTGACATCAGGAGCAGACATCGCGATTAACAGATGAGCTGTAGAGGCAATAGATGAATTTAATTATCTGGGATCATATATATCCAACCACAAGGCTATTCTAAAGAAATGGGACGAAGACTAGGGATGGCTCACTCAGCTATGGTTTCCCATAAGAAAAGGGGGAAAAACTGCGGCATCTTAAAATGTACAAAGGTATTATGTTGAAAAGCCTATTTTTTTCCATAGCAATTTATGGATCTAAATCAAGCTAATGCTGCTGAGAAGTTAAGCTTTTGGAATATGGTGCTGGTGAAGTCTCTTGTGTATTTCCGGGACAGAAAAGAAGACTTTGATATTGTCCAGGGTACAATATGGACTGTTGAACAGCTGTGTCCCCTTAATTCACTAGCCTGGCGTGCCTTTTACACTGCTTTGCTGTTAGAACATCCACTCCTGGCATGTTCACACAGCGTTCAGCATGCAAATTCACTCCTAGCTAAATACATGAGCACTCTGACCAATCACTCATGAATTACATACAGGGCAACACCAGCAAATTCGTAGTCCTAGCCTCATACCCCAGAAATTTGCATCTTGTATTGCTCATTACCCTTCTGAACAGTACAGGCTCATAGAAAGTCTGTCATTTTATCAAAGGACAATGATAATGCACCAGCTTTGTTGTCCCAAATGGAGTTTCCCACATACTTTAATCAAAACACACACTGGTTGAGATAAAAAAATAAAATAAGTTTATTAACTACAGAAACATAGATTTTAAGAGATTACAAGTGATGATGAATAAAAATCAGGGTTGGTTACAAAATAAAATAAAGAAGCAATAGGTATTAGTTTGCATAACGTAACAAGCTAAGTGAATTTAAAAGCAAAGGTTTTGTCTCCCCATACGCTGTTGTAAATTTCACAGGCTGGGTCTCTTTTCGGCCTAGGATCACTCGTCCTTAGTTCAGTGTCCTTCAGGTATTCACTGATGTCATGAGCAGAGAGATGAGAGGTGAGTTGGAGGCCACTGTATCTCATTCTTATACAACTCTCCCCTCTTTGAGGATTAGCCCCAGCTGGGGTGCTGGGACAAGCAGTCTCTTGTGTAAGTGAGGTTTGAACCATCTCTGTGAAATGTAAATGTCTTGTTTACACTTTCCCCCCTGCTGGAGAATGGCTGTTTAAGCTGGTGATAGCCCTTCAACACCTGTCTGGGGTGCTAGTGTCTCTGTCTCTGAAAAACTGGTTTATGGGTGTTACCCAGAATTACAACATATTTCAGTAACAATCATACAGTAGAATCTTATAACTTCACATACAGTGCTGATATACATGTTTTAATGGATAATAAGGCTCAGCAGATTACGACTTTTCAAATGATACCTCACAAGGCATACTTTGAACCAGATTCACCACAGTTTGTAAAAGTAGTGAACATACTAGTACAGACTGTCACAAAGGCTAATGCCTGTTAGAAATATTATTGGAGAGAAGCAGATCCTGATGTCAGAAATAAACAGATGCAAACTTATGTACTTTGGTCACATTAGGCATGGAGATGGAAATAACCTTAAGAAAGTTGCTATGGAAGGAATAGTGGAAGGTCATTTTAGTAGGGGATGATCAGTGAGGAGATGGATGGATGGTGTGTGGCTGATCACTGGACACTCATCTGCTGAGTGCTAAAAGTTAGTAATGAATCGCAAAGGCTTTCAAAAACTCAGACAAGAATCAGTTAATTTACTTACTTACCTAGGTTACTATAATTCTGGTACTGGCATGTTTGGGATTCAGATCCAAAGTGTTCTTTAAATAAACCTTTATTTCCTATAAATATTTTTCTCTGTTATCTCTTTCACTTGGATATATTTGGTTAATAAGAACCAGGGTTTTCTTGTCCTGCTTTTATTACTTCAGAGGAAGTAAAAGAGGACCCAGCTAACTATATATTTCATAAAAGTTGCTCTGCCAAATTACACCAATAGTCCATAAACCCATGTTTTCTCTACAAAGGTGTCGAGAGCTTAATGGCTAAAAAAGTGCACTCTTCCCTATTAATGAACTTGATTCTGCTATACTGTGCTTTTTAGCATCCAATAAGTGTACTATATTGTGAATGGTGCCATATAATGCTATGGGTATATTTCTTCCTGACTTCATGTAGTGATTAGTATATGTCCTGAATACAGTTATTATGAATTGCCACAATGAATGACAATGAATAGTCATTGGACCAAGGAAAAAGAATGTGATTGACTATACAGTCTAGCGGTAAGGGTACTTGCCTATGATGTGGAAGACTTAAGTTCAAGTCCCTGCTTCAGTGACTATGTAGTTATTTATCCAATGGGGAACCGCTTCTATAAGAGAGCCTGACCTCAGAATAGTCCAGTGGTTAGGGCATTGTTGTACAGAGTGGGAAATCCAAGTTCAGATCCTGTCTCCACATCGGGAAGAGCCGGTGGGACCCAAGTTAGTGTTCGAACCGCAGGACTAAAGAAGCACTGCTGTCACGGAGGGGAAAATGGCCCAAAGTTTTGGGGTAATCATGTCAAATTCACAAATAGTTTCAGGTTGACCAAAACTGCATTGTTTAACATATAAACTATTCATCTGAAAATTTTCACCTAACTCTAGCCCTGAAGCATGTGGATATTTTCCCCTGTACTCAGGCTCCCGGTGCCTCTCACTCTATTGCCTCTGGTTATAACCGGAAATACCCCCTCTAGTGCTACCTATTAAGAAGAGTCTGACATTTCCATTATAAACTCCTAATTCTGTACTATTTATAACAACTCGGACATTTCATTGAAGGCTCAAATTGGCCCAGTAAAGTCCCAACTTGGAGCAGCTGTGTTTGCAACATTAAAAAAAAAGTATTCAACAACATAACACATTTAAAATACACTGACATAAACCCAGGGACCAAGATATAAGGTTCACAAATAGCTAGGTATAAATGCTTACAAAAGGGAGGGAAGGTTAAATTCTGTTTTCAATAACCATTTTGACATCACTGAATATAATTAAAGACAAACTCTGGCCCAGTCTTTTTAGTGAGACAGAGTTTAAAATGAAATAATGGGTTGAATTTGTTCATGGAGTTATTTCTGGGATGAATTTGACTCCTTTCCGTACTTTTTACATATTATTTATAATTGTTATGATAAACATTGAAATTAAAATTTTTCTGGGACATAATCACTAAAAGCATAATGAAATGGTGGAAATTTTGTGTGGTGTTTGCAACATGGTTCCCAGATCATCTACTTTTATGGATGTGTCATATCCTAAGTGATTGACTGTTGAAATGTCCTGCAGTAAAGCAAGTCAAAGTGAGTAAAAGGCTTGATTTAGGTCTGTGTAAAAATTGGGATATGAAACCCCAAACAATACAAAACTCACCATGTTTGATGTTTTGGTAAAAATCTGTGGCCTGATCGTGTTCCCATAAAAGTCAATGAGAGTTTTGCCATTGAGTTCAATCAGTGTATGATTGTACATGTGAAAGGCAGCACAGGTTTTTCTAAAAGTTCTATTAAATTTTAGTAACCTTGAATGATTTATGATTTTTCATAATCTTAAATTGGCCAAGTTTCACTTTGAGTCAGAAACTCAGAGCAGAACTTGGGGTTCAAACTAACATTAACTGAAACTGATGAAAAGATTCAAATGACTGCACTGTGCTTCAGGAATGAATACTATTGAGTTTCACACAGCTTTGGTTAAAATGCCATCTTTGGCTCACCATACCATGCCTCAATGTAGTGTAGTGGCAGCACATTCTTCTGACAGCGGATGCCTAGAAGGCTTCAATTTTGTGTGCAAAACCTTATTTAAACACAGAAAGTTGCATTTGTACAGAAAGTTGCATTTGCAGCGTGTACAAGCAGATCTAAAAATAAATGGGTTTTGTGTCCTTTTGTGCTTCTTTATGATGTTGCAAGAAGGACTGAAATGTACATTTGTTTGTTGTTTCCATTTGCTTTATTTTTTTAAATTTTAAAGGCTTGTTTGACTGGAGGACTTTCTTGGGTACCTTACATATTTATTGTGAGTTCTTACCTCATAACTGAGATGTTGAACCTTAAAAACCTATGCCTTTTAAGCAAAGCATTTATTAGGCAGTTAAATAAGTTTCTACATAAACAAAGTCTTAAACAGCATAGCTAAAAGTCTCTTCCCCTCCCAATTGCTTAGCTTAGTCTCTTGTGATGTCATAATTTCATTGGTTCTCCATTGAGTCCCTTTCAGGCTAGACATGACCTGAATTTCTAAAATAAACAAAAATTAGCAGGAAATGTGAAAACAGGTTTTTGTCTATATTTTGTCAAGACTGTTCAAGCCCCTTTGTGTTACATGAAGAAGCAAGCTCAATTTCCCCACCTTCTTCAGGCTACCTTTTAAAGAAGTGGTCCAATAGTCCTTGCTTTCTGAAGGAGTGATAGTCAAGATCATGGTGTAGGTTTCATATATGCTATGGGGCACCTTGCACAGTCTGTGCATTGCCTTCTGGGTCCACCACACTTTTCAAATGACAGCATTGCACAGAAGATCTCTTATTGTTTGGAGTCCCTGACAGAACCAAGGAAGAAACGTGTTTTGCTTCTGCGGTCTTAAAAAGGGTTTGTTCTCTCTGAGTTATGACTTTGAGCTATAGCAACTTGTAATTAAGTGTCCAACACAAATTATAGGTAATAATTTAATTGAATAATAATCTTAGCTGCTCCACTCCCAACCTCTGTCACAAATCCTGCTGGAGTGAACATTAGGTGTTTTTTCATGCTTCTCTGTATATTGTTCACAGTCCTTTCAACATAGAGAGATAAAGTGAAATCTGTCTAAAGGCCACCTGAACAACTAGCAAAAAGGGGTGCCTAGCAAAAGTAGGTCTCAAAATTAGTGTTGCCAGGCCTCCAGTTTTCGACTGGAATGCCAGGTCGAAAAGGGGCCTGGTGGCTCCCGTCAGCACTGCTGACCGAGCCCCTAAAACTCCCGTCAGAGGCGCAGCAGGGCTAAGGCAGGCTCCCTGCCTGACCTAGCTCCGTGCGGCTCCCGGAAGCAGACGGCATGTGCGGCTCCTACGCGCAAGGGTGACCAGGGGGGGGTTCCGCATGCTGCCCCTGCCCCGAGTGCTGGCTCCGCAGCTCCCATTGGCCAGGGCTAGGAGCCAGGGGGACATGCCTGCCTCTCCCGGAAGCCGCCTGAGTTAAGCGCCGCCTAGAGCCCAAGCCCCAAACCCCAACCTCCTGTCCCAGCCCTGAGCCCCCTTCTGCACCCAAACTACCTCCCAGAGCCTTCACCGCACACCTACTCCTGCATCCCAACCCCCAGCCCAAGCACTGAGTTCCCTCCCGCACTCCAAACCCTTCAGCCCCATCCTAGAGCCCCCTCCTGCACCCTAAACCCCTCTTCCCCGGCCCCACCCCAGAGCTTGCACCCCCAGAAGAAGCCCTCACCCTCACCCCAGTCCAGAGCCCCCTCCTGCACCCCAACTGCCCCAGCCCTGAGCCCCCGCCACACCCAAACTCCTTCCCAGAGCCTGCACTCGTCCCGCACACCAAACCCTTCAGCCCCAGCCGGGAACCCCCTCCCACACCCTGAACCCCTCATTTCTGGCCACACCCCAGAGCCTGCACCCCCAGCACAGAGCCCGTTCCCCTGTCACACCCCAACCCCCTGCCTCAGCCCAGAATCCCCTCCCACACTCCAAACCCCTTGGCCTCACCCCCCAGCCTGGAGCTCCCTCCTGCACCTCAAGCCCCTCATCCCCGGCCCCACCCCTGAGCCCGCACACCCAGTCAGAACCCTCACTCCCTCCCGCACCCCAACCCCCTGCCCCTGCCTGGAGAAAGTGAGCACGTGAGGGAGGTGGGATGGAGTGAGGGGGGCAGGTCCTAGGAGAAGGGGTGGGGCAAGGGCAGGGCTTTGGGGAAGGGGCAGAGCAGGGGCGAGGCAAGGGTGTTTGGTTTTCTGCAATCTGCCAACCCTACTCAAAATAGACCAAGCAACATTGTTCTGGAAACCCTAATGATGTTTTAAAGTAAAAAATTAAGACAGTAGATTGTCTATTGGAGGTGGATCTCAGTGCAGGTTTCAAAATATTATCTCCTGAAGGCATTGCTTTTGCATTATAGTGGCATCCATATTGCTACATAGATGCAGGGTGCAAACCGGTAATATTCATGATCCTGTATACAGCGTTATCTCCTATTTTTCCAGAGGAGTCTACACTCCGGCATCTTACGTTTTTCAATATAGTTTGTCATCCTCAGGATAAATTTATCCATACTTCACAGTTTTGACCATGTCTCTGCTTACTCTAACCCATAGTACAAGCTTCACTGTGCAGTAACTAAATGCAATAAATATGGAGTTCAATGTCAGATTCCATTCTTATGTGTTTTTAATTTTTAGCCTGGATGTGTAAACACTACTGAAGTGGATATAAAAAAGTCTTCAAGAATGAAAAATCCTCACAAAACAAGAAAGGTAAGTACTGTGTTTGGATAAAAAGTGTTATATTTCCAGAGTTGTATCGCAGCCGACTTACCCCGCTGTAGGGACGGTGGCAAAATCGACCTCTGCGGCTTCCTGTCGACGGCGCTTACTCCCACCTTCGCTGGTGGAGTAAGAGCGTCGATTCGGGGATCGATTGTCGCGTCCCGATGGGACGCAATAAATCGATCCCCGAGAGGTCGATTTCTACCCATCGATTCAGGTGGGTAGTGTAGACCTAGCCATAGACAGGGGGAACTAAAAGAATAAGAGACCCATATTTTGCAGTGTAGAACATATTGTCAGTATGTTGTTCAGTATATTGAATATTGCATGGTACATACTTAGTATCCCTGTTACAAATTTTCTATCATTAGTTAAAGGGAAAAAATATAAGTGAAAATGCCCACAGAAGTTTCACTTTCAGTAAGTGCAAACATGCAAGAAAAATAGTAGTAGCAATGGATCCTTGCACATCCTTGAAAGTAAAGAGAAATTTAAAATAAAGATGTCCACAAATGAAACCTTGGAGGAAATAGATTTGATATACCAAATCAATTTTACAAATTGCCCAAGTCTATATAACAGGTTGAACCAATACCCCAGATCCAAGCAGTCCTAAATTATAAGGTATTCCAGATCCAGAGCTGGATCCCAGTTCTGTACATTGATCCCATTTTTAATCTAAAGTATCACTTTGTAGTTAGATTATCGTGTAGTTGCATGGTAAAATCCTGAATCTGAAGGAAGACTGGATTTGGAGATGTCATCAGCACAATTTGATTGCATTAGTGAAAGGTCCCAGGCATTAATCATTTATCAAGCACCTGGCACACATTTGGGAACTGTACAAATAATAATTCATCATGGCAGTGTACCTCTCAATTTCCTGTTCCTTCTCTTCCGTGCCAACCACCTCCACCCACTATAATAGATGCCCTACTGTGTCATCCCTAACACGTGCTACATGCAAATATATATAGAGAGAGAGAGTTAGACATAAAATCCGATGTTATCATGTAATAGGGCCTTTTCTCAGAATTATTTGTTTCATTTCGCAACATTGTGTTTCAATGTATGGCATATTTACAGTTCTGTTGAACAATGATGTAAGGCTTTTGAATACACAGAGGTAGCTAACTTCTTAAATACATAATACAAAAATATATATGATGATGTTTGTATAAGATAAGCACTCTTTAAAAACAAATGTCTTTCTTTCCATACTTTTTCATAGTCTGTCTATGGATTACAAAATGACATTCGAAGTCATAGTCCTACCCACACACCAGTACCAGAAACCAAGCCACCCACAGAAGACGAATTACACCAAGAGGTTTGAAAACAATTATAATAAACTTCTAAATAAACCATTCTGGGAAAAAAAAGAATAAAAAGTTACCATAACTGTCAAGTATATTTATTTAACATTTAAATTCGATCAATTAAATGTTTAGAGGAAACAAAGTTTGAGAGTATATTTCTTCTCATCTCAGTACATGGAGATTTATGCATATAACTTTCATTAAGGGTAATGGGAGTAGCATTAACTTTTTTTAGTCTTTATTAACAGTGTAAGGCTTTACCAATAATCCAGTTTGTGTGTTCTTTTTGTAATTAAATGCATTAGCCTTTTTGCAGTAACCAGTTCACTCACTCACTCTTCCAACACTTCACTTTAAGGTTTGAGAGCATAGTTGCATCTCAGTGTGTGTGGATTTACTCATATTGCCATTTATACTTCATTAATCTTTCCCAGAGCAATAGAAGCAGTAAAAGGTGGGTGACTGGAAACAATTAATGGATTTCTCTGTAAAAATTAAAATACTAATTAGATTTATTTGATGAACCTTTAGGAAAAATGTTATACTTGTCCATTTTTAGCTATGTATAATGTTTTGTACTAATAGAGAGTTCCATCTACGTTAAGAAATATTATGATAATATGTCATTATAGCTCAGATACACTTCTCTGTGACTTAGGAAAAATTAAATTTACATTGTAGTCCTAATAAAACGTTCTGCAAATAGAGTCAAGCAAGACATTACTCATGCCACTTTTTGCCTTCACTTTTTCAGATAAAATATTGGCAAATACAGTTAGATAGACATCGATTAAAAATGTCAAAAGTTGCAGAGAGGTACGTATATTGTCACATTTTCTATTTTTGAAATGGTCTAAGAAGTATCTAGAAATTTTCTGTGAGAAGGAGCCAGAGAGGAGGAGACAAGGGAGCTGGGATGTGTTATTCAAATTGACTGAAGACAGTTTACTTTGTGTGAGCTGTGAAGGCATGTCTATTTTCTGATTCGCTAATATGGTGTGATTTAATGCCATTTCTCTCAGTTCAGTGAAACAGGAAAAAAAGTGCTGAATTTAGAAGAAAGCAGTGGCGCGATCATGTAACTGCTTTGTACACTAAGCTCCCTGACATTGCCTTCCCTAGGAAAATTGCTATCTGTTTTTCAGGACCGGTGTGGAGAAAAGGCCACAAAATTACGAATGTAGATGTCACCTACTGGTCATTGTATGTTGCGTATGGCTGTATGTCCCTATGTACAGAGGCTGTGTCCGTTACAGCTCTACAGTGCAGAGCCTGGCTCTTTAGCTTCACTAGAGCCCCTCTTATTTTCAGCTCAGGAGGCCCTTAGTTCAGTCCCTGGTATTGGCCAAATTGGTGGCGTCTCACAAACTCCTTTCGAAGTCATCGGGTACCACAGCTGGTGTTGATGATTTTTTTGTGGGCCTGCAAGACAATTTTTGCACCACGACATTGTACTAAGTTCATTCCCAAGAAATTAAAAAAAAATTGACTCCTGTTTCATTCTCTCCCCCCCACCATCATTAACTGACTCTTATCC
Source organism: Terrapene triunguis (assembly GCF_002925995.2). Classification (NCBI taxonomy): domain Eukaryota; kingdom Metazoa; phylum Chordata; order Testudines; family Emydidae; genus Terrapene; species Terrapene triunguis. The sequence goes on from NW_020664436.1 coordinate 16,974,416, forward strand.
TGCATGCTCTCGCTCCACTCTGCATTAATATGACTGAACAACCCAGTTTTTATAAGTAAATAGGCAACTATATCTCCCAGAAAGCCAGGAATATCCTTATTTTCAGAACTGGTGCCTGTTTTAGAGAAACCATGGTTTGCCGTCCCCCGTCTTCCCCCCGCCAAACCCCTGTAGTCTGGCCACCTGAAAGAGCCACTGCACAGCTGAGCTGGTGAATCAGGCAGTAGGCAGAGTGACAGCACCTATGCAGCTCAGGGACCTATCCCCAGATCTGTTGTACAATAATGTTGCTACCTTGCCTCCATTAAGCCTCTCAGTGAGCTCCCCTCCCAACTCAGCCCTCCCCAAATCAGAGTCAGATCTACTTAATTAGTTTCTTTTATTTCAGCTTCTCTCTGTGCCTTATTTCAATCTCTTTAGCTTCATCTATAAAATGAGGCTAAAACCTGATTCATGGGCTGCGTGTTAGACTTTATTGATTAATGCATTTGACATTCTTCAGTGAAATTCCATGCAGAAATGTTTAGAAGTATTAATAAAGCTTGCAGTTTATTTTATTTCAGCCCTTGATAAAATAGGAAGCACTATCCCACCACCACCACTGTTTACTTTTAAAAAACAGGTTTCTGATCATAAAGCTTGTTAACATGACAATGTTGGATGGTTTTGTTTTTCTAGTCTGTTAGCTTACACAGAGCAGTATGTGGAATATGATCCATTTCTTGTGTCGCCTGACCCCTCTAACCCTTGGCTATCAGATGACACTACATTCTGGGAACTAGAGGTCTGGTATGTTATTTCTTCCTTCTTTTCAGATTAATAAAGTACACGGCAATAATTTCCGTCTTTGCTTGAAATGTGCAGATTTCAACCATACGTTCTGCAGCACAGTACTGAGGCAGATAGGAAATGCGACTACCATGCGTACCAATTTGCTCTTGGTCTTTTCAGCTGTCCAGTTTCATGTTATTTTGGATGGATTTATATACCTGCATGAAAAACTGCAGGGTCCACAATGGCCAATATACAGGGTTCCACTGAGGAGGGGGACGAGAAGGGGAGCCCCATATATACATACATATGTGTGTGTGCGTGTGTGTGTGTATGTGTATATATATATATATACACATACACACACACACGCACTCCTATGCTATATTGATTAAGCACTGACAGTGTGCTTGGCACTGACCATTAAATCTCTGTATAACACCACCATACAAACACAAGTGACTTGGAAGGTGAGAAACCCATAGCTGAACTTTAGGAGTTCCCATCATTATTTGCATATACAACACTAAAGTGCTAGCTCAGTCTGTGACTACTTTTTTTCTTGCCCACAGCAAAGAGCCAGGGCAACAGAGGGTAAAGCGATGGGGCTTTGGCATGGATGAAGCATTGAAGGACACAGTGGGGAGAGAGCAGTTTCTCAAGTTCCTGGAGTCAGAGTTCAGCTCAGAAAACTTAAGGTGAAGCTGAAGAGTTTTTATCTTTTTAGCAACAGCTAAGAAATGTTTTGTGTGTCTGGTGCCATTTTTTTAAATTTATTTTCTCCCTTATAGATATAGTCCCATTTCTTCTGCTTAAGGGTCCAATCCTAAGAGGTGTCGCATGCCCTCATTTTTCAATGGCTTTGAGTGTTAATGGTGCTCAGGCCAACACCAACAAATATATAAATATTCCGCATCCCTAAACACACTATTCTGATCATGTCCAGTTTCTAGAGGGATCCTCTCTCAAATCATCATATTACATGTCTCAGAAATGCCACAGGGCATTTGGTATCTTTTAATACATAAAGCATTATAAGGATAGTAAACTTACAGTGGGAAATTTTCAAATGCAACTAAGGGATTTAGGAGCAAACATCCCATGGATGTTTGCTCCTAAATATCATAGCTGCTTTTGAAAATCTCCCTGACAGTGATTAAAAAGAACAACAAAATGCTCTTAACTCTTAGTGTAGGTTAAACATGGTATGACTGATGTGACTTGCTCCTGTCATACAAGTTTTTTAGAAGCTTGTAAATCTCCAAGAAACTTCTCTTCAAAAATTGCATAATAAAGGCGCTGTGTATGTGTAGGACAACTTGTCAAATCTAAATTTTTCTAGTTTAAAACAAGATCTCTTTTAAAAATGAACAGAAACGGCCCATTTCACAGTATAGAATTATAGCCAAACCACTAGCAAAAGCCATTTTTGGTTGTTGCTGTTCCAGTGAAGCTATATTAAAACTACCAGTATATGCATGTGAGAAGGACTTAACAATGGATATTAATTTTTGCTCTTCTACGGCCAAAAAAAGTGAATTTTGCTTCTCAAAGGTATGTATATCAAAAACCCATCCCCATACTAAGTTATTTTCATTGCCCAGCTGTGACTCCCTTAAAAATGGGATTCACCAGGCACCTGAGCACTATGGAGAGAGATCCCGGTCTAGTATAAAAGCCCTAATTTGAAAGATGCCAAGCACCCTCAGTTTCTAGACATGAGGGTACATAGCACTGAAGTTTTTCCAAACTTACATCAGAGTAACTGGGAGCAGATTATTCCATGCTATTGGGCATTCTTTTACCATACTGTATTTAACATATTCACAGTTTGGAGATCTCCACTATTAAATCTGGATTTAATGTGGTAATACAGGAAACCCCATATCTAGTTAAGTTACAGAACAATTTTGGATCAAAAATATAAATTAAATATTCTGGACCCTATCCTGTTCCCAGCTGTTGTTTTGCATTGATTTCAGAGGGACTAAGATCTGGGCCAATGTGTGTGTTGCTAAATAAATGTTACTTGTTGGTGGCAATTTCTGAATTAAAAAAGCTAAGTGATAATTAAAGGGCAAATCTTTTATCAGCCTGGTACAAAGGAATGGGAAGGTATTTTTTTTTATTTAAAAAAGGTCCCAGTAATTCCTTATTCAAGGCAGCTGTTCAAACATGAACCTGTTCAACCTAGCATATGCTATGTTTTCTACACTTTTCTATGACTAATTTGTCTTGCTGCCAACCAGACTGTTACCACATAATCCCAGGCTCTTTCCTCTAATCCTATTTACAACACTAACCACAGGCAAACTGCAAGTGACTGATCCAGCAAAATACCCTAGAGGATTTTGTTTGGAGCTAATTTCTCAATGTGCCATCTCCCATTATATCTATCTATCTAGGTTCCTATATTAGCATAATAAAGCATAATATCTGAGCGGAGATGGGTGCCAAATAAAAAGCTATGCCTGTGACATGTTAGAGAGAACTCATTTTAAATTCTCATATGTATGAGACTCAAAATGCCACTGATTGCAGTGATATAAATAAAATTTACTTCTGACATAGTAATCCCATGCATAATGAGTCACAAAGTACCTGTTGATGCACAATGGCACACCTAAATGTCTCAGCATCTTCCCGAATTCTATCACACTCAGTTTTGATTTCTTTAAATGTAAGAGCACCTACCTGCTTACACAGCTATTAACCACATAATGATAGAATTTGTAGTTTGGGGGATTTGATAGCATCTTTCTAATACTGTGGCAAGGGGATTTGCTTCCATCAATAGCTCCTCAGCTTAGTAATATGATTAACATAACTTCACATCCATATTTATCAGGTGTCATCCCTTTGCAGATTTGACCATGACTGAATTTAAAACAAGTGTCATCAAAACCAGAGGAGTAGCAAACAGATGGGACTATAGTACCAAACTGCGAAATATCCTGTAGAAAATACAGCATTGGGCTTCAGGCAGTGAGGAAACATTCACTCCTAATCAATCTAAAGCCCTGTGCCCAGGTCAATGGAAGAAGTGGAGGAGATATAAAAAGAGGCTGTAATCGAGGAGCCACACCCATTGCATGAAACCATGTTTATTTTCAGCTTTATCTCGTTAATACTCTCAATATGACTTTTTTCTTGCCCTTGAGTTGAGAAGTGTGGAATCAGGATTGGTACTGGGAGTGAAGTTGGTCCACAGTAGAGTCTTTCTTAAGAAGTGCGAGCCAATGTGAAGAAATTTGAAGCAATGGACTGAAACCGAGAGGAAGGATAGTTCAGTGGTTAGTGTGCTAGCCTAGGACTGAGCAGATGTAGGTTCAATTTCCTGCTTAGACACGTACTGTGTGACTTGGGCAAGTTAATTAGTGTCTCTGTACTTTGGTTCCCTATTTGTAAAATGGGAACAATACTACTTCCCTACCTCATGGGGGAGCTGTGAAGATAAATAATTAAAGACTGTGAGGTGCTCAGATACTACAGTAATGGGGTGGGGGAGCCATGTAAGCACCATAAATTGATAAAACATAATACTGTACTTCTTGGGTAAAGAGGCAGCTCAGCTGGATGAGATTCATCCCTAGTCAATGTAGCTACTGGTTGGTCTCCTCTTGCTCTTCATTCCGCTAATATTTCTTGGAAAAAGTCTGATCAGGGGTGTTAGTAGTGTAGCTTCAGTACAGGACATGGGATTCTGAGTGGACCATTTAACTCAGAAGGCTCACAGAACTGCTCCTCCATGCATCAAGCCTACACTATTACACCCTCCTTAGTAATCATCCACTGAGAGCAAGTCCTTTTGGAAGCTCTGCTTTATGCTTGGTTCACTGTGAGGCCAAGTATTACAGTAACACAAGAGTTGAGAGTATCATTTTTGCAAAGTTCCTAGCTCCTGTTAGGAAGCAAAGAACTATATTTTAAATGTGGATGCTTAAGTTTTAGCAGGATCCAGTACTGTCTGGATCAGTTGGTTGCCCAGGCACACTGGGATATTCAAAGGAGCGTATGGGATTCAGGCAATTAAATCCCATTGAAATATGAGAGTTAGACACCTAACTTCCTTAGTCTTCTTTGAAAATCCCAGCCTCGCTCCTTGTCTGATCCTTGCTATGTCTATGTATCACTGAGGTCTCTGACCAGTAAGTATTTATATGTTGTCTGCCTATTAGTTTCCAGGTGGAGATTGTTATTGATTTCAAACTATAAAGACCTAAATGGTTTTGAGTCTTGCCTACATAACAGACCATCTTTCTCCCTGTGTGATACAGCAGCAGCTGTGTGCTCAACAGAGGTACTTGTGCTAAAAACAGCCCCTGGGGTTAAAAAGGAAGGAAAAGTGGTAGGGCATCTTCTGAAATGTGCCCTTCTCCTTGATCAGATAGACCTTGGATTTGTTAACTTTCATAAGATGCTGGAAAGCTCGAGGGAGAGAAGAGTTCTGGGTGCTTGGTAGCATGTATATGTGTGTATGTCAGAGCGGGGGTTTAGAGAGTGGTCAGATATGGGGTTAGTAGGCTGGACAAATCGTCTAGTTTCAGCAACCCAGCGTGCACTGGAATTTTGTGTGGGGCTTATTTTTGTAATCACACACTGTACTTGCTGTAAAAATCTCTAGCACCAGGGATAGATGTCTCAGATTAATCCTTTCAAATAAATAAATCAAATAATTGTATACAGCTCAGTGGTGTGAAACACAGACTACATCAGCCTTATGTCTGAATGGTCATGCTTGTGTTTACTTTATCTGAAAGAATATATACATACATTGTAGCTTAATTATACCATAATAAAATGATTTGATTGGTGGAGGAGGGAATGATACAGGAGATAGGCATATTGGGTTTGATTGATTTTTCCCTTTCGGCCTCACCTTGTTTTTCTTGTTGTTATTTATTAATCATCATTGTAGATTATTTTTAAATGTTTTTATGTATTTAAATATATTTATCTGAAATGCCAGTGGGAAGCTAGTTCTGCAGTTAAATGACCATGGAGAAGAGTTACTGGCCTTTGTTGCAAGGTATAACAGGCAGAGCTGGTAGCAACCGACAGTTCAGATTGTCTAACACTTTCTATTAACTCCTGTTTTCAGTTGCTAATAAAGATGCCAAACTTTAATCTCTCAGACTGAAATGTTCCATGCTTGCTCTCTGCCCCAGAATGAATTTTTGGAATATTTCAGCGATAGGGGTTTTGGAGAATAAGGCTAAGGATTAATAGGTAGTTTGGCCAATGTTAACATTTTTTCCAACCGTTCCCTTGAAGAGCTTTAGCACCTCCTTGTTTTGGAGCAACACTTGGTATTTGGAAAAGGGGTGATCCTAGGTGTCAGAGAGAGGGGTTTTTTCTGTCCTCATGAAAATCCATCCAAATATGACAGAGTTACAAACCTCCCAGGTGCACATGCTCAGTGGAGCTTGTTAGGAGCTTGCTGCTAAAACCTCCAAATGTTCTATCCAGCTCCATAAAGCTACCCACATGCCAACTGCATTATGTTCCAGTTCTACAGAGCTCCCCACATGATAGGCACAAAGCTAGAGCTCCAGATACAGGGATGCTCCAGTAGCTTTGGCCCATGGGTGGTTGTATTGCATTGGGAGTGAGGAGGAGCCCGTGAGTTCTAATCAGGGTTCTTCCATTAGCTGGTGTTAATTCTATGTATGTCACTTCCCAGGCAATCTTAATTTGGCCCTTGTGTGTATGCATGATGACAGTATTTAATTACATGTTTACATACTACTTGTTCTACAGAACTCTTGCTTTATTCAGTGCACTGGAGAGACAGTGATTGAGGCAAAGGGTTGTAAGAGAAGAAAGGATGTTCTCTTGTGTTTAAGGTACTGTACAGGGACCCTGCAGGTCTGTGTTCCAACCCTGGCTCTGCTATTGATTTCCTGTGTGATAGCTGGCAAAATTAATGAACACACACAAGGCGGTAGCCTTAATGCTCGACTCTTCTGTAGGAAAAGGGTATACATTTTGTTTTGAAAGCTTAGTAAGCAGATTAAAATGTATGTCTGGAATGAAGTAATCTCCCTAGACATAGCATATTGCAGCTCTCAGCACATTTTTTGTTTCCATTTTAAAAGAGGTTTCTACAATTACAGGCTCACAGTTTCTGTAGGGTTTTTGGAATACTAACGTTAGAAATGTAAAATAAAAATTAATCTACTAGTGAGGAGCTTGTGCTCACCTTGATAAAGATGGGTCTGGATTGCCTTTCTTTTCCATGCTAGAAGCTACACGTTCCTCCAAAGTAGTTCAGTTTATCTCCCGCCTATTTTTCCATCACTGTCTGTACCATAGTGTAAGGCAATGGTTCACATGCAAAATAGCATCCTGGGTTTATTTGTGGGGTTCCCAGAAATATTGGTGATGACAAGAAGGAATAAACAAGATCACTCTCCTAGGATAGATCCTAATGGATGTCTGGGTCTGAAAATGGCTGTGGTTACAAAGAACATCTCCCCCTTTCATTTCTCTGCTCTTTACCTACCTTTCGTACACATGAATAATCAGCCAATCCCAGTAGGTGCATTGGAGTGGGGCTTGCACTGCAGGACGTACCCTCTGAAATGTAAATATCTAAAGCAGTTTAAAACAACAAACTCAGGTTGCCCAAACTCAACAGAATTATTTACTGGGTCAGCTGAATTAAAGTCTGTGTGCTGTGCAGTTATTAAGCTTGTGTAAGAACACTATTCTAGATGCATTGTTTTCAAATTTATAGACCAAATACAGTAAAACCATCAGATTTTGGTGGTTCAATGGTTAGAGCACTAACCTAGGACTACAGAGACTTGGGTTTTAAGCTCCTGTTCTGCCACAGACTCCCTGTGTGATCTTGGGCAAATCACTGAGCACCAGATCCTCAAAGCAACTTAGGTGCCTAAATGTCTTTTCAGGATCTAGACCTTCGTCTCCTTGTACCTCAGTTCCCCATCTGTAAAATGGGAATAATAGCACTCCCTGACATCACAGGGGTGTTGTGAAGATAAATACAGTAAAAGGATTGGGAGGCGCTCAGATATCAGATATAGGTACCTAAAATAGATATCTCAAAAGATAGAGGCTAATATTAGGCAGTTGAAGGTCAAGTTGCTGGGAAGCCATAACAAGCTAAACCATTGAATGAGGTTGTCAAATGCCCTTTTAGGCTTCCGACCAAACAAAAAGGAGAGGTGAGACAGAACAGGTGACTGGGGAAGGGACCAATCTCACCTCCCCTGCTACAAAGAAGTACTGAGCTCATGTGACCACCCTGCCATTTGTTAGAGTTAGGCCAGTTTAATAAGGGGACTATGAGACTAATTGCTTCCAATGAGGTAAACTGAAGTGAAGAACTATTTTGTAAGGTGTTGTTCTGTTTATTTGCTTTGCTTTGCTATTTTTGCGCAGCAGCCTTACCAGACCTGTAAGTATGCAATGTCATTTTTGACTTCTTGGGAGACCTGGGTAAAACACAGTAGTCCCTCAACACAGTGAAAACATGCCTTGGTCTTGCAGTGTATTCAGGATAATACCATGTTTTAACCATATTCCCAAATCATGCTCTCATCAGGTGAAGTCCAAGCCAGAGCACGGTCAAGATCAGTTGAGTCCCAACTTCTCTATGTTATTAGACCAACCATGTTGACATCATATTGGAAGACTACATTGTATCTGGCTCCCCCGACAAAGCAGAAACCACATTGTAGTGGGTCCTGTCTTCTCTGAGAATAAAACTGTACAAGTTTACGGCACCATGCTTAAGTCTAGCTATTTCTAGCAGGATTCCCAGAGCAGTGATCTTTTTTGTTGACTGTGTTGTACAGTCTGTGGACAACCAAGTAGTGATTATAGTACAGTGATCAAGGTAACCATGCTAGTATCCTAATAGCAACAACTGTATAAATGTTATTCCAGGTAGCACAGTTCTGATCACATTTGGTCACTTTTTAGTGATTTTTTTATTGTGGGGAAAAAATATACCATGGTCTCACACATAACCTTACATGGCCTCCTGAAGTACGTATGCTCTGTCTAGCAAGAAGCTAGATTGGACACTGCTATTTACAATTGCTCAAAATACCAGGTCAAGGGACAGGCAATGAAATTGAAAGGGGGGACATTTAAAGCTGATAAAAGGAAATACATTTTCGGACAACATGCAATTAGCATGCACGGTTTACAGCCACAAAATACAGTTGAGGCTAAGAGTTTAGCAGGATTCCAAAGAAGATTAGACCTTTAGATGGATAACAAGAGGTCTGGCCTAGTGAATAGGGAAGAAGCAGTAGATGTGATGTATCTTGATTTTAGTAAGGCGTTTGACACAGTCCCACATGACATTCTTACAAGCAAACTAGGTAAATGTGGTCTAGATGAAATTACTATATAATGGGTGCAAAACTGATTGAAAGACCATACTCAAAGACTAGTTATCAATGGTTTGCTGTCAGACTGGGATGGCTATCTAGTGGGGTCCCACAATGGTCTGTCCTGGTCCAGTACCATTCCATATTTTCATTAATGACTTTCACTAATGGAAAATGGAGTGGAGAGTATGCTTATAAAATTGGCAGATGACACCAAGCTGGGAGGGGTTGCAAGCAATTTGGAGGACAGGATTAGAATTCAAAAGAACCTTGACAAATTGGAGAATTGGTCTGAAATCAACAAAATGAAATCCAGTTAAGACAAGTGCAAAGTACTATCCTTAGGAAGGAAAACTCAATTGCACAACTACAAAATGGGGAATAACTGGCTAGATAGTAGTACTGCTGAAAAGGATCTTAGGGTTATAGTGGATCACAAATTGAATATAAGCCAACAACCTAAAAAGGCTAGTATGCTGGGAGTGTTGTATGTAAGACATGGGAGATAACTATCCCGCTCAGCTCGAGTACTATGTCCAATTCTAGGTGCCACACTTTAAGAAACATATGGGGGAAAAAATGGAATGAGTCCAGAGGAAAGCAACAAACGTGATAAAGGGTTTAAAAAAACTGACCTATCAAAAAGGTTTAAAAAACTGGGCATAATTAGTGTTGAGTAAAGAAGACCGAGGGGGGACCTGATAACAGTCTTCAAATATATTAGGGGCTGCTATAAAGAGGATGGTGATCAATTGTTCTCCATGTCCACTGAAGGTAGGACAACAAGTAATGGCCTTAGTCTGTAGCAAGGGCTATTAAATTTAGATATTTGGAAAAACTTCCTAACCATAAGGATAGTTAAGCTCTGGAATAGGCTTCCAAGGCAGTTTCTGGAATCCCTGTTATTGGTTGGACAGACACCTCTCAGGATGGTCTAGGTATACTTGGTCCTGCCTCAGCACAGGGGGCTGGACTAGACCTCTTGAGGTCCCTTCTAGCCCTACATTTCTATGATTCTATAAATCTTCATGCTTCAAGGCAACCTCTGTTTGATGGGGGTTAGGCAGAAATTTCCCTGTGAGCAGATTATCCTGTAGGGTTCCTTGCACCTTCCCATGAAGCAGCTGATACTGGCCACTGTTTAATATAGGAGACTGGACTAGATAGACCACTTGTCTGAGCCAGTATTGCAGTTCCTATACAGAAACTATATAATCCTAATACAAAATTGATGGCTACCACTTTGCTCATTGCTGTGTATTGTTTCTGTGATGTCTCTAAAGCAGTTTTTATGTCATTACAAACTATACTAATGAGAAGAGGCCATGAGAGGCTGGTTATACCCAGAACCTAGGAAATAAATTAGCCTTAGAATTCAAGTTGCCATATTTTGCCATAGGTTCTGGTTAGCAGTTGAAGATTTGAAGAAGAGACCTAATCGTGAAGTACCTGCTCGAGTCCAGGAAATCTGGCAGGAGTTTCTTGCTCCAGGAGCTCCCAGTGCCATCAATCTTGATTCAAAAAGTTATGACAAAACCACACAGAATGTGAAGGACCCAGGAAGATACACATTTGAAGATGCTCAGGTCAGTATATGATCTTCATCCAGGCACTTCCGAGGTATAGCACCGGCCACTTGTATGCACACTCTTACAAACAGATATATTTGGTAAAGATAATATAGTGTTCACTTTTCTGAAAATATCAGTATCAATGCAGTATGGGGGAAACTCATTCCTTGGATTAAGGCCTATGCATTGCTTAAGTGTCATATGAGCCACAATTTTGATGACTGTAGTGGTGCAAAGGCTTCAAGCTGGCCCTCTGCAGATGTGTGCATCTGCCCTGCTAGCCGGGGGTGTAGTGCAATATAGGTACAGTGAAGTTCATTCTCTTCAGGTACCAGGTTTCTTAATCCTTTTGCTCAGTTGCATTAAAAAATACTACAGAAAATCAAATGAATTTCTGCCTCTCAGGATCTGCTCTTGAAGGACTTTTCTTAACCAAAACGAGGAATCTGTTCTCCTCTAGATGCATGTTCATAACTCTCATTAGCGTTTATAGGAGGCAAAAGTTTATACCAAGGAAAGACTGTTTATCCCATGGGAGAAATAAATATAAAGGCTTGTACTGAGGTTATTTCTGAATCCTGACCTATGTACAAGTGTACCTTATAAACCTCATTGTAAAAGTAATATCTACTGAACAGCTTAGTAGGCTTCTAGGAACTGTTCTTCAAGGAGTGATATTCTAGGAATGAAGGACAGATTGAGAATGACTTTCTAAGATTTTCTTCTCCATTTTACACTTTGCGGGTTGATTTAATAAAGAAATATGGTACCATACACATAGCAAACAGATAACTCCAGTCCGAGTGGCTTTTGTTTTAGATTGACAATAGCACAGCACAAAACAAGAAAATGTTCATGAGAGAGCACACAATATATGTCTCCACTGTGATAGTCTGCATTAAACTGAACACACAATGGTTGGCTGCCTACACCAAGCCCTTAGAAATTTAATGGTACAGTACACAGAAAACAAAGACATAAATTACCTAGTTAAATACTTCAGAAATACAGAAGCTCTGGAAGCAAAGTTATGTTTAAACTGCAATAGCTAAAGAAAAGCAACCTTCCTTACCGTTATCCTAGTTTTGGAAAATGGGTATGAAAGCTCAACACTCCTTTATTTTCTTTCTAGAGGTTTTTTTTCCATTTGTGTATGGTCTGGAGTATGCAGACTCTATGCAAAGGGGCTTTTTCCCATCTGAACACCCTCCTTTGATCCTGTTCAGCGTAATTTAAGTCTGACAGTGAACACTTCTCACTCAGAGCAAGCAGGATAGGACTCACCTGTCCTGCCTTGAACATTATGATCTTTACCCACTGTGCTAAAGTAGCAAGACTTTTTCAGTAGAGGGCCCCTTCTTTTGGAATTTGCTGCTCGTGATGGTCTGCCAGGTTTTGAGTTGAAGAGCCTCCACGGCATCAAACAAGTAACTTTATTTTTGTTTAAAATACAGCTCTACTCTGTAAGGTGACTCACTATAAAAATGGCATCATTGGGGTTCCATATTTGCCTCTTGAAGAGTCCAGCTCTAATGTGTTCAATTTACAAGTAAAAAAAATATTTTTTCTAACTCCAGCTTTGCCAGCTTAACCTGGAATCTGAGAAGCAACCTGGGTTCTTTACTTCTTGTGCATTACCACCAGTAATAAATTCTGCAAGTTAAGTTATTCTCTGTGACACATCTGCGAGGCTGCTGTTTACAATGGTGTTTGCACAGATTCAATTGGCTGAATGTTGTTAACCAACTCTGTTGATACTGTGGATGAAGGAACAGAATCCTCTTTGTTCTCTCTTAGCTGTATTAGCTGTGAAAAAAAAAAAAAAAATGGTGTAAAGACTCACTAAAGGGGCCAGATCTGACTCTGAATGCATGAAGGTAGCATGTTGGGTCAGAAGGTGCTATTTTTTACATGATCACTTTTCAGAGTTTCTAAAAGCATTAGATTATCAAAACTGAGAGAACTTTGAAAATTTGATCGACTTCTACTTACATTTTGTCTCCTTTTGTTTACTTTCTCCATTCACTCAGCTTGCACTGTATAAAGTGTTAGGATTTTCACTTTCAGGTTCATTCACTAGGTCAGTGTTGTTGTGCCAGAATTTCCCTATACTGCAAGAGAGAATTTAAATTATTTTGTAAACTGGTTTCATTGAATGCTTACAAATATATATTTCTATTCATATTGGGTTTTTTTAAACCCTCCCACCCCAACTGTCTAAAAACAAATACAGACTCATGGATTTAGACTACTTTACATGTTAGCCCTTCAGCTTTTAGGGCATTCTCTGAATTTGATTTCTGAGTATTCTCTCTCTCTCTCTCTCTGTAGCAGAGGCTGCTCAACACAATCTGCTGCCCTAGGCACACTTTAGTATGATGCCCCCTGCGCCACTCAGGTTTGGCCCAGCCTCCTCTCTGTCATAACAGATGGGCGGCCAGGCCAAATCTACTACCCTAGGCAGCTGCCCAGAAATCTGCAGCCCTTGGAAGCTGCCTAGCTGGCCTATAGCTAGAGTGGCCTCTGCTCTGTAGATATTTGTAAATTCTTCGGGACATGACTTCACATGCATCTGAACAGTACATGGGGCATGATCTTGTGACACAGTTCATGGGGCATGATCTTGACTGGGATGTCAGGGCACTAGTATATATAAATATTCCCAGATAATTATATTAAACTGGATTTATGGCTGAGTACATATCAGTAATTTACAGATAAACAATATTACAGGGATATTGTAATTATCTGAAAACCAGATCCAGGAAATAGTTAAGGTTCAATTTAAAAGAAATCCAAACATGTTATGTATGGTATGGAAATGGACAGTTAAGGCACCCAAACAATTTTAATGCTGCCTTGTAGTGAGGCGATGCAGTTACAATCAGTGCATACTAGTGTTTGCAGTCCCAGATTAGATTAAATTTAAAGACACATTTGATTCCCCATCCCTCATGGTATCACTACAGGGTGGAGTTTAGCAGAATGGCCAATTAACCCTAAATACAATGTCTTCAAGTGTAGCCAATGGACTAAACTTCAATAAATTTATCTATAATGGAAGATTGTATTATTCTGTTAGTAAAGTAATTTGGGACAAAAAATGGTTTTGTATGGGTGTTACATTTTTTGGAGAGTCTATTTAGCTGATGTACTTGTAAATTCTCAGAAAATTCATTCAAATATAGAACGAGTGCTGTAATTGAAGGGGAAGGTACACTGTATTCTTCACACATGACAAAGTGGTGGATTCTACTTTAAGAACAAAAGTCAATTCACCCTTAACTCTAGAACTGCAGCCAATGCTCCTTCCTTTTATGTTTCCTTCCATAAAAATATACAACTAATAATCTCTAGTATCTCTCGATAATGGCATTAAATATTCTGTTATCTATCTTTTTGATCTTAGTCCACTGCATCTTGTTTTCAGAACATCCATTCAAACTGTCAATTTTTTTAAATTTTATATCTTTTCTCTTCAGGAGCACATTTACAAACTGATGAAAAGTGATTCCTATCCTCGTTTTATACGATCCAGTGCCTACCAGGAGCTGCTACAGGCCAAGAAAAAGGTATTGATCCATCTTCTCTTTTTGTTGCAACTGTGCTCGGTGGTGGTGATGTTTGCTACAATACATGGATTTCTCTCCCCTGTGCAAGTGCAGCTGGATATCTGGTAGGTGACCAGGTTGGCTTATTTAGAGGGTCACATACATACAGTAGTTTGATAAATGTATCCTGCACGCGTGTATGTTTTAATAAGTTAAATTAGCAAAACCTATTTTTATTTTTACATCTCACATTGTAGCACTCTTTCTGTTACCAAGCAACTTAAACTGAAAAGTAGTTTACAAGTAGGTTAAATAAAATAAAATCCCTGCAGTATAGTCTTTCAAATTTGCAAATATAATAATTCTCATTTTCTTTATTTTTATTTACGAAGCCTACTAATTTTTTTAAAATTGATCTCATTGGTATGAATAACTTCTGATTTCATTTTTTTAAAAAGTATCTTAGGATTTCTTTCTCTCCCTGTTATTATATGTCTAGTTTTTATCAGGTTAGGAATCTAATATGAATGTGAGATCATGTCACACTCATGCAAACAAAAAATCTTACCATGGTACATGACCCTTGCTTTTTAAGGTCCAGATTATGCAATGAGCTCTGCAGAGACGAACCCTTCACTGTGTGGAGCATCTTACATGATAGGGGGTCAAAGTGCTGAGTGCAAGGAAATTCCAAAACACTTTCTGATGCAAAAGTCTGTAATGAAATTGTTGTTTGTTATTAGTAGGTCTGATTCTGCAACCACCACAAATTCTGAAATCCTATTGCAATCAGTTGGGAACACTGTTTGCAAAATCAGGCCCATTATCCTATGTAGAAGTAATAGTAAGCTAGTTATGATCTTGATAATACTAAACTGTGCATAAAATGAAAATCTAAAAATTATATGGAAGTACTGTATGGTTTTTTTCAAATGTTAGTTTCTGACCATCCAATATGGAGAAATGTTGAAAGTTCCACAGAGCTGCTACTGTGTATGCAAAGTCCTTAAGTTTTGCAAATGTCAGTTCATTGACACAAGAAATGCTCTTCATAATTTTTTTTTATTTTCAGTTTTTCTTTTTTAATCAAACCAGTTTGATCCACCTGAGAAAAGTTTTTTTTTTTTTAAATCAAATATTATAACTGCTTTGCCCGTCCATTGTTCTATAACAGGCATTCATTAGCAGCTTCATACCTACTTTTGCTTCTTGATTTGTACATGAGCTTTGTTTTGCAGTCCATCGTTTCATCATTCCTTCTTTTCTGCTCTATTTGTTTCTTGCTCTTCTTCTTTTTTCTCCCCTTTTCTTTTCTTTTTCCTTTTTTTATTTCCCCCTTTTTTTAATTTAAGTTGGAAAACACACTGGATCGTCGAACATCTTTTGAGAAATTCACACGCAATGTGGTAAGTTTGTTACCTTGGCAAACTAATAAGCCTGATCGATGAAACACCCTTCTCCCCACCACCACCCTATTCCCTCACCTTTTCTCCTTCTGTATGACAGAGATAAAGTTTTGCATCCATGCAAGTTTACAACTTTACATAGAAATGGCAGCTTTGTACTAGGCTTTCATTACAGTCCTCCCCCAGCTCTCCCTCCTTTTACTGACTAACCTCAGAGAAAACCAGGTTGTTATTATTGCTATAAATGGAGGAATGGACCTGTGGGAGCCATACTGTTTGCATTAAGGAACATTAAATACACCCTAGAAAACGGAGTTCATTCACTCTTCATTTTTTTATTAAACTAAAGGAACCTCTGGAAACCTGCTTCATGCTGTTACTTTTCCTAGTGCATCATAAGAACAGACATACAGGGTCCATCTGGCCAGTGCCAGACACTTCAGAGGGAATGAACAGAACAGGGCAATTATCAAGTGATCTATCCCCTGTTGTCCAGTCCCAGCTTCTGGGAATCAGAGGTTTAGGGACACCTGGAGCAACAAGTTGTATTCTTGACCTTCTTGGCTAATAGCCATGGATGGATCTATCTTCTAATTCTTTTTTGAACCCAGTTATAATTTTGGTCTTCAAACATCCCCTGGCAATGAGTTCCACAGGTTGACTTCACGTTGTGTGAAGACGTACTTCCTTATGTTCGTTTTGAACCTGCTGCCTATTAATTTCATTGGGTGACCCCTGGTTCTTGTGTTATATGAAGGGGTAAATAACACTTCACTATTCTCTTTCTCCACACTATTTATGATTTTATAGACCTCTGTCATACACACACCTCATTAGTCATCTCTTTTCTAAGCAGAGCAGTGCCACTCTTTTTAATCTCTCCTCATATGGAAGCTGTTCCATCTCCCTACTGATTTTTGTTGCCCTTCTCTGTATCTTTCCAATTCTAATATAACTTTTTTTGAGATGGGGTGACCAGAACTGCACACAGTATTCAAGGTGTGGCGCACCATGGCTTTATATAGTGGCATTAAGATGATCTCCCCAAATACTATGTTTGATGCGTATTTTAATACATTGGATTACTTTCCTTTTACTATTCCTATTTTGTCCTAGATGGAGTCTGGCCAATTTTATAATGGGGCAAGGAAGGGGGTGGGAAATAACCTGTAACAAATGTCCCCAACTTCTCTCAAGCCTAATAATGCTTCTCAGGTTCAAAGGTGCCTTATGAGCAGTTGATGCTTATGATGCACTAGGGGTTTGTTTGAATGTCATTTCAGTGACACAGTACAAGCAGCCAAAATTCCTGCCTACACGCTTCAATTCTGCTCCGTTCCTTATTCACTGAAAAGTAAGAATTTATTTTTGAAAGATGTTGCAGCAAGGTAAAAATGGAGGTTGGTGGATTTCTTATCCATATTTTCCCACCACCAGCCATGAGTTCCACTGATGTCCTCACTTACTGGATTATTTTTATGTGTGCCAGTCTTTGGGTCTTTTTTTGACATTGTGCAAGTTCAAACTAAAGCATTCAACACATTTATTTTTGTAGGGCAGAAACATCCCTATTTTTCCATGCCATAAAAACTGTACACCAACACTGAGGGCGAGCACTAACCTGTTATGAAAAGAGGTAGAAAGATCTTGGATTATACTCAAGTTTGTCTGCATTGTCTGTTGAATTGTGCAGTTCACGCTGCTGTGTGTGTTTGTTGTGGCTTTTGCTGTGACAATCGGTTAATGGAGCTGTGTGTGTTGAAATGAAAAGTATAAAGAGCTTCAGCAAAGATCATGGTTTTTGTTTTTAGTTTACAAGGGAGGAGGGGCAGTTCTCATAAACGGCCTCCTGTATAATGAGTTCTTAACTCCTTAAAATAAATTTATTTTATGCTAAACAAAAAAGAAACAAGTGAAGTGAAAGAACAAAGTTCTATGATGAGGCTGTGGGGGTATCTCACATGCTAAAAGAAAACAATATATATTTTTGATGTTTCATTATAGATAAAGGTTTCCTGCAATACATATTGGGTATCTTATTTTGTAAATTCAGAAATTAATTTGGATTCAATGGGACAAAGTCACTAAAAGTCCAGGTAAAAGTTGTTAGGTAAAACTCATTAAAAATGAATAAATAGCTATGAAACAAACAAAAAGTTTGAAACAAAAACCCCTATTTTTTGCATGGTGGTGTTGCCACAGCATGTTTCACTGTGATTTATGTATTGTCTAAAGAGATTGTTCTATAAAACAACTTTATAACATAACACTCATACTTTCTTTCACTGAGATGTTTAATAGGAGTTCCTGTCTTATATAATCAAGGCTGCACTAATAAAGAAAACATGGGAACAATGACAACATACTGACTTTTGAGAGCTAGACTTTTCCTAATCAACCAGTGGCAACCTACAATAACTGGGATAACTATGGGAGTTTTGAACCAAAGGTGGCCCAGTGCAGATGAAATTATTTCAGTCTGCCTAGTGCTGTTGAGAAGAAAATTTAGTTGTCACTGCTAATATATGATAATAATATATAATATAATATGTAATGTCCAATATACAGATAAAACCCAGATAAAATATGGAATAGAATGTTTAATTTAATGCACAGTAAATCGCTGAAGAATGTTACCCAAAGTAAATTTTAACTTTTCTGCAGTGTATTCATTCTAACTCTATATGTATCTCCTCTTCTCACTTTTCCTCCTACCCTCCACCCCCTGTAATGAGTTTTGTCTTTCGAACTTTGTCACCCTATACCCTAGAACAAGGTAGATGCCACAGAATGATTTGGGAAATTTGCATTAAGTAATAACAATTCTGAGATAGAGTAAGAACAATAAAAAAAAAAGGTGGCGCATAAAGGAAAGAGTGTAAGGGGAAGAGAGTCTGGGCAGGGGAAGATTTGGGGGTGAATATAGCACTAAAGGGGAGCAAGTGAGGAAAGAATGGGTGGAATAATGGAGTAGTTGGCTAGAATTTAAGAGGGTGACAAAGTCTTCCCAGCTGTGTGTTTAGCATTTTGCCTTGATATAGGTATTTGGTCCTTTTTTTGTCCTGGCTTGTTACTGAGTAATGGGAGTGGGAATAAAGTATTAGTACTCTTCTTATTTCACCACTACCAGGATGTAAGAAGGTTCCGGATAGGCCCATTTCTGCAAAGTGCTGAAAATCTCCTGTGTGGTGCCGAAACCCTCAACTCCCATTGTAAACAGCAAACTCTTGGCAACTCACAGAATTGCCCCTAAAATGAGAGCTTTATATTTGCAATATGATTCTATCGTCTGTGGTATCTCTTTTTTACTCAGAAAAACTCAACTCAGCATCAATTTTAAGGGAGGTCCTGCTAGTATCAACTGTGTCTACTGACCTAAAAAGGACCAAATATTCAAACACAGGCATTTCAGTTGCCACTGTGTAGTACACATGCACACACGCTGAACAGTAACAGCGCAGACATATCTGGACTTGTTGCTGGCTAATGGGAGTACTTGTGCACTCAGTTGCTCACTTGTGAGCACAGCTGCCCATATTTACATGTACAATGTCCTGTTTGTGTGTGCAATGCACATGGATAGTTTCCATGCCCAGCAAAGGCATCTGTTTGGAAATTTGGCCCTAAAAAGTTTTAGGCATAGTCCCATCACCTAGAACATCAGTGATCGTGACTGGATTGGAAACCAGGAGGACTTCCTAACTCAGGTCTTAGCTTTGCCGGTTAGACTGTGTGTGTGTTTTTCTTTTTCCATAAAGACTCCTATGGGGACAAATTCTGATGTCCTCACTCTCAGTGACTTTTGTGGTAGTTTTGCTTGAGATAAAGACTGAGGGCTACATGGATTCATAAGGGGGACTTAGGTGCTGTAAATACCCATGGTGTCTAAATGTTAGGCTTGGGCACCTACACCCCTTTTGAAACTACTCCCAGGTGCCTGATTCTGCCATCTTTACTCAAGGCGAGTAGTACCCTACTTTTCAAGCAGGCTCAGTGACTTCAATGCATTGACCTCAATGTAACTACTTCAGTAGCAAGGTGCTACTGTATGAGTAAGGCAGGTAGAATGAAAAGTGGAATGAGGACTTCTGGATTTTGCAAACTAGCACCCGTCGGTTTACAAATTGATATATTTGTATAACAGTACCCTGGCTGGATTGTCTGTGGGGACTGTACCCCAGAACTCTGGAGCTAAAAGCATGGCCCTCTAACACTTGCACTTAAAGGACCATAGGGAAGGACAGAGACTCACTCTGGGTTACACTTGCCTGCAAAAGCATTTGCTAAGTCAGAAAGGTCTCTTGAGATTTTCCCTTCATTACTCAGTATAGTTATTTCTGTAACAGAATGATTCCTTTTTCTTGCCATGTAACAAAAATTAAAAAAATAAAGGACAGAAAAGCTAAATTCAATTTTGTATTTCTTGGACACTGTAAAAAAATCTTTCTAGAAAGCTCTCAGTAATTCAGTTCATTTTGTGAAAATCCTTAATGCACCACATGCCATCAAATATTGATGAGCTATAGATTTCAGCATGTTTATATTGCCACATAAACTTCATCACTGCAAAATTATAACCCTCTGGTATTCTCTATTATAGATAAATAGCAATCAATAATGCCATAAAGGTGTGCACTATACAGACACAATAATAGCATGGTGAAAAGATTTCTATATAAATGTGGCATTTGTTACTGCTCACAATACATTTTACTAGTGTATAGAAATGAATAGCAAAAAGGCAAAATTATTCTCTTTATTTTGCCTTTGTATTCTCAGAACTCCCAAATAACTCTGCAGAAATACATTGCAGCACACTGAAAATGAAGTGACATGTAGATGTTCAGTTTAGGCATGTGCATGGATTTGGAATAGTAGCTACAGGCAAGATGATCACAGATCTTTCTCAGCCATGCATGCCTCTCTATCCCCCTGTGGAGCTGCTCAGATTATGATGTGGCCACAGTGGGAAAAGCAGGTTCTATTTGCCTGATACCCCTATTATGGTCCCATAGGCAGGCAGGGTGGTGGAGAGGACTCAGAGAGTGGGAAAACCTTTGGCTCCTCCCACCTCCACTTGCCTGCCCGGCCCGGCCCAAGTACACAGACTCCTGCTAACAGGGTTAGAGCTAGAGAGCTAAAAATAGCAGTGAGGACGTTGCAGCACAGGGTCTCAAGCCCACCCTACCCCTTGAGTCTGATTTCAAGTGGGTAGCCTGAATCTCCGCTGGAGCCACAACATCAACACTACTATTTTTAGCATACTAGCTCGCACCCCACTAGCGTGTCTGTCTACCCAGGCTGAGAAGCTCTCTCCCAGCTGCAGTGTAGATATACTCTAGCTGGACAAGGGGCATGCAGCTGCCCCACCAAAAGCAGTAGAACAATGGAACAGGATGGTTTAGACAGAAATCCTGCATCTTGGCAGGGGGTCAGACTAGATGTCTCTTGTGGTCCCTTCTAAACCTAGGATTCTATAAGTAGCTAATTTACTCTGCCTCCCAGAGCAAGAGAGGAATTGTGACTGAGACAGGACTTGTTCTCTGATCTGCTCCTGGGGAGATGCAACAATGTAACACTCCCTAGACAAGGTAGATTGTAAGGTTACAGCCTATTGAGGGAAGTCTCTGTGTGTGGAGGGGAATTATGAGCAAAGCACCACATTGCTCACTGGGGCAGTGAGTAATAGCAAACCTACAAACTTACTGTAACTCGAGCAAAGAGGGATGAAGAGATAGTTGGCCGCCAGCAAAGAGAACAATCCATGCAGGAGAGGGAGGGGCTTTTCTAGATCAGAAAAAGAGGCTGAGGTTAGGTTGAAGCTAGCTAATGTGTGTTAACTAACCGCAACATATAACCATGATCTTTCCATAGTGTGGATGTAGGTTAACATCTTTACCTCAACTTAGCTGGCTGGGCTTGACCCTGACTCCCCCCATAATGCAATATGTCAGATGTGTGTGAGCAATAAGTGTGCTGTCTGAAGGCTTCGCCAGCTGCATGTTTGATTGCAATGTCGAAGTCCCCCAACTTCAAAGCCAGCCTAGAAGTTCCCTGGAATAACATATATATGTTCACTCTTTTTGTAGGACTTCAGCAGTGTATTTAAATCCTATCCTATTTCCGTTCAAATATCATAAATAGAACTGGCTGAAACACCTGTGACACATTTTTGTGGGAATTAAAAAAAATAATGTAAAAAACCATCAGATCGCAACAATTTTTTCTATGAAATTTCTAATCAAATTTTTTCGTGGATGTTTTCATTGGATATTAAACATGTTATGAAAAAAAGATCATATAAAACTTAAGTCATGAAATTTCAGTCAGCTCTGGTAATAAATGTAAGTGTAGAAACAAAAAAAATATCTATACACATTTGTTGCTATGTAAAGGAGCACAGATAAACCTAAGAGGCAGGATAGGAGAGAAGTCCTTGAAGGACGACTTCTGTTTTTTAACTTTTCACAGAAATTTAGGATTCATGAAAGGTGCTGGACTGACAGCCTATTTACTGATGTTTTCCATCTATGGGCAGTGCCAGCTTCCCGCACCCTGCTGTGTTCAATGTCCCTGAAGTCAAAATTGAAGGGATTTCCTTTAAGGTAATAGGCTAGTTTTATCTCCACATCCAGTGAGTTATATCGCCTCACTGCAGAGACAGCCAAGAAGTGTACAAGTTGCAGGTTGGTCTTTGTTTTGTTATGTGTATATACATCCATGACAAAACAAACATCACCAAACTCAGTTCATATAGTATACCAAGCAGCCGTCAGATGATAGTAACCTTCACTCACTACCTATTAGGTGAGATGTGAACCAGTGACTTGAGCAGAAGTTTTATAGGGCTCAGTGCTAAAGCCCTGAGACATTCACTCCTGCTTGCCTAATAGGCATATTTACCAGTGTCCCTTGACGTTATCATCTCCAGCCCAATGAGCAAACATTAGAGTACTTCATGCATGAGATGTGAAATTGTCAGGACCATTAAACACAGCATATTTTCACAATGGCTCAACAAACTATCACTTAGCATTGACGTGTCAAATTGTGGCATACAGAAGGAAATTCAGATTGTTTAAACTGTCCTTCACACTTATTTCCATCAGTGAGTGATGGACTTTCTGTGTTCTTAGAGCTGGTTTTACATCCAATCATTTTAGGACCATGTTAGACAATAGATGTGAAAATGGTAATTGATTCTTCATGTTCTCATTCTTAAGGGATCTTTGTCCATGAACATGTAAGATTTCATATGTAACAATGAAAGGAACTTAATGGAACCTCAATCATTGGACATTATGAATCCAAGACAGAACTATGTGAGGTTTTTAAGTTAGACTTATTGAGTAAGTCTTCCCAGAAACCAATTTTGAAAATTAAAATGTACTAGTTTACTACCAACAATTAGAGCTGTTCGGGAATCTTTCAGTGAAATATTTTTTGTTAGAAAACGAAGTTAGCCAATTCATCAAAACGGAAACTTTTTAGGGGAAAGTGTTGGTTTCTATGCATTTCTTAACATCTCTCCACAACTCCAACATTGTCAAAAAAATTCCATTCGGACATTTTCTAAACCACAAATTCTGGTTTTCTGCTTCAAAATTACTTTTTGTTTCAAAATTTAAGCTAAATATTGAAAATATATACATACATAAATGAAAATATTTTAAAACAAAATGTGGTCAAAATCTAAACAAACCATTTCACAGTTATTGAAATGAAACATTTTGATTGACTCAAACCATTTTTTTTTTAAATTTGGTTCAAGATTTTAAAGATTTCAACTTTCAGGAAATATTTTCAAAATCATGCATAGCATTTCCTGCCCAGCTCCGCCAACAATTAACCAAAATAAACAAAGAGCAATATCTTACTCCATTCCTAGTGAAGTTATGCCTGGCTCCAGGATTTGTCCCAAACAGATTAATAGGACCATATTTGGCAGGTTAGGTTTGAGATACAAATGACTAGAACCTAGCAGCTCAAAGGTGCTTCACTTTATGTAGCCACTGCCTCCATCTCTCCCTGTTGTGCCAGCCTTCAATAACACGTGATTGCCCCTCTTTCCCACCCCATTGGTCACTGCTGCAGTCTCAGAAAAAATAAAATCAATTCACAAATCAGTCCCATTTTAAACTAACACACAAACCCTGGGTACAATTTTCAAAAGTATGCAAGTGACTTAGGAGCCAGTGACTCTCTCGAGAACTTAGGCTTCTAAGTCACTTAGGCAGCATTTGAAAATGTTACCCTCTAAGCCTTATTTATTGTCTACCCCACACTTCAACTGTTCAGCATGTCAACCTTTCTCCTAGGTCCCAGTCTAGGGAAGGCCTGAAGTTTCGTTGAAGGAAAGAGCCACTAGTGAAAGAATAAAAGGAGAAACACAAAGCGGCAGAGACAGTGGAAAAATGGGGGGAGATAGCAAAACCGGGAAAGCCACTCACGCTAAGAGCCATTTGCTCCTCCCCTATTCACTCTATCAATTAGTCACCTCCGTCGGAGGTGGTCTGAGTGGAGCCACATCTTTGGCCATGATCATACATTTTCCTTCTCCCTAGCCATAGGAGTGCAAATCCTTACAAGAGGTTGAAGGCAAGAAGAATCTTGACCCTGCCCTGAATCCCACACCTCCTACAAAGCCTATTGGGCTCCTTGGTACCACTGTTGTGTGAGAATGCTTGTACAAGCTCTATAAATCTTCTTCCTACTTCCTGAAGCAGAAGCATACCCGTGCGACTGCAGGCATAGCCATCTGTGGAAGATGGGGAAGGATTTTTGGCCCAGAAAGTCACATTAAGGGAAATAAAAGCTGGCTAAAGCCTACAAAAGTATTTCTTTGAGTCTTACTCTGCACTCCTTGATCTCTCCAGATGTCCTACTCCTAACAAATAAAGCCTTTATTTGTAGAAAGCTGGGATTTCACTTGGGAGTTTCTCATGCTGAAATCAGCCATATTGCCAGCATGCCACAGGTGTGCAACACATGAGCAGATGAATAACTGTGAGAGCAAAGGGTTTGGTAAAATTTCTTGATCTCATTATGTTCACGCCAGTGTGCATATTGTGCATCTGTTACACAGTTAGACGCTTGGCGTTTTTATTCCTAGTAGCTCTAGAGATATTGATGCAACTGCGTAGCATCTGCTCTAATAATGAAAAAAACATAAAAAGGGGCTGTTGGGCTTGCTCAACAGGAGCAGAAATGATGAAAATTAACCTTTTTAAAGGTTAAACATGTATCTTCTCCGTTCCCTCTACTATTCCTCGTCCGTGTGTTTCAGCCCCAGCTCATATGGAGTTTTAATGTTGGCTTGTATAAACAAGTCAAGTGTTTTACTGAAATTGTTGCTGGCATGTTTGTGAGTTATTTGAGACATTAGTGCGGTGCTATGTAAGTAAATCAGTGTGTTGTCAGTTCTAATATGGAGTTTAATTGGATATGATTTTATATGTTTCTTTCTGGCCCTAAATAATTCCTAATATTGCTTACTTGGTTTAGCTGGTTGTGTAATTTTCTCTATCTACTTTAAAGTACATTTGTACTCTGAAAAGTAACTACATAAAACATTAGCACCTTAATCAGCACATCTGCTGCCTGTGTGTATTCAGAATTATACCTGCTCACTCTGCCAATATTTCTACTCTCTATTCTGTTAGCCTTCGAAAGCCAACACAGCATTTGAGCTGGATTCTGATTTAGCATGTCCATTATAACAGAATTGTTATCTAGATTCGAATTGCAGGGCAACATTCTTCTCTCAGTTACATCTGCGCAGACAAAATTGATGGATTAGAACATCCTCTCACTTTTGGAAAAGTTCAGATATGGGCCTCAGAGTACTACTCTGAAAAGTAACTATGTATCAGTATCATCTTGTTCCTCAACAGCTGTGTTGCCTGTAAGTATTCAGAAGCATATCTGTTGATTTTTGTGACTCGCACAATTTTCTATTGTTTTTACCTCTGTTAGCACCCCAAGGGTAAATATATCAGAGAGAGAAAGAGAGAGCTGCACTCTATTCCTTTTTGTGCTTCATCTACAGAATTGTTTACTAAATTCCAATCAGTTACACCTGTGGTACTCACACACTGTTAATGAAGAAGCACAGGTGTCACTTAGATCATATTTGGCCTGCAGAACCTTTATTACAGTGATGATGCACAAGAAAAAAAGAGCCCAACTTGACTGTCTGTTCACTGGATGATTTAGGAGAGGTGACATCTAGATTAAAAACAACTTTTTTGTAAATTGAGCACATCTGGAAATCCTTGAGAGGCAGTAAATATAAAACCCTACCATGCTATTTTTAAATAGTTAACTTTCAGAATAGAAGTACACTTTAGAATGGATTTGAGGTGTACAGCTTTCTAGACCTTGAGGTAAAGATCCTTCAAACTGGAACTTATTAGCTTTGTTTGATGTCTCAGCCAGAATGCAATCCAACTCTCTCTTAGCTGCTTTGGCTCCATACATTAATATAAATAGAATGTAGTTAAATCTTGTTTTCACACTAAAGTGCACAGATATGATTCCAAATGCACAAAGGAAGCAGATCTGTTGAATAAGAAGCTGCCATGTTTAAATAGCCTCTTTTCTGACCAGAACCACATTTTAATTGTAAAGTAGATCTCTTGCCATCTTCTAGAATGGGACACGTGAAGTTTCATGCACATTGTTCAGCTACCATTGCCACATTTCATATTTTTAAGCAGTTAGAATAGTCCCCATTGCTTGGAAATTTGAAAGCTAGAGTGGCCAAAAGATTGGAAAACATACTAGGGGAACAAGATGGAGGGAATTAATGCTATAGAGAGTCTTTTCCATCACTCACCTTTGTTGTTGTGCGAATCTGTAGTATGTTCAACTTTCCTGTTTTAATTTAAAGCTAATTTGTAAATACTAAAAACTGGTCATAACCACTTACCGCATCTATGGAGCAAATTTAAAATAGTGCATGTAATGGATTGTGCATGTCTCAAAATTCAAAGTAACTTAATCAAAACTGCCACTGTTTGCCTGCTTTTGAATCAAAATTGCCTCATTTTTACAAGATATCATAAATACCTCCCCAAAACCACTGGAGAGGAAAGGGATCAGAACTTGGCCCTAGTTCATTGAACATTTCACAAACTTCGAAACTTTCAAAAACCTAGTGCTAGTGCCTAGTATGGTATTTGCAGCTAAAAGCTGAGTAAGAATCTTCTGTTGTCTGATGTTATAACAAATGCTTTGTCACAGTGCTGACAATTGCTGATCTGTGTAGTTTTCTCGGATCCTTGTTCAGGAGAGTGCACTGTTGTGCAAATTAATGTCCTAGTGACAGACTTCACAGCAGGGATTTCATTATCTCAAGATCTTCTGAATGAATATGTATTCAGAAAGTTGCAAAGCCCATATGCACCAATCCATATACTTAAATACATGCTTAACAATATGCACATGAATAATTTCATAAAAATCAAAGTTAAGCATGTGCTTATGTATTTCGCAGGGATTTTCAAATCAGCCTAAAGGAGTTAGCTATCCAAATGCTATTGAAATTCAATGGGAGTTGGGTGCAGAACTTTCTTAGACTCCTTTGAAAATCTCTCCTTAAATTATCCATCTAATTATCATACAACTGATGTGACATTCCTTGCCTCCTTAAAAAGAAAAGAAGTGAAAACAATGTAACGTTATGGGTTATAAATTGCAGTCTGGGAAAAACTTTTTTCTCAAGTCTTAACAAAGAGACAGACCCCACCCAAATAAAGTCAGAATAATCACTCACCCAAGAGAATTATATTTATAAATAAATAAGCATGAGACTTAAAATTTCAGTTACAAACTAATTTCATTATTGGGCAATGACAGATTTGTCACTTCTTTGAGACCACTTAACTTTCAGCCCCAATTCCAAAAAGAACTTAATCATGTGCTTAAAGCTTAAATATTAGGGACTCAATCTCAGATTAATTGCAGCACCCACAAAAATATTAAAAATGTGAATACGTTGAATGTACAAGTGCAAAATAAATTTGTAACTTAGGCCTGGTCTACACTAACACCCCAATTCGATCTAAGGTACGCAACTTCAGCTACGTGAATAACGTAGCTGAAGTCGACATACCTTAGTTCGAATTTACCGCGGTTCAGACGCGGTCCACACGCGGCAGGCAGGCTCCCCCGTCGACTCCGCGGTACTCCTCTCGCTGAGGTGGAGTACCGCAGTCGACGGCGAGCACTTCCTGGTTCGAATTATCGCGTCCAGACCAGACGCGATAAATCGAACCCGGAAGTTCGA
This sequence comes from Terrapene triunguis, assembly GCF_002925995.2. Classification (NCBI taxonomy): domain Eukaryota; kingdom Metazoa; phylum Chordata; order Testudines; family Emydidae; genus Terrapene; species Terrapene triunguis. The sequence continues at coordinate 17,002,370 of NW_020664436.1, forward strand.
TTGCCAGCCGTCGAACTACCGCGGTAGTGTAGACATACCCTCAGATATAATAACGTTTGTTTTAAATAGCTTATTGGCAGAAACAAGTCAAACATTTCCTAGATTAGTTTAGTTGCTGACCAATTTATGTAATCTGCAATCTGGAACAGTGAGAGTGGACATGTGCATTGAAAGTGTTGCATAAAATGGTTGCTTCATGTGCAATTTAAGCACTGTAAAATGGGATATGGGTGAGTGAGTGAGGAGGCTGGAGGTAGAGATAGGAGAGAGTAGTTGGGAGCAGACTTGTCTTCTTCTAAAGTACCAACTAGTTTTACTGTCAGAGGCAGCATATTGATGGCCTCTAATCCAGCATGGCAGATCATGTGTTCTGTTAAAAACAAATAGGGGGGGAGGGGAATTGCATCCAGATCTACTGAAAGTTCTGTTCTTTGTACTTCTAAAAGTAAGAGTTATTTTATTTCATTTTTGTGAAAATCCACTCCAGTTGATACGCTGATGCATCATATTTCAGCAAGTGTTTACAGTTGAGTTATGAATCCCTGTGAGGGGAAAATTGAATTTATGGTGAATATAGATATCAACATCAGATCTATTTATGTAAGTCAGATGAGTAATAATAATACAGCAAACATAACAGAAATAGCTTTTCACTGACATGACAAAAAGAGGCTTGTTTGCCATGTAATTTCAGACAAATTCTATATTTTTAACAGTAGTTTTGATTTTTCCCATTTCTCGTATTCTCTGTGAAATCTGCTTGCTCTTTCTGTGAGTAGCAGCAGACTTTCACTAGTTATGCTGCATTGTAGATTTCCTCTCCTGCACTCTAGATCCAATTCCTGGGGGCATTCATTCCACTTTATTACCAGAGTTAGTTAAGATGCCAAAATATACCTTTATATCAGCAAGAATTCTTAACAAAGTAAAGAAATGGACTCCATGGGCCCTCAAAGCATTGTAAATGGGCACCTGTTATGTACCTGTACAATGCTTGTAAACAGTAGGAATATTCCTCCCCTCCCCCCCAAAAAACAACAACTTTAGCTTAGCTCACAGGAAGGATGTTTTCCTATTTGTATTCAATGTATAATCTGCCTTCTGCACTTAGCCACCCTTCAGAGTGGATTATGTAACTTCTTGGACTGGAATCACTGCAGTTCAGAACATTCATCTCAATGCATTCTGAGGCATGTTGTATTGTAGTAGCCTTCTTGAAGCTATTTTAAGCCATAGACTTGCTGCTAAGTACAAATAGATCATTTTGGATGTTACTGTGTAGTTTATAATTTTCTGGATTATTGTGCAAAACAATCTCTCTGTTGGCAGTTTTGGATTCAGGTTTCTGCAGGTGTTCAAAGTAGAAAGCAAAAAAGTTTTCCAAATTTAAGTTTTGACACTAACTCCCATTGGTGCCCCCATAATGTTGCCACATCACTGTGAAATTGCTAGGTGCTTGCTGATGAATAGGTTTTCAGTGATCATGCCTCTGTTTTCTGTTTTTTGTTTTTATCTTTTCCTCAGGGGAAATCGCTCACTTCAAAGAGGTTAACCAGTCTAGTGCAGTCCTACTAAAAGGATCATCCTTGTAGCATGGAAGCAGACTCAAATCATTATACATACTTTGTAGCTCACTGATTGCCTGAATCAGAGGACAGTAGAACAAGATGTTGCATGAGCAAGGACCTGACTTGTTTTCTTTTGTGTATACTAAGGCATTACAGACTCCGAGGGACTCTCTAACCTTTCGATGCCTCCATTTTGAAAATTGTCTGCTCACTTCCTCCTTCATATCAAGCTGGATCTGTGTCATTTTATTTTCTGCAAGCTCAAGTACAGTGAAAAAAAAGCTTCTGCTAGACACAGTTTATTAAAAAATACTGTCAGTTCACAAACTGGAAGAAATGTAAAAAAAAATATGCATATACTAATAAATATACATATGGTATCACATTTATTGCACAATAAATTAGCACAGCAGGTTCCATTTCACTGACGTATTCACACTGAGAAAAAAAGCCTGTGTCTTTGTCTGTTGTCTGTATATTCTTTGTTAATGTTTCTTGCATTTATTTTTATACCATATTTAAAAAAAGAACACCTTTTAATCCAAATGTATTAAAGTTGATCCTTTCTCTGTAAATTTGTGTATGTTTATATTGTTGTTTTATCTTTCATTAAAAGATGCAGAATCTCTTTCCTTTGGTAAATTTGGGATTTCATTGCTGAGCCAAAAAACAGAAAGCCATCTTGAAAAGTTATTTGAAGCGGAGTTCTGAGTGCACTTTCAAATGGCATCCTGGAGTTCCATGTTTGCTGATTAACTCACTCCAGATCAAACATACCTATTTTACAAGTACAAAAAATGTTTTTTCTAACTATCAACCAAGCCAAGTCAGCTTGTGCTCTGGATCAAATTGGGTTCTTTTCATCTTATTCATCATTACCAGTAAATAAATGAAACTTTTGCAGGCTAGATTAGACCCCTTTTGTCTGCAAATAATGTCCCCAGTGACACCTGTGTAACAAGATTGAAATTTAGCAACTATTTCTGCTGAAGCGCAAGAAGAAATAGAGTTCAGTTCATTGTTTTAGCTCTGTTAATAAAAAGCAGTAAAACATAAGTCACTCACTGAAGTGAGCAAAGCTGACTGAATGCACACAGAGAGCAGAGCTGTTGTGTAAGAAAATGTTACTTTCCCACAATTCCAATTCAAGGGCTCCATTCTGCTCAATCATTATGCAAATAGTTCTTTCTTTGGGATTATTCATAGAAGAAAGGATTTAATGGTCAAGGTTGGCAAAATCGGGTCCCAAAATGGCAAACAGATATCAAGTTTGTCACACTTCAAAGCCATGTTGAGTAGGAAAATGGAAGATATCTCTTTGGCCTAAAGAAATAGCACTTTTAACGGGTACAGAATCCATGAGAAAAGTAGCTAGCACTACTACCTGAGACTGAAAGGGGAAAGAAGAAGGAAAATGATGCTGAAAATCAAGGAAAACAACCAAACATTGATACTTTGAGGGCATAATACTGCATATAAGCCATCCCCTCTGAAAAGCGATCATTGTCTTTTTATTAAGGCCCAGGGCTGTGGCTCAAGAGATCTGAGTTCTAATCCCATCTCTGCCACAAACTTCCTGTGTGACCCTGTGCAAGGGCTTTTTTGAGAAAGGGGTGATTGGTATGTATAACACACACACATACTCGTAGCCCCACTATAAAATCGGATAAACAAATGGGAGGGGAAAACGTTAATGTATATTCCTTTTCTATCCCATCAGCAGTAGGTACATTTCCATATTTGGGATGGAGCGTGGCAGGTGTTATCATTGGGAAGAAACACTGCATCCCAGTTTTGGGCGGGAAGTGAAGAATGCCATCTCCAGGTTAATCTGCAAAAGGAAGTTCATATAAGATTAACTACCCAAACTGTAACTTAGCCTGCTCTTTAGCCTTGGTCCAGTAAAATATTTAACTACGTGCTTCACTTGAACCACGAGTCATGCCACTGATTTCACGTTAAGTGCTCTAATGCATTGCTGCTTTGGGGCTCTAATGAACACAAGGAGTAAGGACTTCAATGTTATGCCTTTAGAGCTCATTTTTTGGATAACCTAACTTGCGTCACCTCAGAGCTCTCTCCAAAGAAATAAATAAAGTTTGGGGCAATCATAGAAACACCAGATGGGTGACACATCTAGAGTCAGTCATTCTGTGTCTTGAGTAGTGATGAGCAAATGAGTGTGAATAAAATAAATGAACCAAACCTGTACACACAACACAAAATCATCCAGGAACCCAACATTTTTGAAGTTTGAAAACTTTAGGATAGTGTTCCTTCCCACTAATAATTTGTTATTTTTAGATGATGCTTCACCTAGGCTAGGATTGGAATGAGAGTATTAGAATGCCATAAGTGTGTTTTGTTCTTTTGATTCATCTGACTCTTTAGCAGGAAAAACTGGACCTCTCACATGAGAGCCTGATTGTACAGGATCTCCATTCAGATGAACCCAATACAATCAAGAGGTTTGAGTAATTCAGATGGTATGGAAATAAATATCCAGCCTTTCGAATGGTTATTCAAAATGAAAGCCAAACTCTCAACCCTTTAAGACTGACTTTTCCTTAACCGCAGGCCAATTTATCAGATACAAACTTTGAAAGCTCTGAAGCATGTGTGCTGGGCAATTTACTGAAACGAAGTGCTCTTTTTCACTTCTCAGAGCCATGTAATGATATATATTTCTCTCTCCTGCTGTCATTATGATCATTCTTCCAACAATTGCATCAAATGGTGCACCACCTGTAGCTCATTACAAGTTAACTAAGTAGATACCAAAGTCTGTTTTGAATCATCACCATTCAAGTGGGGGACATTTCAAATGCATGCAGTAGCTATTCCAGATGGAGCACAGTCACAAGAACATAGATTCTTCAGATCACTTTGGAACAGGCTGGCCAATCAAAAAGTTTGATAAGTATATTGAAATGCATCCATTTGTGTGTGTTCCTGCTCCTGTATTGTCTTTAGATAGTAAACCACTCAGGACAGGGATTGTCTCTTTTCTGTGTTTGTACAGCACCTAGCACAATAAGGGCCTACTTTGATATAAATACAATACAGACTAACTTCTAAACTGTGGGGGTTGAAGATTTACATTTGGCCCCAGGCTAAGTGGTACAACTCTATTAACTTCAATGGAGTTATACCAGAGGTGACTTTTGGCCCAGGGTTTTGGTGTAACAAAGGAGGGGGGGTTAAAGGATGTGGGTGTTTTGTGAATTTTAGCGTTCATGACAGTTACTAAAATAACAGTCCTGGAAAATAAAATTCTCTGTAGCAACAAACTTCCCAGCACTGCCCCACGTCAGTGCTTCAACAGTGAATGTCAGGAACAATCTCCTGGGAGAAAAAGATACTTAAGCCAGAGCCTATTCATTCTTGACCTCACTGCTCTGACTGCCAAACCAGGTGTCAGGCCAATTGGACTGGTGATTTAGGTGACATGGAGACATGACCACTTGGAAGTAGAGTGAGATCACAGGCCTGACAGGGAAACAGGAAAACCCCATATCACATTTCTCCAACCCCTGGGGAAGAGCAGCTACTCAGAGCCTCCTGCCTCAGCACAAGTAGCTGCTAGTGTTCCGCCTCCCCGCCTTACTCCTGTGTAAATGAGTCTCCAGACTGATCCGAGAGTTGACTGGAAATGGTCTATTCTCTTCTGGCTCTACAGCAGTTCCTTTTGTGTGGAAAGGAAGAGACAGGCTTCCTGGTCCTGCAGCACACCTTAGGCCAGTGACTCTCAACCTTTGCAGACCACTGTACCCCTTTCAGGAGTCTGATTTGTCTTGCGTACTCCAAGTTTCACCTCACTTAAAAACCACTTGCTTACAAAATCAGACATAAAAATACAAAAGTGTCCCAGCACACTATTACTGAAAAATTGCTTATTTCTCATTTTTACCATATAATTATAAAATAAATCAACTGGAATATAAATATTGTACTTACATTTCAGTGTACAGTATATAGAGCAGTATAAACAAGTCATTGTCTGAATGACATTTTAGTTTGTACTAATTTTGCTAGTGCTTTTTCTGTTGCCTGTTGTAACACTAGGCAAATATCTAGATGAGTTGATGTACAGGGGGTACCCCTGGTTTAGAAACATTGCCTTAGGCCTATGAAGAGAACTTCTTGTCGTGCTCCCCACCCTACCCTGGTAAGGAGATGAAAATCACAGATTCCTTCCCCTGCTGGAACTGCCTAGCTGGGGAGGCTGAGACTGCTGCTTTGCAGGCCCCAGGGGAGGCAGTTAGGCATTCACCAGCATCTCCATGGGAACAGTGAGGGAAATGTCTGCCAATGCTTTGCTCAAGATGAAGACAGCTCCCAGGAAACGTCCCAAATCCTTTAGGCCAAGAAGGGAGGAGGTGAAGGGTAATAGGGTAAAATTCTTAGGTGGTGGTGGGAGAGAGGTAGTGGAAATGATCCAAAATTGAATTTATTGAAGGGGAATGTGGAGGTGGTGAATGAGAACTGACTAATTGTGGCGGCCAAAAACCAAACTGCCAGGGGAGGATGGTTTTGAAATTGATGAATCAGGAGAGTAAAGAGGTCAGATTTTAATTGATGAAGTGCAGTATTGCCATCCCCAACCATTCAGAGATCTTAATCAGAAACCCTTCCCCCTCCCCATTCATGATTGGCTTAGAAACAATGATCTAAGATAAATTATCATAGATTTTTTTTTTAAACTGCGAGAGAAATGTCCAAAAAGAGTGGTTACTACTAACTCCAGGTTACTGCTCCTTTCAAACTGCACCCTTAATATTCATAGAATATCAGGGTTAGAAGGGACCTCAGGAGATCATCTAGTCCAACCCCTGCTCAAAGCAGGACCAATCCCCAAATAGATTTTTGCCCCAGATCCCTAAATGGCCCCCTCAAGGATTGAACTCACAACCCTGGGTTTAGCAGGGCAATGCTCAAACCACTGATCTATCCCTCCCCCCATTGTTGGAAAAGAGTGAGAAGCAAGATCAGTGAACAAAACAAAGCCAATAAGAGAGCAAGAATCACTTACTATAGGTAATGTATAACAGATGCTACAGACATGCATATATGAAATGCATTATTAATCATAAAAATAAAAGAACAAGCAGTTTCACAATTAAAGTAAAAGAGGGATTAAATCTAGTAGTTGGAGCAAGAGTATGGAGATAATTATGCAGCTATTTATGTCTCCTACCCTTAATTTTTGAGCAGCAAACAAATAGCTTTACACCTGCCTCTGTTTCCCTATCTGCAAATTTATTATATTTATACTTTATTTCCTCGTGGGGATGTTGTGCATATGAATGAATATTTGTTAAATGGTCCTATTTAAAGAAACAAAGCAAACAACATGAATACTGTCATACAAATTCTTCAAGGAAATATTTGCAATTTGTTTATTTTAAAGAAATGTATTGTGTTCCATTATCAGTGGAAACAAATTTAATGAATGCTTTTCTTCACTTCCAGATGACTTCACAATTTTGGAATAATCAAATTTACCTTTTATACTGGCTGCATTGATTTTATTAATACATCTTTCCAGCTTCAATTTGTTTGAGATATATTATAAAACTGCATGTTCATTTCTTTTTCTCCTATCTCATGCACAAATCTTACTGAAAATTGAAAACCCAATTGCTAAACTCCATGAAACCATCAGCATTTCTATAGGATATCTTCATGTGTACAATTTAATTACAGGCACCATGGTTATCAAAGTGGTATGAACCTGGATACCTCAGTTGCCCCATTTATTGTTTTGGGCATGGATATTTAGAGCAGGAGACATCACGTGATTTCTACTGTTCTCTGTTGTAAATGGTAACTTGTTAGTGGCAACTACTAGAGGAACTGTTGTTCTATTCTTCTTTCACCCAAAAGCATTTATTGGGATCACATTTGTTGGCTCTTTTGAGATAACCAGATTTTGAAAGCTATCATTAGATTTATTATTGATGCCCTTTGTCTCAGAGAACTTATTTGCTACCATTGCTATTAGCCTTTTTTCTCATTCTTTCCTGTTCTGTAAAAGGATCTTTAAATTATTCTTTTAATGTTTGTATTTATTGGGTTAGGGTTGATTTATTCTTTTTTGTAAGGGCACGAGGCTTTAGCATTTGTATATAATTTTATTTTCCATTTTCTTCTCTGTGAGGTACACTTAAATCTAGAGACAGTTGTGACCTTTTCTTTGTAGGCATCTCTTTTTTTCTACACTGCTCTTATATAGGCTAATCTTTTCTTGTATTCTCTCTTTTTTCATCAGTGATGTATCTTTTTTTGCTTCTCTGCGTGGCTCTTTCTTTTCATGATGCTTTCTTTCTTTTTACTTTGGTCCTCTGGCTCTCATTCGATTGATCTCTTGCACATATTCCTCTGGTGACTTCAGATTCTCTTTCCATTCACTTTTTCTGTGTTGCTTTGTCTTTCCTTCAATTATTTCTGTTCTTTCTTTCAGTTCAGAGAAAGAACAGGCCAGTAATTAGGGCACTGCCCTGGGACTAAGGAGAGATGGGCTCAGGTCCCTGCTCTGCCACTGACTTCCTGTATGACCTTGGGACACTCACTTAGATACAGATTTAAAAAAAAAAAAAAGATTTAGACCCCTACAATGCAGCTAAGGTGCTTAAGTAGAATTTTCAGAAGCACTTAACTCCTATTGATTGATTTCAGTGGAATTTAGATGCCTAGGTGCTTTTGATAATCCCGTTAAATCTGCAACTTTGGGTGCCTAAATAGGTTTAAAGCTCTGTCCCTTAGCCTCTCTGTGTGTCAGTTCCCCATCCATAAAATGGCATCATAGCACTTACTTACCTCATGGGGTACAGTGAGGATAAATACATTAAGGATTGTGAAGTATTCAGCTACTACAGTAATGGAGGTCATATAAATACAAAAGATAAATAGTCATCTAACAATAGTTAGTTGTTCTTAGACCCCTGTTGACTTTGATGGAATTCTGCACAGATGTCAGGGTCCATACAACTGGATCAGTCTGCAGGACCAAGGACTTGGAGTGTACTAGTTTATCATTTTCTTAACAGGATCAGACCAAAAGTGTTCAGGTTTATCATAGAAATAGAAGGCTGGAAGGCACCTCAAGAGGTCATCTAGTCCAGCCCCCTGTGCTGGGGCATGACCAAGTAAACCTGGATAATCCTTGATAAGTATTTGTCCAACCTGTTCTTAAAACTCTACAAGGACAGGAATTCCACAGCGTAGCCAGAGCTTGGAAGCCTAATCCAGAGTTTAACTACCCTCATAGTTGGAAAGTTTTTCCTACTATCTAACCTAAACTTCCCTTGCTGCAGATTAAGATTAAGATTAATTCTTGTCTATGGAGAACAATTCATCACCAACCTCTTTATAACAGCCCTTAACATATTTGAAGATTATCAGGTCCCCCCTCAGTCTTCTTTTCTCAAGGTTAAACACGTCCAGTTTTTTTAACCTTTCCTCATACATCAGATTTGCTAAACCTTTTGTTGCTCTCCTTTGGACTCCTTTGTCTACATCTTTCTTAAAGTGTGGCACACAGAATTGGACCTAGTCCTCCAGCCTAGGACCCACCATTGCCAAGTAGAACAGCATAGGTACTTCCTGTGTCTTACATATAACACTCCTATTATTACACCCCAGAATGATATTAGCCTTTTTCACAATTGCATCACGTTGCTGACTCATATTCAATTAGTGGTCCACTGTAACCCCTGGAGCCTTTTCAGCAGTACTACCAGCTAGCTAGTTATTTGTACATTTAATTTTTTCTTCCTAATTGTAGTGTTTGGCACTTGTCTTTATTGATTCTATCTTCTTGGATTCTAATTCTATCTTCCAAAGTGCTTGTAGAAGCTCAGGCAGGACAGAGGGAGAGAGGAGGAAACTAGGGGTGTATGGGGGAAAAAGTGAATAAAGCTGATTATAGAATCATAGGACTGGGAGGGACCTTGAGAGGTCATCTAGTCCAGTCCCCTGCCCTCGTGGCAGGGCTAAGTATTATCTAGACCATCCCTGAGAGGTGTTTGTCTAACCTGCTCTTAAAAATCTCCAATGATGGAGATCCCACAACCTCCCTAGGCAATTTATTCCAGTGCGTAACCACCCTGAGTGACTGGACTTTGGTGAGGAGGGGATATGGGTAAAAGTTGCCAAGTCCCTGGATCCAGCCAATTTTATGATCCAGTGCTTTATGTATGTTCCATTGCCCCAATAAAGAACAAGTTTAGTTCATTCTAGTTCACCTAAAGGGCCCATGGAGAGGGACTTTTGCAGTTAAAGTGACTGGTTTATCTTCTCTCAGAATTCTCTTGTCTCAGGGTGGAATCCCAGCATTCACCCTGCCTGTAGACTGGGTTTGCAGGCAACAGTACCATTTCCCACCATGATCACTCTGCACTCTTACTCAGCATCTGGACTGTGGTTTTTAATCACTCCAAGGTTCTTTGTTTCCTTTTGCCCACTTGGATTTCCCCACCCCCTCATCCTGGGATGTTACCAACCAGTCTCCTGATCAGAACATGGTGAAAGTAAAACTCCAAAGAAATTGGCATCTGTATTGTTAAGTACCAGTGACTGGGTTATCTGAAGCCATTGCCTTTGGTTCCTGCACACCTGCAAAACCACTTAAGACTGGTGTAACCACTAGTTATCCTTTATCTGGGAATGTCATAACCATCAGACAAGCAGAGGGTCACATAATAATCACAAAAACATTATAGGAAGCTGCCATGTGTGGGGGAATAGGCCTGGCTGGCCTCCCTTGCACCGATCAGAACATCGGCGAAGACTCGTCATATAGGCCTGCCCTGCAGGCCACAAGCCTGAACTAGGCTAAGTGACACAGCCTCCTGCCAAACTCGGTCAAGGGTCATGACCAGAGGGGGGGGGGGGCAAGGAGGGAAAGAATAAAAAGCCACAGCAGCAGCACTAATGAAATATGTTCATGGCTGATAAAATATAATAACCACTTGTGTGAAGCAATAGGTAACTTTAGCAGAATGCAAACTGACTAAATGCAGCTTCTCCTTTGGGTGATCTGTGACCCCCCCAGTGATTCCAGCTAAATGCAAGGTAGCCAATCATGGTTCTCTTCTGGGTGCTCTGTGACCTCCCCGAATTTCTAGCTAAATGCAAACTGACTAATCACGCTCCTTCTTTAGGCGTCCTGTCAACCCCGCCCCGGTACACTGACCATAACACCCCGGAAGGTACCATGCACTCTTCTGAGAATATACCCTAGCTGATGCCAAGTTTTGACCGCATCAGGCTTCTCGAGAAGCCCCCCACCCAATATGCACCCAATTCTCGGAAAAATAATGAGGAAGGTACCGAGAAAGGGAACAGACCCCAACTCTTCTATTTTTGTAAATGACATACTATGTTTGCGGTTTGTAAGAATAAAGGCAGCCTGTGAGCTGTGATCGGGTGTGGTAGTTTTCGGACTGCTACCCCAACACGTTGGTATGTATTGCAATAAACGGGCCTTAGGCTTGAGTCTGTGAACTAAAATCAATGCGTGGGTGACTTTTTCCACGACACATGTCTTCCTGCTTAAAAATGGTAAACAGAGCAGAAGTTTAGGGTACAGTCCTGGCTGAGTTCACCAGATTGCTGTATTAGACCCAGACCTTGGATCCCATATGCTTTCAAGCCTACTGGGTCTGAGCAGCGTCCAGACACTGGCTCTGAGTTTGGCCTCTCCGGCGCACTCCTGGGTGCAGACTTGTATGGTTCTCTTTCTCGGGCTGTAAGGGCCAGCTAACCAAGGCCCCAAGACCATTGTTGAACCCCTAATATCACCCCAATAGTTTATGCATGCTGTCTCAAGAGCTCCACCCTCAAGAGCACCACAATACACAGTTTAACCCTCAAGGGACCATGTGACAGTTAAAACTAGAAACACGGGCTTCTCAGGAAACTTCTTAAACACACAAAAAGAATGAGGAGTACTTGTGGCACCTTAGAGACTAACAAAAAGCACCAAAGATTTACAGATCTATGAGAAAATAACAAACACCGGAATGCAAACCCCTCCCTTCATTGTCCTGACCACTCCCAAGAGTTTTTGGGGGTTTGGTCAGTTTCGTCCAGGGGGTTCAGGCTCTTCCTGCTCCCCCATTCCTCCTGCCCAGCCTTCTCATTCTGCCAGTGGTGTCCCCCGCTCTGCTAAAAAGCATTTCTTTTTAAGACTAGTTTCTAACACCTGGTGCTCCATCTGTTCCCTTCTCCACCACTCTGTGGTCCTTAACAGTGAATGACTACTGTTAGCCTCCATTGTCCTGCCAGGGCGAAGGGCAATTCTCTTCAGGGGCTGAATGGGAGAGACTATAAAACTCTGACTCTGTCAGACCATGCAGAGCCCATTGGTTTTAGCTTCTTTATCTCACACTGTTTTTGAGGATTATATTCCAAATATGTATCCAATCGCCTGTATGCTGCTCATATGACAAGGAGGCATCATGTTGGCTTGGAAGTCTAAACAGCTTCAAGTCCTTTGGACCTTACATGTTAGGATGGGGTTAATTATATCTCATTGCTGCAGAGGGTAACATTTTGTGACTCCCGACATGACTACCTTCCTATTGCTCTCAGGTCTTTCAAGGAGGCACTGTCTGCAGCATTCAGGAAGCTGTCTGTGTGCTGGCTGCATGTTCCTCAGCAAAGTGCAGACAGTTCCTTTTAACACCTCTCTCTCTGCTGGTTACTATTATCCCTGTTCAGAACATAACAGTGATGACAAGCCAGCGGTCATGAAACCAGCACTGTACAAGTGGCGATGAAGAAACAGCATGTTCAGTAATACTGTAAGATGTAACATATGTAGAAGGGGGCAGAGCCTTTGGAGTCTTACCACTATGCACAACGGCTTGGCGAATTCCTCACAGCAAATGAATACAGTATTTCAGTCCATAGTCAAGCTGTAATATTTCTCAGTGGATTTTTGGCTCCAGTGCCTCCATACAGAGACTTATAGAATCCTTCATCAGACAACAACCACACACTCAATATCTACTCAGGCAAAACAGGGTTCTGCACAGTTAGATTTCACAAAGTTTAAGGCCAGCAGGGGCTCATTAGATCATCTAGTCTGACCTCCTGTATATCACAGGCCATTAAATGTCACCCATTTACCCCTGTGCTGTGCTCAATAACTTGGGCTTTAGACTAAAACAATTCAGTCCTCAGGTGCCTGAACTCTTTGTTGTGTGCCATAGGCAGAGACGGTAGAGACTGAGTGGATGCCAATGCCTAAGGTCCCAGCAATGGCAGGGAATTGATAGATGAAATATGCTCAGAAGATGCTGGCACACTTCATACTGCAAAGGAAGGAACCCATTGCCCCAAAGGTCACTGCCAGTCTGACCTGGGGTAAAATGCCCTCCCAGCCCCCAAAATGGCAAGCAGGTTATCCTGAATATGTGAACAAGACACATCAGACAGATAGCTAAGAAAAGATTCTTTGTACCACCTCAGAACATTGGTCCATCCTGTCCAATCGTCAGCTGTGGCCAATCCCTGATGCTTCAGAGGAAGGAGGGGAAAATAAACCCAGAATACATCTGGCCAGTTGTGCATTGTTGGGGGGAAAAATCCTTCCTCACCCCTTGAAGGCTACTGGATGAAGCCCTGAAACATCAGATTTTATTATTGTCAGGTATGTATTTCTACCTGTAGCCAGAAGGTAGAAGCATCAACACTACAATATATTGCACACTTGAAAGGTCTAGCAGCAATGGATGTATTTTGGACACATTACAGCAAAGATTGTCGGAATAATTAACTGTACGGATGGTTAGCCCTGATTTGAAGGATAAGCTTTTGGCTGTATGATATTCAAATGCGCTGACCTAAGGACCATCCAAAGAGAATTTTTAGTCCTGAAAGGCTTATGTTTACCCTAAGAATGAAGTGACATGAACTTTGGGGACTCAATTGAAGCACTTAAAAAAAAAAGAGGCACTATGTGCCCCAAGCAAACTTTGTAACTTACATGCTCGTTTATCAAGTGAATGTCATGTCTGGTCTTCAGAGGCTGTCCTTTTGGTAACCATCTGCTGGAATCAGAAATCCAGAAGTAAGAAAAAAGGCTACTAAGTGAGTATTGGTCACAAAAAGAAACTTAACCTGGAAAGAGCTCTGGCTATAAATTTGAGTCCACCGAACGAAACATCCAGCAATGCAAGAACCTCATTCTGCCTGTGTGTCACATGAATGAAAGAAGGGCCAGTCCACAAAAAAAAAAAAAGGAAGATGACAGGAATCACTACACTCAGGAGATCATCGACAACTTTGACACAGCCATGTTTTAGTTCTTGGGAACATTTTATCATTCAGAGCATTGTTTCTTCAATATCTAAAGGCAGGTGATTCTGTAAAACGAAGTATTTGGCTTGTGCTTTTCATGCACTATAGCAGAGAAAGAAATTAAAATAAAAGAAATACTTGTTTACCTAAGGCCAGGTCTACACTACCGCGGTAGTTCGACGGCTGGCAATCGAACTTCCGGGTTCGATTTATCTCGTCTGGTCTGGACGCGATAAATCGATCCCGGAAGTGCTCGCCGTCGACTGCGGTACTCCACCTCAGCGAGAGGAGTACCGCGGAGTCGACGGGGGAGCCTGCCTGCCGCGTGTGGACCGCGTCTGAACCGCGGTAAGTTCGAACTAAGGTATGTCGACTTCAGCTATGTTATTCACGTAGGTGAAGTTGCGTACCTTAGATCGAATTGGGGTGTTAGTGTAGACCAGGCCTAAGAGTATGAAACACTGCATCAGTAGTGTAAACAGGATGAGTCTATTAGAAAGTCTATGTCGGTTCATAATGAGATGGGTTATGCTCTAAGAACTGTTTGTAGTACAGAAAACGGGCACTCAAATGCTCTCTCTTGGGTTAATAGGCATAATGTAAATTTGCTAGTTATACTAAAAGCGAAGTAGTGTTGAAAAACTAAAGTTAAAGCAAGATAAAGGTTTGAGGTGCCTGCAGGTCACTGTTAGTACAAGGATACCTGTTTGTTGTTGCCAATAACTGTTAAAGAAGGAAATGGTCTACTAGAAATGTTCTTAACAAGATCAAGCTGGCATTGAGCACTCTGCACCCCAACTTACAACATCTAATGGCAACATTAAATTAAAAGTCTGATACAAAACTGTGTACTTAAAGATGCCAAAAGATGCTAAATTCCTTAAGGCTTGTGCTGTCCTTGTAGTTTGCAAGAATCTAAAGAAAGGCAATTAGAAGTTTATTCAGAAATTGAATAATGTGACCAGTAGGGTTTTCCAGTCCGTTTGTGCATGTTCCTAAAACGGATGGAAGCGTGGATCAGTATTGAGTTCAAAGCGACAAGATTTATTTGCTAGAGTGTCAGGTGGGGTGATGTTTACAAAACTTGACCAGTTTCAAATGTATCAACAGGTGGCATTACAACAGGATTCTAAAGCATTTCTAAGAACACAAGAACAGCCATACTGGGTCAGACCAAAGGTCCATCCAGCCCAGTATCCTGTCTACCAACAGTGGCCAATGCCAGGTACCCCAGAGGGAGTGAACCTAACAGGTAATGATCAAATGATCTCTCTCTCCTGCCATCCATTTCCACCCTCTGACAAACAGAGGCTAGGGACACCATTCCTTACCCATCGTGGCCAATAGCCATTAATGGACTTAACCTCCATGAATTTATCTAGTTCTCTTTTAAAACCTGTTATAGTCCTAGCCTTCACAACCTCCTCAGGCAAGGAGTTCCACAGGTTGACTGTGCACTGTGTGAAGAAAAACTTCCTTTTATTTGTTTTAAATCTGCTGCCCATTAATTTCATTTGGTGGCCCCTAGTTCTTATATTATGGGAACAAGTACATAACTTTTCCTTTTTTACTTTCTCCACACCACTCATGATTTTATATACCTCTATCATATCCTCCTTAGTCTCCTCTTTTCCAAGCTGAAAAGTCCTAGCCTCTTTAATCTCTCCTCATATGGGACCCATTCCAAACCCCTAATCATTGTAGTTGCCCTTCTCTGAACCTTTTCTAATGCCAGTATATCTTTTTTGAGATGAGGAGACTGCATCTGTATGCAGTATTCAAGATGTGGGTGTATCATGGATTTATATAAGGGCAATAAGATACTCTGTCTTATTCTCTATCCCCTTTTTAATGATTCCTAACATCCTGTTTGCTTTTTTGACTGCCGCTGCACACTGCGTGAACGTCTTCAGAGGACTATCCACTATGACTCCAAGATCGCTTTCCTGATTAGTTGTAGCTAAATTAGCCCCCATCATATTGTATGTATAGTTAGGGTTATTTTTTCCAATGTGCATTACTTTACATTTATCCACATTAAATTTCATTTGCCATTTGGTTGCCCAATCACTTAGTTTTGTGAGATCTTTTTGAAGTTCTTCACAGTCTGCTTTTGTCTTAACTATTTTGAGCAGTTTAGTATCATCTGCAAACTTTGCCACCTCAATCTGTGACAGTTCCTCAGATTTGTCACCTACAAAAGCTGGCTCAGGTTTGGGAATCTCCCTAACATCCTCAGCCGTGAAGACTGAAGCAAAGAATTCATTTAGGTTCTCCGCAATGACTTTATCGTCTTTAAGCGCTCCTTTTGTATCTCGATCGTCCAAGGGCCCCACTGGTTGTTTAGCAGGCTTCCTGCTTCTGATGTACTTAAGAAAACATTTTGTTATTACCTTTTGAGGTTTTGGCTAGCTGTTCTTCAAACTCCTTTTTGGCTTTTCTTATTACATTTTTACACTTAATTTGGCAGTGTTTATGCTCCATTCTATTTACCTTCTGAAAGACTGTTATGCAATACAGCTAGCGACACTGTTATATTCCAGAGAATAATGGAGGATATTCTCCAAGGATTTGATTAGGTGAAATATAAACCATTTCATGGTGTTGCTGGCCCCTTTAAGGGGAGCCTGGACCCAGACTACCCACGATGAGCTAATTTAAGGAGCCCATCTGGACAGTTAATTGAAGAATGAGCAGCTGGGCCTGATAGTTGTTCACAGAGAGAGAAGCTAAGGGAGAGAAGAGAACCACAGTCCCCGAGGAGGGCTGTGCAACCCCTGAACCCTTTAATTCAGAGCACCTGTCACTATGGTCCTCATCCTGCAACATTGAGGTCAATGCAAATTTTGCCATTGATTTCAGTGACACAGGATCAGGGCCTATTAGCATGCATTACATCTCTAGCATGGGCTGGAGGTGTAATTTGCACACACGAGGAAAGAGAAAACCATAGTGTTTGCTTTATGAACATAAACAAAGGCTGAAAGAGATTCAAATTCAGAATTAGGTGTTATTTTTGGAGAAATTAAATGTTTGCGACTACTTAGTCCAAAAGAAATTTACCTTTATCATTGATCATAAACCTCTGGTAAAGATATTCCACCCCTGCCACTAGGCAGGATGTAGAATCTTAGCTGAATTTCTGTATGATACCCAGTACAGCTTGTGATACAGAAGGCTAAATGCTGATTCATTCTCTCAATTGCCTTTAAAAGCAGAGACACAGCCAAAAGTTCAAATGGGAATATAAAATCTCTATTTGGATGATGTTTTCATTACTGCAAAAAGTGGTGTAATGTGACCTATAATTTGTGATCTTTTGAGATTTGTAAAATTCATGCTGAACAACAGTGGCGAACAAACTATGAAAGGTTACCTTGACCTGTTGGCCTGTTATGTAATACTGTTGTTAAACGAGAACACAAAATGGAGTGAAAGGAATGATGTAAAATGAGTTTGTTTGTCTGAATGAAAAGAACTGTTGATTATGGGTTTTCAAGACTCCTGGTGAGTTTGCAGAATTGTTTTAAAAGACCAAATTATTTCTAAGATGAGAGGAAGTGTGCGTATATGTAAAATGCAAGGATAGCAACTTCTATAGCTATCCACTCTGCCAGTTGTGTCAGGAGCAGGCTTTAATACCTGCCTATGCTTTTGAAATTGTTTGTAGTTGTGTTAGTCTCAGGATATGAGAGCAATCAGGTGAGTCAGGCAATATTTTTTACGGACAAGCTTTTGAGTTTCACAGAGCTTTTCCGCAGGTCCTGAGCTTGTCCATTCCACCAACAGAAGTTGGTCCAATAAAAGATATTGCCTCACCCACCTTGTCTCTCAGACTTTTGAATGTAATATTGTAAGAAAAGTGCTGCTCTTCAGATTTGACACCTTGGATCAAGCCCTTGCAAAGGACCCTGTAAGAGTCACAGAATTCATTATCAAACTTCAGGGTCTGAGATGATTATCGGGGGAGAAGACAACAACAACATGAACCAGGGTAGCTGTTCGCTGTTACCATTCAATGTTTCAGAAGGAAATGGTCATGCACTAGCTGGCAGAAATTGGCCTAACAAGATGAAACTGGATTTGAGTACCCCAGGCAGGTGGGAAGCCCTGGAATCGCTGGCCCGGCTCCAGCTCCCGGCTTGAATGGGGGGCGGGGCCTTGGGAGAAGAGGAGGGACGGGTGCGGGGCCACGGAAGGCTTGGGACCTTGGGACCTTTTAGGAAGAATCTGTCACCCCGTCATGTGTTAGATCCACTGATGGAGTTAAAAGAAAAATTAAATCTGGTTTTGATACAGACTTGTATTCCTTGAAAGGCTTAGCAGCAAACTTACCTGCTGCCGAAATGTAGCCATCCCTAAGTTTCTTAAAATATGTAAGATGTATTTATTCATACAGGCTCTGTGTGGGGAGTTTTAGGAAGGGGTTAATGCTGTTTACTGTAAGTAAGTTGCTGTCTAATTTTATTTCTGCTTCTGTACTGGATGTCTGGCACCTAGGGGCCAGATTCACAAGGGGGACTGAGGCATTGCAAGTCCCTGCTCATAATCAGGCAGTATTGAGATTCAGACCTGGGTCTCCCATGTCCTGGGTGAGTGCATATCAGGGGCCACAGCCACGACTACCATATTTTGTGTGGGTTAGTAGTGTTCTGAGTGTGCCCATCAGATAGGGGAAAGCTAGTCTATGGGCTTGTCTTCACTACCGGGGAGACTGACGCTGCCGCAATTGATGCAGCAGGGGTCGATTTAGTAGGTTTCTAATGAAAATCTGTTAAATCGATGGCAGAGCGCTCTCTGGTCGACCCCGGTACTCCAGATCCCTGAGAAGAGTAAGGGAAGTGGACCGGAGAGCGTCTCCCATCGACGCAGTGCAGTGAAGACACTGCAATAAGTCGACCTAAGCTACTTCGACTCCAGCTACATTATTCACGTAGCTGGAGTAGCATAACTTAGGTCGATTTACCCCCATAGTCAAGACAAGCCCTATGAATAGACCAGGGCTTAGGCATGAGCTAGAGCAGTGTTTTTCAAACTTTTTTTTCTGGGGACCCAGTTGAAGAAAATTGCTGATGCCCGCAACCCAACGGAGCTGGGAATGAGGGATTTGGGGTGTGGGAGGGACTCAGGGCTGGGGCAGAGGATTGGGGTGCAGGGTGAGGGCTGTGGGGTGGGACCAGGAATTAAGGGTTCAGGGTGTGGGAGGGGGCTCTAGGCGAGGGAGTGGGGTGCAGGAGCGGGTCAGGGCTCTGGGCTGGGAGTGCAGGCTCTGGGGTGGGGCCAGGGATGAGGGGCTTGGGGTGCAGGAAGGGCTCTGGGTTTGTGGGGCGCACAGGGCTGGGGCAGGGGATTGGGGTATGGGGGTGAGGGCTGCAGTGTGGGGCCAGGAATGAGGGGTTCAGGGTGTGGGAGGGGGCTCTAGACGAGGGAGTGGGGTGCAGGAGCGGGTCAGGGTTCTGGGCTGGGAGTGCAGGCTCTGGGGTGGGGCCAGGGATGAGGGGTTTGGGGTGCACTAAGGGGTTCCAGGTTTGGGGGGCCTCAGGGCTGAGGCAGGGGATTGGGGTGCAGAGTTGGGGCACAGACTTACCTCTGGTGGCTCCTGGTCAGCGGCGCAGCCGGAATGCAGTGTGGACCGCACTGCATCCCAGAAACAGCCAGCAGCAGGTCTGGCTCCTAGGTGGAGGCGCGCAAGCAGCTCCGCATGACTCTCGCCTGCAGGCACTGCCCCTCCCCAGTTCCCATTGGCTGGTTGCCAGCTAATGGGAGTGCAGAGCCGGTGCTCAGGGCAGGGGCAGTGCGCGGAGCCCCTGGTCACCCTGCCTAGAAGCTGGACCCGCTGCTGGCTGCTTCCGGGGCACAGCACAGTGTCGGGAAAGGTAGACACTAGCCTGCCTTAGCTGGGCAGCACCGCTGATGGGACTTTTAACGTCCTGGTCAGTAGTGCTGACCAGAGCAAGGCGACCCAGAGCCTTACATGCTACGACCCAGTAGCGGGTCACGACCCATGGTTTGCAAAACACTGAGCTAGAGTGCCAAGCTGCCTAGCAGTTTCAGGACTTAGGTGGTTTTGTGCATGTCCATCAGTAGAAATTTAGGCACCTTGGGTACTTTTCCAGTAGAAATTTGGACGATTATGGATTTTAGGAGCCTCCGGGGAAGGCAGCATCTAAGCCGGGTTTTTATGAATGTCAGTGGCACCAAATTTTGAACTTAGACCCAAAGGAGCAGTTAGGTACCTAATTCTCCATTGCAATTCTAGCCCTTAGAGTCTTGGCGAGGTGCCCCCTTTCATTATTGTGAAAATCCAAATAAATACATAAATATATGAACCAGCAAATGCTTGTGTTAGTTGGTTGATTTTGAGGGAACAAGGATATTTTTTTGGACCAAACTTGAGGGTATCAGAGAGCATTAACCAGCATCACATCATGGCTGTCATCAGCATTGTCATTCCCACCACTTCGCATTACCTAGGGACATGGCATCCCACTGTTTCAGCTTTCTCAGCTTAGAAAGATGTCCTAAGCAGACCAGGCCAGGACAAGGAACCTGACAACTCCAGACACCTCTATAATTAAATACTCATGGATGTAAGAGAGAGGAGTTCTGCTTGCCTCTCCTCTTGTGTCACTTTCAGCTGTAGTCCATTTACTGTCTTTCCTATCCTCATTTTTGGCCTCTGTCTAACTGACATTGGAATTACGCGAATTCTCCATGATCAACATCACAGGCTAATACAGCTTAAAGTGCATTTCCCCCAACAGGCAAGAGAGTCTAGGGAGGACCAGGAACATGCCAACCAGATGCTGTCTCAGACCATGGAAGTGAACTGAGTCCTCTAGGGGTATAAAGTGCGACTCAGTGTGACAGGAGTTTTTCCTTCCTTTTCTATCATTTCTTTTCCCGTCTCGTGTGTTTCTTAGCAGGAATAATTTTAACAATAAGTGTTGTGCAATAATCCAACAGATTCTTTCTTTTTCCCCAAGAAGGATTCCTAGTCCTAGCAAGATTATTTCCTCTGAAGGACTGTACTAAGGCACAAGCAAAAGCATGGAGGACTTTCCCAGAATGAATAATCATTTAATATTTGAATTCAAAGTATTTTAATGTTTCTGTTTCACTTTGCTGTTTTGCCAGTCACTCAAAAATGATAGTTGAAGCAAAACATTTTTACCTTATCAAAATAAAATGGTTCCAAATCAAAACATTTGTTCCACTGGAAATTTCTAAATATCAGCTTTTTCAGCCCAATTCAGAATAAAAACAAATATCAAAATGTTGGCATTTCCCACAAAATGGAAATTCAGTTTTCCGATCATCTCTACTGTACAAGGTCTGTAAAGTGCACAAAGTACACAAACCTGAAAAAATGAATGTTTGGGGGTTTTTTTTCCAATAAGCTCTTTCGGGGATAGCAATTCAAATCAGTTTCAAGTCTTACTTTTTACAGTAGGAGATAAATTGACAGTATCCCTTTAAACTTAGCACAAGGGAAATGTGGGATCTCCAAAAGAGTTCTGTTTGGGGGTTTATTCAACCCCTAAATTCCTGGGGGGAGGGGGCGAGGAATTCAAAGCAAATTGGAACCAAAGAAAAAAGTTGCGTGAAACTTGTGTGTACTTGAAGACATGAATTCCTTGAACTCCTCCTGTTGGACAAAGGCATGACAGCACTTTCGGGCCATTTGACGTAGACAGAATCAGAGTCTGCAGCGGCACAGGGTGCTGTCAGATCACAATGGTATCTCATCAACTTAGGACATATATGAAAAGGAGGAACTTCCAAAGTGA
Organism: Terrapene triunguis; assembly: GCF_002925995.2. Lineage (NCBI taxonomy): Eukaryota > Metazoa > Chordata > Testudines > Emydidae > Terrapene > Terrapene triunguis. Next base: position 17,024,037 of record NW_020664436.1, read on the forward strand.
CTCTTAAATTGCCCTCCAAATCCAAATAATTCTAAGCAAATTGAGACATCTGGTCTCCCACATACGACAGGAAACTGTGTAGTTTAAATGTCATTTTTATTCAAAAGGCAGAGCTTTTTATTACGTTGTGAGCCTGTGTTTATGTTTAACATGAGTGTCATCTAGTGGGCACATAAATTAACTGCATGCATTACCTTTCTAATAGAGGCTGCAAGAGACACATACTACCTCTCCTAGCTACTCATAGGATCCCTATTACAGTAGAGCAGGGATCGGCAACCTTTGGCACACGGCTCACCAGGGTAAGCACCCTGGCGGGCCGGGCTGTTTAGTTTACCTGCCGCGTCCGCAGGTTTGGCCGATCGCAGCTCCCACTGGCCGCAGTTCACTGTCCCAGGCCAATGGGGGGCTGCGGGAAGCAGCGGCCAGCACATTCCTCGGCCCGCGCCACTTCCCGCAGCCCCAATTGGCCTGGAGTGGCGAACCGCGGCCAGTGGGAGCCGCGATCGGCCAAACCTGTGGACGCGGC
>NW_020664436.1:17024665-17048026 GCF_002925995.2 Terrapene triunguis
AAATAATACTATCTCCATTTTACAGATGTGGTCTGGGAAGGAGCAGGGAATCAAACCCAGACCTCCTGACTGTAAGGCTGTCATATTGGTGATATGGTCAGCATCTGAAAAGAACCGCCCTACAACTAATCACTGAGCTATCCTTCTTCCCCTTCCTTGGCCCCTGTCCTTCAAGGGTTGGGGTGATAAAATGATTAATTCCAAACATTTTGGAAATGGAAAAGATAATGACTTTTGTCTATCAAAAGGTAAATAGAATAATGCACATTGAGGAAAATAGGATCATAATAGTTAGAAATCAGGGGGGAAATTACTTGTTCTGTACTGGTTTAACAACACAGACTGGTTTGTTAGCTAGCCTTTGGTAGATGTACAGGTGATATATGCCATCCTGTGCCAGCAATGCCCCCTCTGCCATGTACATTGGCCAAACTGGACAGTCTCTATGCAAAGGAATAAATGGACACAAATCAGACGTCAAGAATTATAACATTCAAAAACCAGTCGGAGAACACTTCAACCTCCCTGGTCACTCGATTACAGACCTCAAAGTCACAATTATTCAACAAAAAAACCTTCAAAAACAGACTTCAACGAGAAACTGCAGAATTGGAATTAATTTGCAAACTGGACACCATTAAATTAGGCTTGAATAAAGACTGGGAGTGGATGGGTCATTACACAAAGTAAAATCTATTTCCCCATGCTAATTTTTCCCCCTACTGTTACTCACACCTTCTTGTCAACTGTTGGAAATGAGCCATCCTGATTATCACTACAAAAGTTTTTTCTCCTGCTGATAATAGCCCACGTTAACTGATTACTCTCATTATAGTTGGTATGGCAACACCCATTTTTTCATGTCCTCTGTGTATATATATCTTCCTATTGCATTTTCCACTGCATGCATCCTATGAAGCGGGTTTTAGCCCACAAAAGCTTATGCTCAAATAAATTTGTTAGTCTCTAAGGTGCCACAAGTATTCCTCGTTCTTTTTGTTAAATAAACTTATACTTGTTTTTTACTATAAACATATCTAAGTGCTGTATGCCATGTTGTTGCAGCCGTGTTGGTCCCAGGATATTAGAGAGAGAAGGGAAGTGAGGTAAGATCTTTTATTGGACCAATTTCTCACCAACAGAAGTTGCTCCAATAAAAGATATGACCTCACCCACCTTGTCTCTAATGTTTAAGTGCTGTGTGTTAGATGGGGCCATGAACTGAGGTGAAACTGGTAAATTGGGATGTACTGCTTCTTTTGATGTACCAAGTCTGTGAACATTGTGAATGTCCAGTGCACCAGGAACTGGACACTCTGGGGAGATGCTTGGAGGGCTCAAGGATTGGAGTGAGCGTATTGCTAACCTGGAGAGAGAAAGAGAGTAGGTCCTGCACTGGCCTGGAGGTGAGTGCTTGTGTTGCCTGTGGCCAATAGAGTCAGGGAGCTGATCACCAGTAGGTAAAGGCAAAGCTTCCTCACGCTAAGCGCAGGTGGTTGTAAGGTGCCTCACAACCATGGGAAGTGTCCCAGCTAGTAGCTACTAAACAAAGATTTCCTGGTCTTCAGTGGGTCTCAGAGAAGATTAGGTTTCACAGGCTTTAGCTAAAGGCAGCTGGGTTTACATTCCCTTAGTCCAGGGGTTCTCAAACTTCATTCCACCATGACCCCTTCTGACAACAAAAATTACTACATGATCCCAGTTGAGGAGGGACCAAAGCCAGAGCCCACCCAAGCCCCATAACCCCAGGCAGGGGGGCCAAAGCCCAAGCCCCACCACTCAGGGTGCTGGGGCTTGGGCTTCAGCCCCAGATGGTGGGGCTTGTGCTTGTGCTTTGGCCCCGGTCCCTGCAAGTCTAACACCAGCCCTGGTGAGCCCATTAAAACAGGGTTGCGACTCACTTTGTGGTCCTGACCCATGGTTTGAGAACCACTGCTTCAGTGAAAGCTGAATGAATGTGGCTATGTTCTTCTAGCTGTAACTGAGAGCAGTAGGGCTCTTGTGGCCTCGGATAAGGATGCCACTTTGAAGGAGCCATCAAGCCAAATAGTTCCATTTCACAGAGCTTAAGATCTCCATTGGCAATTCATTATTTATTCTATGAGATTCTATGCAAAAAACTAGTGTTGCTACATGATCAGTGAGAAATTAAGCACTTATAACTCATGAACTACAGAGTTAAAGATGAAATGTCAATGCTAGCTCTACTTCCCTGTGATTAATACTTAAAATATTGTTGTGCTGAAAGTTGTTGGTGGCTGCCAGCAGGTGTGTCTTTGATCTATGGGCAGTCACAGACCTAATTGAAGGTGATAGATATCCAAGCCACCTTTCATTCAGGTAAATGAGGGAACAATTAAATGCCCCTTTATTTAGTGATACCGGGGGAAAAAATAGTAGTCACTGCACAAGGCTTGAACCAGCATGGGAAGGCTTGAGTAGAAGGCTTGCACCATATGGCCCAAGAGAGACTGATTGCAAACACAGAGGCTGAGGCATCGATTTGGTTGCAGCTCAGGGTGGGCAGGCATGAGCCTGTAACATTGGCAGTCTGACCTAGTGGCCAAAGCTTGCAGTCAAATCGGTGTTGTAGGTAGGAATCACACTGAGGATCAGAACCAGAGCCAGAGGCCATGGCAAGCATCAACCCTGGAGTCAGGAACTGAGGTTAGGGTGAGGCACCAGGATCAAGGTCTGGAAGCAGGATCAGGCAAGGAGGTAAAAATTTGGTCTCAGGGGTCTGGTAGGCAGCAGGCCTAGCAACTGGTTGCTCAGACAAGAGGTGTGGCAGGAAAAGGAAGCTTTATGCTAAGAGGTGTCCAATCAGTGGTCTGCTGCTAGTCAGCTGCACCTGCTGAGTCAACAGGTGCAGCACCTCTTTGTGAGGTATCAGGTGAAGTTTCCTCATCTGGCCTTGCAGTGTGATGGCACAGAAGGTGAGGATCTGTCTCTGTAACCCCGTGGGCCTGAGTGTGAAATCCACAGCATCTGACAAGCTGATAGCAAGATGGTGTACTGTTTTCCCAGAGCCAATACACAAGATGTCACTCTAAGATTGGATAGGCTTCTGAAGTCAATGGGTAAAAATCAATTGGTGATGATTCATATTGGCACTAATGACACTGCATCACAAGGTGTCTTGCATATAATAGATGACTTCAGGGAACTTGGAAGCATGATCTAGAAAAAGAATGTCCAAGTGAACTTCTCTGAGATTCTTCCTGTCCCATGAGCAAAGGAAGACAGAAGGCAGAAAATTCTGGAAGTAAATCTCTGGCTAGGTAAGTGGTGTAGGATTGAGGGTTTGGGTTTTGTAAAATGTTGATCTACCTCTTATGGGGAAAAGCGGCTGTATAGTTTGGATGGCCTCCACCTCAGTAGAAGGGGGAACCAATCTTCTCGGCAATAGAGTAGCTAGCGTAGTCAAGAGAGTGTTAAATTAATAACAAAAATGGAGGTTAAAAGAGAGAAGATACGAGCACCATTTAGCATGGAACTGAGATGTTGAGAACAGAACTAATCAAGGAAACAAAGGACACGAAGAGAAGAAATTCTTTAATTGCCAATACGCCAATACTAGGAGCCTGGGTAACAATCAAGCGGAATTTATGAGCATGAATTTGACCTAGGTGGTATTACTGAAACATAGTGGGATGAACCACACAATTAGAATGTTAATAGGTTATAACCACTGATTTTTAGGAAGGATAGATCAGGCAAATGGGAGGGGGAGTGGCACTCCACATCAAAAATGGCATTAGCTGTTTCCTAATCACTGAACTATATTATTTTGAATGCTTATGGAACAAGGTCCTAACAAATAAAGCACAAGATGGGGTATTAGTTGGTGTCTGCTACAAACCACCACTCACATTAGGCAACAGGATGACCAGCTCCTTTCACACCTATCTATAATGTGTAGGGGGGAAAAGCTGCACAATCAAGGGGGACTCATGCTGCCAATACTAAACTTCCTTGGCATTTCTAAATATTATAGATGTCAATTTCCTAACTCAAAAAGTGTTGCTACCAACAGGCAGATTCTACATTAGACCTAGTCTTGGCAGATAAAGATGAATTAATCACAGATCTAAAAATAAATCATAGCTTAGGTACAAGTGATCGTGACTGTATAGCATTTATAATGTGCAATTAGAATAAAGTCCAAACCAGTATTTGATCTTTAAAGGTCCAATTTCACAAGTTGAAAACAACTATGACACTAAACTGGGAGGAGTTGACACTAAACTGGGAGGAGTGGTAGATATGCTGGAGGGTAGGGATAGCATACAGAGGGACCTAGACAAATTAGAGGTTTGGGCCAAAAGAAATCTGATGAGGTTCAACAAGGACAAATGCAGAGTCCTACACTTAGGACGGAAGAATCCCATGCCCTGCTACAGACTAGGGACTGAAGGGCTAGGCAGCAGTTCTGTAGAAAAGGACCGAGGGGTTACAGTAGACGAGAAGATGGATATGAGGTGACAGTGTTCCCTTGTTGCCAACAAGGCTAATGGCATTTTGGGCTGTATAAGTAGGGGCATTACCATCAGATCAAGGGACATGATCATTCCCCTGTATTTGACATTGGTGAGGCCTCATCTGGAGTACTGTGTCCAGTTTTGGGCCCCATACTACAAGAAGGATGTGGAAAATTGGAAAGAGTCCAGTGGAGGGCAACAAAAATGATTAGGGTGCTGGAGCACACCACTTATGAGGAGAGGCTGAGGGAACTGGGATTGTTTAGTCTGCAGAAGAGAAGAATGAGGCAGTATTTGATAGCTGCTTTCAACTACCTGAAAGGGGGTTCCAAAGAGGATGGATCTAGACTGTTCTCAATGGTACCAGATGACAGAACAAGGAGTAATGGTCTCAAGTTGCAGTGGGGGAGGTTTAGGTTGGCTATTAGGAAAAACTTTTTCCTAGGAGGGTGGTGAAGCACTGGAATGGGTTACTTAGGGAGGCGGTGGAATCTCCTTCCTTAGAGGTTTTTAAGGTCAGGCTTGACAAAGCCTTGGCTGGGATGATTTAGCTGGGGATTGGTCCTGCTTTGAGCAGGGGGTTGGACTAGATGACCTCCTGAGGTCCCGTCCAACACTGAAATTTTATGATTCTATGATTCTATTCTATGAGCCACATTCCCTGGGAGGAAGAATTTAATCAGAAAAAATGTAAATGATAAATGGAAGAAAGGGGAAGTTGATAGTAATGTGAATATAGAAAATTGATAAGAGAAGCAAAGGAACACAAGGAGAAACCTATGGCCAGCAGAGTTAAGGATAATAAGAAGGAGGGTTTTTAGGTATATTAGGAACAAACAAACAAAAATCCTGACAATGGTATTGGTATTTTGAATAATTTTTAACAGATCTAAAGATAAAAAGCCAGTCATGTAATTTCCAGAATCTGAGTCAATGATAAGAGCTCAAACTGATGGGTATAAAAAAGATCAGTGCAAGAAAAAAACTGTTAGTAGAGCCAGATCTAAATCTGGAAAAAGCAGTAAGAATTTGCCAAATTGTTGAATTAATCAATGACTGTATATTTTAGAAAGAAAACAAACTGATGTGAATATAGACTTTATAAGAAAAAGTTAAAAAAAAAGTCTATGGAGGAAAACAAAGTGAAAGTATTAAAGGTAAAACATGTGAGCATATGAAAGAATGGTCTGGAGTGGAAGAAGGCACCAACTAGACAATGTTGATCATATGTTCAAACGTGTCATATCTTCAATAAACAAAATCTTTTTGCAAAAGTTTATAAACAGAGAAGTCTGGAAAAACTTAGAAGTATCCATTTAGTTCAGAATTCAAAAGTCTCAGAAAAGACCCCAAATAAGGAATAGAGAGGTGACACTGCAGATGAAAAAAATGTGTTTCTGGATATTTTGAAACAGAGTTACTCTGTGAACTATAAGGAGGATTGCACAGTTACACTGTCTACAAATGGAACATTTATTTTGTATGTAATAGATACAGGTGCACAAGCTAATGTAATTTTGGAAGAAATCATAAAATGTCTAAAAGTAAAACCTGTAGTAAGGGAACAAATACATATTAACTTACAGTCTTATAATGGTAAAAAAATATATATCCTGTTATGGGTATTTGTGAATTACAGGTCACAGTTAAAGATAACTACTACAAATCTTATGTTTTCTAAATTAAGGGACAAGATAATTCTATTTTAGGTTTAGAAACATGTTTAGCACTAAATGTAATTGGTAGGATTCAGACTATACAGGAATCTGAAACACTGCAACTAGAACGTCAATTTACAGAGTTATTCACTGGCATTGGTAAGTGAGATACTATGTATAAAATAGAGTTATAGAGTATAAAAAAGAGTTAAATGAAACAAAGAAACCAGTTATACATGCAAATAGAAAAATACCCTAAGCTTTAAGAAATAGGGTACACAAGTAATTGGAAAGGTTAATTAAGTTAAATATAATTAAAAGAATGGAATTAAAATACCTGACTTAGTGGATGAATTATTAGCAATTGTATAAAAGAAAGATGGATCCTTACATTTATGTTTAGATCCAAAAGACTTAAATAAGTAGATGTTAAAAGGGAACACTTTAAAACACCTACCAGGGAAGAAATATTTGGACAAATGTCAGGAGCAAAAAATAATGCTTCAGAAGGATTTGGGCAAATAGTGAAACAAATATTGCTATGTACATTTAACACAATTTTTGGGTGTTACTATTTTACGAGATTACCCTTTGGATTATGTTAAACTCCAGAGGTATTTCACAGAGCAATACAAAAGATTTTTTTTTAAATATAGATTGCAAAAAAAGTGTACATGACATAATAATATGGGGAAGAACATTAGATGAGCAGGATATAAGATTTACTAAAGCATTATCTAGAGCAAAAAAGGCAGGATTGAAATTTAATAAAACTAAATGTAAATTCAGAGTGCAAGCATTAATGTTTCTAGGAGAAAAACTGACGAGTCGGGGACTACAGATTGATCCTCAACAAATACAGGCCACTGATAATACTGCTTATTCAAAAGTCATTACAGAAATTTTGGGGGATGGTTAATTTTATAGGAAAACCCAGCAGGGGGGAAAAAGAAATGTAAGGGCTTGGCTTTGTAAAAGTAATCAGTAGAAATGTGACTGTCAACAGCAACAAAAATGTAAGCAGCTTAAGCAACTAATAAAAAGAGCTGCAATATTAAAAATTTCGATCATAAATTGTCTTTGGATGCATCGAAACAAGGCTTAGGAGCAGTTCTATTATAAAATACGGTGATCTATGGAAACCAGTTGTTTATGCATCTAGCGCTATGTCAAAAATGGAATGTCAGGATGCTCAAATAGAAAAAAGAGGCTTTGGCATTGGTTTTGCATGCAAAAAAATTCACATTTATATATGGCAGATCTGTACTAGCAGAAATAGGTAATATTTCAAAAAGGATCATGACAGACATACCACCTTGGACCTTAAAATGGGCTGGAGATAGCCAGTGGAGAATTCCTCTTGCACAGAGGAACATTTCTCCAGTAGAAATATGCAGGAGGCAGCTCCTGCACCAACTGCCCCCGCTCCTGGTATAAGGGGAGGGAGTGGGCATGTCAGGAGTGTTCCAGAGATAGTGCATGGGTGGGAAAAGGTGTGGTGCAATGGAGCTCTAATACACCTGATCCTCTATTGGCATTTGTACCTTACACTAACAATGTAAATTAGAGGGCTTTCTGCTGCTCTAACTTCCATTGTGGCAGCCAAGGATCATGGACCACAACTAGCTGCACTTTCAACCTGAACTTTGCACTTCTAGAATTATTAGGCTTTTTAAAAAAATCTTAATTTTGCATTAATACTATTTTTTTCCTGGAATGCTTTCTTAGTTGTTGTGCTAACAGATGAAAGGGGTGATTTCTCTTTGTCCTGATACTTGGGTCTGCGCAACCGGCTTTCCTGCAACAGTATCCATGTTCATTCAGAAATATGTTAGAATTTATCTTGAATAATTATCATTTCTGGCATGGAGATATATATATATATATATATAAAGAATTGTCCCTTTTGCCTCAGGGGATGGAGAGAAGTGTTCTCTCTCCTTAGAAATATAGGCCCCTTTGGGATACTGTCGTTTGTTAATTTCTCCCACATGTTCTTATGAGTGGGATGTTTTTGTTTCCTGGCTGTGTCTCTCCCCAAGTCCTGCTGGGTAATATTTCAGATGGTCACGGTCAACAAAAGCATGTGACAACTTCCAGATGTTCAAACAATCAAAGCAATCTACAGATCTAAGGGAACACACAAGCAAACAAATGAAGGATAACTTGTATGCTTGGAGGCTAAGTGGGGGGGTCACATTCAGAGGTTGAGTAGCAGGCTGTGGGATTCGTTTTAATATCTGGAGAATCCACCAACATCTAAATCATTAGCTAATAGAGAGGCAATCTGGTGTAGTGCTTAGGATATGAGACTGAGACAAAACCCCTAGATTCTATTCATGACTCTTCCATTGTCTTGCTGCGTGATCTTGGAAAAATCATATATGGCTTGATTTTTAGAGATGTTAAGTACCTGCTGCTCCATTCAGCTAATGATTCACTTCTAAGATAGGTGAAAAATCATCTTTGTAAATTAGTCCTAAGGCCAGATCCTCAAAGGTAGTTAACTACCTAATTCCTTTTAATTGTTTGTGTGCAGTGTTGTTGTAGCCGTGTCGGTCCCAGGATATTAGAGAGACAAGGTAGGTGAGATAGTATCTGTTGTTGGACAAACTTCTGTTGGTGAGAGAGACAAGCTTTTAGACCTGAGGAAGAGCTCTGTGTAGCTTGAAAGCTTGTCTCTCTCACCAACAGCAGTTTGTCCAATAACAAATATCACCCACCTTCTCTCTCTAATGTCTTTTAAGGTAGCTAACTACCTTTGAGGATCAGGGCCTAAGTTTTTAGCATTCAATAATGAATATTTTGTTCAAAGTTTCATTTCTGGGAACTCCTCAGCAAATATACTCCCAAATGATAGTCCTTTTCTTGTGTGCAATGTTGTTGTAGCCATTGGTCCCAGGATATTAGAAAGACAAAGTGGGTGAGATGATATCTTGGTTGGTTGGTCCAATAAAATATATAACCTCACCCCCCATGTCTCTCTAATTCCTTTTCTTCTTATTTCCCCTGGGCTGGCTTCTCCCAGCTTGAGAGGTACTGCTTTATAGTAACTGAAAAGAACATTAAAAATGTATTGGATCATAGTGTCTTTCTCTTTTGCGATGTAGAAACATTCTGCAGAGAGAGAGAGAGAAAATGTTGTTAATCGCTATCAAACCGATTTTGCAGAAGGTAAAGTGCATGACCATAGGGTACAGCACGTATGAAGTGCCAAGAAGAAGCAGTAGGGTGCAGGATACACATTGCTAAATGTTGTTTAACAGGCTGTGGAATCTTGTCATCAGTCACAGAAGAGACACATTCCTACCCAGTAGGATCCTAAAGTAAGTCTGTAGCTCTTTTTAGTATACTGGCATTTTACACTGCAGTGGTTCTGCTTCTGACAGCAGATCCTTTGAAACAGATGTGCTGTGAGTCCACCTGCTGTGTGTGGAATTGACGTAGCACCGGTGGAAATCCATTTTTCAAAGTAGTTAAAACTGAGCAGTGACAGAGGGCAGGTCGGCAAGCAATTTTATTTTTTAAATACAGTTTTGTATGGAAACATTTACTTTTTGAGTCCTGTCACTTTCTGATGCTGAAGGTTAATTCTGATCACATCAGATCCAAAGTCTTCACTGTCAGAAGCAGACCGCTGATGCAGCAGTGAGAGGCCCATCTATTGAAAGTAGCTGAACAGTTTAGGCTCTTGCAAGCCACCTCCTAAAGGAACTGGGCCAAGATCCTTAAAGGTCTTTAGGCACCTATGTCCCATCAATTTTAATGGAAGTTAGGAGTGAACCATACTTCTGAGGATCTGGGACCTTGTGTTTTTTTTTGGGAATAAATATTTGGGAGATTGTTATTGAATATTATTTCTCTTTTGGTAGCAAGGATTTACATGACTTTGAAATGCAGGCCTATGTTCCCAGTTCTAAAGGTTCTTTTACCAGCTGGGAAGTAACACTAAAACAAAGATAGGAAAAAGATAGCCTGCTACAGCAACTTATTTGGCTTATGCACCAGTGCACATGCATGCATAAAATCTTCAGCATGTGACTAGATAAAGTTATAGTAATTGGAGGGGAAGATTATTGCTCAAAGGCCAATAGGATCTTTAAGCCTTATGCCAAAAATTGTCTCTTCTACAGTGTTTCTGGTTGAGATTTGAGGAGCCCAGTATATCTGAATCAGAGCAGGCCCTAACATTTATACATGGGCTGTGAAACAATGTTTCAGCACCCTCCCTTCCTCCCTCACCAACATATCTGACTGCTGTTCACTATGATCATTGCACTTTGCACATGGCTGGCCTGGGGATCTGGGGGAGGTTTAGTGAGATTATCCTTTAGAACAGTGGCTCTCAACCTTTTCAAACTACTGTACCCCTTTCAGGAGTCTGATTTGTCTTGTGTACTCCCAAGTTTCACCTCACTTAAAAACTACTTGCTTACAAAATCAGACATAAACATAGACGTGTCACAGCACACGATTACTGAAAAATTACTTTCTCATTTGTACCATATAATTATAAAATAAATTGATTGATTGGTATGCGTACCCCTGGTTGAGAACCGCTGCTTTAGAATATTCCCCTCATTTAACAGACTCATTTTACACAAAAAGTGTGTGTTGAGAGGGAAGTCAGACTCGAGCAGGGAGAATGGCTGCTGCCATCTTGCTTCTCACCTATTATCTGCAGATAGATGATACAGCTGGTGTGATTCATGAATGTGCCTTGTCAAGGTTTCAGAGATTCATAGATTTTCAGACTTGAAGGGACCAGTACGCTCAGCTAGTCTGAGTTCCCAAGAGTGTTGTTTGTTGTTTGGGTTTTTAAAGTCTTGGTACTTGTGAGGACATTTTGTTCTCTGCTGTGGCTAGATGCTGATCTTAACATAATATTCTGCCTTAGCAGAATGCAATACTGCTTTTAAGCAAATCTTCTCCAAAATTAAAAGCTGTTCATATAATAGATGAATTCTCTGAGCAGGCATTTTAATTTTGATTCTATTTAATTCACTTTATCCATGACTCCTTTCCTTTCATTCTCCCTGCTATTTCTGTGTCTGTACTGCTCAACACTACACTGTAAATAGAAGCTTAGTTGTATGTCAGACTTTGTAAATAACACACAATTTTACTGGCTAATACTGAAAGGAACGCCAAATGGTATTAATCTGCAGTAATTAATCATTGGAATTTGCCTAGAGACATGGTGGATTCTCCATCGCTTGAAGTCTTTAAATCAGGATTAGATGTCTTTCTAAAAGACAGGTTATAGGTCAAACAGAAGTTGTGGGCTGATTCAGAAATTACTGGGTGAAATTCTCTGGCTTGTGTAATGCAGTAGGTTGAACTAGATGATCATAGTGGTAAATCTATGAATTTCTAATTATAAACTTGGTTTTATGGGGGGATGATTGCAGGCTAAGCTATTAATTATTATTATTATTATTAATAATTATTATTATTATTATCAATTTAATTATGTATTTAATTGTATTGGAGGCCACAGCCAAAATCAGGGCCCCATGGTGCTGGGCATTCTATAAACACACAGTATAAGACAGCCCCTGCACTGATGAGCTTATAATCTAAATAGACATAGCTGATAAAGAGTGGGAGAAGAAACAGAAGCATAAAGAGATGAAGACCCTTGCCCAAGGTGACACAGCAGATCAGTGGCAGATCTGGGAATAGAAATCAGGCCCCAGAGTCCTGTTCAGTACCCTATCCATTAAGCCATGTTTGCAACTGTATTTCCCATTCAGTATCCTGGAAAATTCATTTTCTCACCTTGTCCTCTTCTCTCCTTACTCCCCCATTACTTTCTTCTTGGCATTAGAGTTCATCATTTGCCTTTTGGCTGCAAATGGGGAGTGATAGCCCAAATTTTCAACAAATGCTAATACCATGCAGAGAAGGTGAAGCTCAAAAAAAGAAGGGCATCAGAAAAGTCAGAACCTCTTGAGGATGAACTACATAAATTGCCTAGAAATTGTACCCAAAATTACCACTAAGCTAATAACTAGTTGGTAAATGAACTACAACAGCTTTGGGACTGATGAGAGGACACTTTGATGGACAGCTGAGTCATTCTCCTTCACCCAATCAGATAACTTTGCGGTTGGAACTCAATATGACAGCTATCTTATGTGACCAGGAGAAGACAGAAGTAAGAAGGAGGTTTCTGGAATCCAACCTGGGAATGAGCAGGTCCATATAAAGGCCTACCTTAGGCCTTTCACTCGAAAAAGAGGAGCTCTGAGGAGGGAAGTCTGAGCCTAAGGATTGCAGTAGGTTCTAGTTTGGGAGTTCCACTCTACAGGACAGACCAAACTGCAGGGCGACTCAGCTCAGAGAGGCCTGGAAAAGCCAAGTATTGAACAGGAGACTCGGGGGAGGCACAGCCTTAGAGAATTTAGGAACCTAAGATCGAGGAGGAGGAGTCTCAACTGAAGGGCATGGTCATTCCACAAGAGCGTGTGGGTCATGGGGATTAGATCTGGCCCAAACAAAAGGGGTTTACTATGACCAGTCAGCTCTTTGTAGAATTGTTAAATGTGTTATGCTTTCGTATTACTCACGGTTGAATGTATTTTAGCGTAACCCCTTTAACTGAAGGGCCCTACCTCCTAAGTAACTTGTGTCTTTTACCTTATCTCTGGCAGTCTGACAATAAAGGTCCTTTGTATTTTGCAAGCTCTGAATATGAATGTCATTTCTTGGGTTAACCCAGCAATTTGTTAAGATACCCACATGCCTCCAATAGTTAAAGCATCTACAGCACTTGCCTCTAGGGTTTGTGGTACAGGGGCCACAGGTACCAATACTAACAAATTTCCCAGATCAGGACCACTGGTGGAAAGTGAGGGTCACTTACAATCAATTAGAAAAGAAAAGCACCAATCACTATGCTGGAAGCTAATTGAAAAGGGACAGATAATCAGTGGGCAGAAATGGCAGAATAAATAAGGCTACTGGGTGACAAACTGGAAGGTCTCAAGAGCCAAGACAGATTCTGCTTTTATCAAGCCTTGAGGAACTGCCTTCTCCAAATAACAATAGGAACTGCCCTAGCTTTATGCCCAGGAAGAAGAATGGATCAAGGGAAAAGCCAAGTCAAGGAGGCTATTCTGGTTTGATGTTACTTTCTGGCTGTGACAAAGATCTTTTAGCTACCTAGATGTACTGGTGTGTGTAAACAATAGAAGACTGATTTTTTGCAGCCTTTATTCCAGAGCAAAAATATGTTAAACACAAAAGTCCAGTCTAACGTGATTAGTCAGATCAATTCATTTAACTTCATTCACATTTTCAAGTGCTTCCAGCAAGCTAGTGGAATTATCCATAGTCATGTATTTTTATGGAGCGGTTGGTCACAGCACCATAGTTCAGGATGAGCTGAATTTTGCACTTAAATCAGGGATTCACTCTTTTTTATGCATGAAGAGTACAAAATATCCTCACCTAAATTGCACCACTTTGAGTAAAGACTGAATGTTCTGAGTCCATTAATTAGATCAGTCCTGTTCCTTAACATGTTTGGATTTCTTTTAGAGTTAACTTTAGCTCGGAATTTCCTGGATTTGTAATATTTGTTTGGGGGGACGGTTACACCATCTCCTCAATGTTTCTTACTCCTAAGTTAATAAGTACTCTCAACCTTAATTACATCTTAACATTGTTTTTTGCGCGTTCGTTTGGGAATATATATGCATGTTAAACTGTAGTCTCAATGTGGGAACTCAAAAGATTATTTTCAGGGCCCCCTCTACACAAATTTCCTGATTGTTATAAAAATGTCACTAATTTAAAAGTAAATACAATACAGCTCTCTTCCTGATAATATTATTTAGAGATGTGTCCAAACAAAAACTTTAGATTCCCATGCTTTTGGGAAGTTAGGAACAGCTGCAAATTTCAGATCCAATCTCTTACAAATGCTGAAACAAAACACCAACTCAAACACCAAAGAACTGCAGAAAAGTTTGCATCTGGATGCACACTTTAGAGGCCCGGCCCACCTCTAATATTAATAATTCTAAATTTAAAATATTCTAATAGTTTTCTTCTGGGTCTTACCATATCCTACTATTCTCACCCCAGAAGACTCTCCCTCTTCTCAGTGATTATTTTCTGTTATTCTCCTTTCTAGTGTCTTTCTTTTTTCCTGAGTCTCTCTCTGCTTCCCTAGACATTTTCTCTCTTTTTCAGATTTAGATTCCATTACAGTCTTTTCTTCTTTTTAGATTCTGTATTTAATTAGTGAATTTCATTCATCCTTCACTCTCTCATTCATTCTAGTCCTTAGATTTGCATATTTCTCTTTCTTAGTCTGCATTTTGTATCTCTATTTCTCCCTTCTCTCATTGCTTATGATTCTTTTCACTCTTTGCCTCTGCCTCTCTTTCCTCTGTGCCATTTAAATCTCTCTCTCTCCTCTGCATGTTTTTCTCTACCTCCTAGTCCATTTCTTTCTTCTACGCCCCTTGTTCATTTTCCTCCCATCTATCTCCTCCACTGCTTTCAGACCCCAATCCAAATCCTATTAAAATAAATGGAAAAGTTCCTATTGACTTCTAGGACTTGAATCTGGCCTTCTCTGCTTATTTTTATCCTTTACTCTCTTTATTCTCTCTGCCAGTTGACTGCATTGAAAATATCATGGGAGAAACTTGTCCTGGGATGACTAAACTGGTAAATAATGGATAAATCATTTTAGTTTTAATTGCCTACAATACTCCAGCCAAGTATGGAACAGGCTAATAAATGGGAAGAGTCTGGGTCTAATTTGTTTTCATCTGGATTCATGAGATCTGGTTAGTTAAACCTTTACTGCAGTAGTCACAATATTTGAATGGAAATTTCATTTAATGAAAGAAAGTGAGTTGGCTTTTCCTTTCTTTGTAACACAGGCAGCAGACTTTCAAAGGCACCAGATTATTTCCCCAGGGGCTCCTTTCTGCACCATCTGGAAAGGAGATTTCATCCTATCCACAAGCTTAAAGCTTCAGTCTGTAACTACTGTATTGTATGCACCACATTGTCCTGGCACTGACAACTGACAAGAGTAACTCAGTTCTGCTGTGACAGTACTGTCTTTATGTCAAAATGTACTACACATAGCCTAGAGAAAGCGTGGTGCAATGGTTCTCAATATGAAACATTATAAACTGGCTACAGAAGTGTGTGTGTGTGTGTGTATGTGTGTGTGAGAGAGATTTTTAATGAAAGCTTAGATCTACAGTTGTGCAGTGTGTGTTTGATTCTTCTGCAAATACTTTTGTATATACTTTGTGTGTGTGTGTGTGTGCGCACGCATACACAAACACACTATGCAGGATATAAATACTAAAGTATTCCCTAGATAAATGTTGAAGTACTATACAGGAATAACCCAAAAGGCTACAGTAGTATTACTGTAAGTTGTAGTTGATTTGGAGCGTTACTTGTAATATATTTAGCGCTTCTGTTTTGGGGATTTATTAATTTCATTTTTATAGGATAGTTTTTAGCAATTTTTGAGTTCTATGTAGATGTCCAAAAATCAGGGGTTTTCAGGGCTTTCTCTTTGTATATACACATAGTGCTGTTTGAAACAGCAATATGTTAAATCACACTAGAGAACCTTTAGTGTGCAACAGCAGGATCTACACTGACTAATTAATGCACAACATGTTAAAATGCTTTAGAAATCACACCCCCAGAGTCCACATTACTGCTCCATGTAGACAAGTCCTTAGATATAAGCGAGGGAGCAGGGACATTGCCTATATGAACAAACTGCTCTGAAAAATGTTTGAAGTCAACACAAACTGAGTAACTATTTCCAATGTTTATTAAATACAAACCAATTTTTATATTTGAAATGTGTTTTAACTTTTTTTATATATTGGGGGCATGATTGATCAGTGTTTATCAGTTAAAACCTAAAATCAGGAGCCCTAACATTATTATAGGAATAGTTCACACAACTCATTCTCAGGTTGTCTCTTTGCAGTCACAAAAAGAGCCTGAGTCTGCCTGCCTTGGTTTATGTTCAGTCCTGTTTTGGAAGGTTTTCTTTTCTTTTTTTCATCAGAAGGACTGGTAACATATTTTTTAATCAAAGCTTAGATTCTGCACCACAGTTATGCAGTGTGGGTTAGATTCTGCACCAATTTCTGTGTCATGAATCATGGAAAATAGGGGACCGTGCTTATTTGTAGGGTGTTAGTCTTGCAGAGAGCAGTAGGAGAGGAGAGCAGAGGAACTTTTCCCACCTGATTTGTGTAGGGGGGGGTTATATCCCAGTAATGGATAATGGGGAAAATCTACTAGAGATTTATCAGCTATATTCAAAGATCCCCAGGCAATAAAGAGAGAAAGATAGGATTGCAGGGTCATGCATTTGGGAGAGAATAGTGAATATCAGTAAAGAATGACAGAGAATTTGGTTTAGTGGCTAAAGCAGGGAATCTGGAAGGTAGTTTACTTGGGGGTCTATTTTCAGCTCTGTTACTGAGTTACTTTGCTCAGATTACTTAACTCTTTTGTGCCTTAGTTTACCTAGCTATACACATAATACTTCACTTAACAGGTGGTATGGATCAATTAATTTGTAAATCACATTAGCGTCCTCAGATGCAAAGCACTATAGAAATGGAGAATATTATTATTTATGCTTCCCAGCCCTACTAGAGCATCAGATATACCCAGTTCATAGGTAAAATGCAGCATTTTTAAAGAGTGCACAGCAACTCTACACAACATTTTAGGGTATGGAGTGAATAATAATTTGCTATCCATTTCACACTGCAGGAGAAATTAGGTAGGAAGGATATAATTATGACTGCTAGAATTTATCCAGGACAGCAAACTAAACTCCTTTACTCTTACAAAAAAATACCATGGAGCCAGGATTTCACTTCTTGTATTTACATTCCATCTGACACGATGGTTTCCCCAGCAGCTGGCTCCAGTTCTCTACTAACAGAGTGAGAAGAATGCCAATTTTTGAGTCAACAACATCACTTCCTGTAACATTCTGAATTCTCCTCAAGGGTTTCCAATCCTGGCTCAGTACTGCACGTAGTTATTCCCAGGTAAAATAAGGCTCTTATCTACATTGCCCTCTCTTTAAAGGACTAATGGTACACTGGGACAAAGTGTGAAAATTTTCAGGGTCTTGCGGCCAATGTGCACTCCAGCCAGGTGTTTTGGAGGTACTCATCAGAAGAAACAAGTCCCTGCCATCATCTTAAAGATTTAGCAGCTTTATTTTCCACTGGAAAGGCATATTCCAGAGCAATGCTCACATATGTGATTCCAGAGGCAAAGGAATGATTTTAAGACTTACAGACACTTCTGAGGATTCACACCTGAGAAGTTAATCCAAAATTATAGCCACAAACTGGCTTGTGATGGAACTCCAGAGTTTTATGATTGGATTTTTAAGACATGAGGAAAGTATGTCCAAAGGACTCTGGGTTAGGAAACTATGGTTTGTTTGTTGGTTGGTTGATTGGTTGTTTTGTTTTCTCTGCCATGAAATTGCTGTGTAACCTTGGGCAAGTCACTTAGGTCTTCTGCTCTTCAGTTTTTCCCAAGATTAAATTGGGATAATAATGCTGCTCTGCCTCAGGAGAGGTTGTGAGGCTTAATTCGTTAATGTGTGCAAAGTGCTTTGAGATCTTAGAACCCCAACATATTTTTATTAAAGTGACAGCACTGTATTCTGGTTTGTTACACATAAAAGAATGCAAATATTAAATGACTGTTTTTAATCAGTTCAGTTTTTTCTTACAGTTTATCTTTTGCTGCACTGGGATTTGATTCTCTTAAGCAGTGCAAGGTTTCCATATTCAAGAGCTTCCTGGATTTCTGTATGTGTTTTGGTTCAGCGCACAAAGCTCATCAATATGTCTCTTTCCTTTGGGGAAAGACACAGGAAATCAATAGTAGGCTCTCCTTCCTCCCAGGGCCAAACATGCTTCATCTGCAGTTACCTTGTTTCCTTGCATGTTGGAAACCCCAAGTTTATCTTCACCATATATAGACATCTAGAAATCAGGAGCCTTTCAAATGATTTGGGGCTAAACGTTCATAAAGACATCATAATTATGAATTAAACCACACATGAAGAGCAGAACTTTTTTCCTCAAAGAATTCAATGCTCAAATGACTTGAATTGAGTCAAATTCCATTAGCCATCAGCATCAGTAGAGCTTTGTATGGCAGCCCCGAGAGGGTAAGATTATCAGAAAACTGTGATCAACAAACAGTTAAAAGTAACTACTCTTCAGACTTGCATGATTTAAAAGAAAATCAAACCTTTTGGAGGTTCTGAAATGTTCAGAGCAGAATTTTCAGATTCCCTGCTTTAAAAAATCAGATACAGTATATCAGAAGTGGATAATCATCTGAATTTCTGGCTGCTTATGCGAACTCAGTCTGACTTCAGGCCTTCTAAGGATGACATATGAGCAGTACAAAATGGCTTTACTCAGTGATGAGAATTTTTTTTGTTTTTTTTTTTTAAACAAACAAACAAACTGTAGCTAAACCTGGGGGAGGTAAGTAAAGGTGCACCTTGAAGAAAATTGTCTTCCAGAAATTTGGATAATCAGAAAAAAATTACTATCAGGAGATTTAAATCAAAACATGTAGGAATAAGAATGGGGGTCACCAGGTCAGCTCAGCACTGAGCGTTACTAATAAGTTAATGATTAACTGTATCTGACCAGCTTTAATAATTAATTGGTGGCAAATAATAAATCTGATCGTGCCATATGATACACGATGGTAATCAATAAGAACTACTGGTATGTTATAAATGATGGGATTTGCCCCCAAGAAGACCTCAAGGGATTACATGACAGACACAGCGAGAGAGACAGTTTTGCAAGGGGAAGGAGTGGGGAATAACTGAACATAATAAAACACTGGAGACCAAGGAGTAGAAATGCTGAACAAATGCCCAAGCATTATTTCCATGAGCATAACTACAGGTAAACTAATCAGCTCTGTTAAGTATCTTGAGGGATGGCTGACACATGAGTAATGCCGTAATCAGAGGGTGCACGTATAATGGAGGGAAAAGATTATCCTTTCGTGAACAGGGAGAGAGTGAGAGAGAGATTGTGGAGAGTCAAGTGAACAAAGCAATCTTTTTTCGCCGAATATTTTTGAGATGCTTCAGTGGCAGTGCTCACAGAACTGGAAAGAATGTCTGTGATTGTGTGTCTGTGATTGTGTGTGTGTGGGCGGGGGAATCAAATGGATTTCAGTTTAATATAAATGATGCTATTAGTTTTTAAAGGTTACATACTCTAAGGACTCTTCCTGCTTTGCACCACTGGGGCAGCACTAAAACCAGTGTTGTTGGCCTCCTAAATAGGGATTGGCACACAACTGTCATAGAAGTGCAGTGGCCATGGACAGGAAAAATAGGTATGGCTGTGATGTCACTATGCCTTAGTGATCCCCACCTGCCAGAATAGGCCCTGGGGTCACTGGCAACTGGTATAATTTAAAGCACCCTTGAGGCTGCTCCAGTCTATTCTACAGACCAGACTGGTACAGACTGGATCCAAGATTGGAGGGGAGCAGAAGGGGCCTAAGTTAACACCACTTCTCCTTCCCCATCCAGTCCGCAGCTCAACCAGATTGAGGCTCTGCCCTGAAGTGCGTTATGTTTAAACATATTCTTCTTTATCCTTATTTTCAATGATTATTTCCAGTGCATATTAAATTTTCTTATTGGTGCTTTCGCTGAAGTGCAGCTCTGACATGTGAGTAGACCTGTTCAACTGCTCCCAATATCTTTGCCTTTCACCAATGCTATCCAAGAAGTTTATTTCAATATAGTGTCTATGTAAGCCTTAGGGCTAGAGGATTTAGAGGCATGGAGCTCTCTGTTCTCTCGGCCTCATTTACATGAATTTTAATGTTGTTTACCAATAATTTCCTCCACTGAGTTTTGTTAGTTTGGGCTGGAATTTGTTCATATTTTGCTGAAAAAATGTTATAATGGCTTGCTATCATGATTGAACTTATGAAAGGGCATAGAATTGTGCCATATATGCCCTAGGTGAAGGGTCAGCCTGATTGAATGACTAATGGACTTTGGTTGGGTAACAGTGCTCAGGCTTAACAAACAAACAAAGAAAAAGGGCAAAGGGTTCTGTCCTGGAGATGAGGAGCTATGTCCCAGGAAGCATTCTTGAGTTCAAATGTTCATCTGATCCATTATCCATTCAGTACTAACAAGAGTAGAGGTGAATGATACGAGTTCCCTCTAATAAACCTAGGGAGTTGATCTATAGTGTTAAAATATCTATATCTATATCTATATCTATATCTATAAAATGTCTTATCCTGAAGTCTTGTTCTGCCCTTGCAGGGAAGTAATGAAGTTAACTGCAGATTAAAAATATAATCTTGCTTGGAGCCTGCTCCAATGCCCACTGGAGTCAATGTAAATATTTCCATTGATTTCAGTGGGTTTAGCATTGGGCCCTTGTACAGTAATCATCTACACCAACAGTCCGGAGTTCCATGAGAAAGATCAAGGGATATTATAATACTTTGATCCTCAAATCCTATTTGATTTTGCAGTAATAATTTCCAAAGCTGTCCTTGGTCATCAGGAAATAAAAGTGATTAAAATCACAGACGTGGAACTTCTTTAGGCTGATCACAGGAAGTACGATTTGTTCCACATACAAGGCTCAAAACTACTGGAGGAGTGCTAGGAATAAATATATTTTGTGAGGAGTTTTTTCCCTTTGGAGATAAGCTTTATACATTTGTCCAGCTGTTTTTACCATTAGCTGCTTTTTGCTGACTCAGTTGCAGAGACTTTGGGCTGAAGCACTTGTTAAAGTTCGTGAGTACAGCAGATGGCAGCATTAGGCCATTTTATCCTGGCTGTTGGCAAAATTATTTTTGAACGGATACTAGTCTGGTTGATCAAAACAGTCCCCTAGATGCATTCTGTTTCCACATTCTCTTTGTCTCCCCCCATGTGTCTCGATTTCATTTCTGTCTGTTCATTAAAAATGCATTATTTCGCAAAAGCACTAACCACCAAATGGCAGAAAAAGTGCTATGTAAGGTCATCCCCTATTGATTTAGTGACATATGGTATGGCCTGATGTGACCCATTAAAAGGATGGCATGAGGTTTTGGCCTGGACTACTAGTGCTTCACGTCCTATTAAATACTCTACAGGGGCAACATCTGTGAGTGCTAAACAACTGCAGGGTAATGCAATTTTAAATACCACTTCATCAAAGTAATAGACTCCACAGGACTCTCTTGGGACAAGTAAGCTGATGTGCTCCAGCCTGTGTGTGCCGAAGGCCAATTGTGTAACACATTATGAGGAGTCTGACAGCTTTGACAATTGCCTAGTGATATAACTGGGGTTTGCTAATTCATCCATAGCAAAGCACCTTGCTGTAACTAGGCTCAAATGCACCGTCTCTAAGCTCTACCCTTTGTGCCCAGGCACCTGAACTTCTGTGTATTAAACTTCGCTCCTTCCCATGAATAAACTGGGAAATGGATTTTAAAATACAGGGATCTATGCTCTCAGTAGGAGAGGTGAATTACTATTGACATTAATGGTATCTGTGTGTGAGTATCAGAAGGAGATTAGATTTAAACCTTTTAGAGTAGAACTGGCAGCCCACTGGGAGGGAATTGAGCAGCCATAGTGTCATCAATGGCAGCAGGGCTTGGCCCACCAAAGCCACAGTCTGGGGTTCTTTGCTAAATTGAGGGCCTTTGGCATAGTTTTTACAGCCCCCCCCCCCCACCACCACCACTTTTCACTGCCCTGAGAGGCTGTAGAGGGGATCATGAATCATCTGTGAGCTTTAGGTGCCAAGCTTTCAATTTTAATCCCAAGCTTGCACAGCATTGCTCCTTCACAAGGAGAAGGGTTACTTTCCCACTTTCTTAAAATGCAAGCTGATCGTAGCCCTAATATTTGTAGTAACCCAAATCATGGGAGTTTTGTGGCCGTTCACTCTGTGGGCCCTAGAGGCTGGATCATCCCCTCTTGCTGTAAACTGACTACATTTGTGACACCCGCCCATATGGGCGGGTGCCCAAGAATGTGGAATAGCTTCCCGTCTACTGTAGAACTGGTTTAACAATCATTAAAAAAAAATTCCGTTTAAAACATTGATCATTTTATTTGGTAATGCTATTGAATAGCAACTTTTTCTATTGATCCCTAAACCACCATTAAACCAATCTTCATACTGATTGATGCCCCTTTGCTTTGGGCTATGCACTCTCAAAATGACAAATTAATCCCAACCCTGCAAACTGCTCACCATATGCAGACGTACACACGACCATGCACCCAGGCTAAGCTCAATGCCTTAGTCACAACCAGCAACAGGATTGGTAATGTTATCTGTAACTAAAGAATCAGGTGGGAAAACACTTCATAGATCTTCATGGTGAGAAATATATGGCCATATAGATTTGAAACTGGTGTAAAGTGGCACAACTCCATTGAAATCAATGGAACTACTCTGATTTACACAACTGAGTATCTGGCCCTCATTGCCTTACAATCTTCCAGATTACTTTATTAATTTTTCCTGACTTACCTTAATAATTGCAGATTCAAATGTAGGGGAGAATTCCTTTAACTACTTGACACTACATTACCCATAACTCTTTATTCCAGCTTTTAAAAATATTTGATGAGTTTCTAAGAGGAATGAGCACAGAACTCACAATCCAGGGGGAGGTGGATTTACAGTGGTTCTAAGACACCTTTGCACCCTTTTGGGCCACTCTGTGGCTCTTCACATAATATCCACAGTCCTGAGAGCAGTCTGTCCCTAGCTGCTTGTGGGACACAATATTGCCCACAATCTCTGCAAAGTTGCATACTGCAGCCCTGCTCCCAACATGCCACACCCCATCCTAACCTCACCCCCATTGGCCTCCTACATCAGAGCTTGCAAGAGGACTGTGATGGGATATATACCCCATATTGGCTTTGAAAAGGTTAATGTGGGCCTGAGAAGTCAAATTCTCCCACCTGGTCACACCCACAAGTTGGGCCGGACCTAGTTAAAGATGAAACCCCATTGGGGAGGAGGTGGGTGGTGCTATAAAGGCAGGAATTCTAGAGCAGAAGGGACCCAACGTAATGGGAAGAACTAGCTCAGCCAGGGAAAGGCCAGACCCAAGAGCGGGGTGAGGGGTGGGTGGTGGTGGTGGTG